>NC_141357.1:33044778-33384778 GCF_057382095.1 Aulonocara sp. 'chitande type north' Nkhata Bay
TCCAATTATCTTCTACAAACTAGATGTTGTCAGTGAATATAGATGGGGTATATGGCCATAGCTCAAGGTCAGAGAATAACACCTCATAGTTTCAAACACTATGGGGGACCAACACTGTTTTACATGCACCTAGGAGCTGATAAGGTATCAGCTGATTGCACATGGCAGATAGAATGCAAAGCCAGTCATTGAGATTTGCCATTGACCTACTCTCAGACAGCAGTCGTTTCTCTAAGCCAGCCAATTGTACCTGGAGTATACTGAAGTGCATCATATCAGTCAACTAGGTCAGCGGGCAGTTTGTGACATGTGTGCCTGAGGTTTGCTGCAAAGCCCTGTCATCACTGATTCATTGAAGGTCAATTGTCACCTAAAATTATGTACTGGAGACGACAATTCCACACACCCACTTGTCTTTCTTCTCGTTGTGTGTTAAAAATGTACGCTTTGGCACTGTCACACTGACCATAAACCCCTAAAAGAACCCTGAAGGTTATATTTGAAATACTGTCTTAATCCACTTTGAATGATGTCCAGCTGACAGGGTTTTCCATAATGCTTATCAGGTCTGGCAGAACTGTGCTGTATCCTGCTCTTATACATCTGGTCATCTTTAAGGTGGCAGCAAACTCATTGCTAAGCTGGTTACGTGTTCCTTTGTTTTGTTTTTCTCCTAAATTAGTAGTAGAATTAGTCAACAGACAGTTAAAATGTGACTTTTTAATAATTTATTTTTATTTTGATGTAAGCTTTTAATTTAACTTTCAGTTTTCTGGATTTGTCTGATTTTTTTTTCATACATTTTCTGACATGAACTAACAAATAAAGTGTGTCAGTCAGCACTTGAAAAGAAAAGACCTTTAACCTCAGTAACATTTATGTAATGAATCATATTTATGGAAGCAGAGCCAAGGCTGTAAAATCTCTTTAAAATAACACGGTTTAAGAAGTTTCTAGCATCTGGCATGTGCATAGTAAAATGTAATTGGTCTTGCTTCCAATCTCCCATGCTTTGATTTATCACCGTGAGCGTATGTTTATAGTAAGCAGAAGTGTAATTTTAATGGAAATATTATTCTTTGTCGTCCTAATTTGCACTGCTGTGGATTTGTCTACAGCTATCTGTGTTTTCTGTCACCTATCCTGACTGGAGTACATCAGTAGGTTGGATGCATCCTGCCGCAGCAGGATTGGTTATATTTGGTTCTATTGTCTTGTCTGTCAGGTTGGGCAACCTCCTGTGGATATGTTTGTATGGATGTGAAGGATGGCATTGTTGACTTAGCTGGGATTTTAATAGGATATTTTTCTGTGCTAGAATATCAGCCTGATGGATGCATAATGTGTTTGGATCCCTAGTTCAGTCATGCATTTTTGTTTGTATTTTTAAAAAGTTCCAAAGTAAAATAAAAAACATAATTATTTGTATCGATTTCAGCTTATATCAAAGGAATTTCTCGGGTCATAAATTTTAGCACCACTCCCCACCCTTATTTCTCTACTACATTACTATTTCTTCAATAATATGTGCACTATTACACACACACTCACACACTGTATTTAAAGGTCGACACAGACATATAGATGTAGATACACTGGTAATTTCACTCCCTTTTCAAAACACGCTTTTCTTACTAAGCTGACTGCATGAGTCCTAAGCCGCATTATTATGTCATGTTTAATCTCATTTTTATTTTAGCATGTTTAATCTCATTCTGTTTTCTTTGTCCTGGGTATAAACTGTAATTGTGCCCAATTGACTCTCTAAATGGCTTTTGAATCCATTTTAATTGTATTACACAGTGTTTCTTATTGAAAGAGCTGTAGCCCTTCCAGCTTTATTGACTTGAGCCTCTTCCTCTCTTTTCCCTCCTATCAGCAACAGCCCTGCACATAAGTACTACCTGGCCACCAGTCCAGTGAACAATGCCGTGTACCTTTCAGACACCAGCAGCAGGAAAGTGTTCAAGGTTAAATCGCTGAATGTTGTGAAAGATGTGGCCAAGAATCTGGAGCTGGTGGCAGGCACTGGTGACCAGTGTCTCCCATATGATGACGCACGCTGCGGGGATGGAGGAAAGGCTGTTGAGGCCACCCTTACTAACCCCAGAGGTATTGCATAGATGTTATTAAAATTGATATAGTTTCAAGTCAGTTGTCAGTTTGTTTTTGTTTTTTTTTCTAACCTTTTCTGAAGTAAGCTTTTGCCTTCAGCTGTAACCCCAAATGTGCAGCTAACTAGCTAGTTATTTTTAACAGCATGTCTTTCTGTGAGTTTCCGGGATCTTTTTTGTGTTGCTTCCATATGGGCATGAAGCATTAGTCATTCAATCACATGCTTATTCTTTGTCCTCTACTGTGATGCCATTATGAGTCATATTTGCTGAAAGAGCCCCTGTGAAATGTGCATATCTATAGCCGTGCTTTGCATTGAAAAAGAGAGCGGTTTGCTGTAATTACTGAAAATATGAGGTCCATATTTCTTTCAATGATATTTGTCAGACTTCAGAGAAGTAGAAAAATACAGAGACTTGCTAGGCTTACTAAGCTTCATTGTTGTTTGAGGCTGATAGCAAGAGAGAAAGACATTGATGAAGTTTTCCCCATAATTGAATCAATACTTACAATACTCCTCATCTATTTTGATGCTTCTATTGTTCTTCTTTATTGATTAAAAAAAATCAATCCTACCATTAATTTTCATTGTCATGATTAGTCTTTCATTTTATTGCAGTGAACTGTCCTTAATTGTGATTTGGTGGGGCTCTGTGCTCACATTAAGTAACAGATAAACAGAATAATTTAAGGATATTTCCCTCTTCTTCTCATTGTGTGACTTTATCTGCAGGCATTACCGTGGATAAGTACGGCGTAATCTTCTTTGTGGATGGGACCATGATTCGCAGGATTGATCAGAATGGTATCATCTCCACCCTTCTGGGATTCAATGACCTGACCTCTGCCCGACCTCTCAGCTGTGATGCTGTGATGGACATCTCTCAGGTATGACCTCTCTGGAACTGTGCACTGACCTGTGCTTTCCTCTCTCTCAACCTACATCTGTCTCCTTGAATGACCCTTGTTTTCAGGGTGCTTACACCTCCACATCAGCTGGTATTTCTGCAGCTTGATTCTCCAAGCCTGCATCTAGTACTGTAGGCCTTGGTTTAGATATGGTATATAGCCACAAGACTTTCTAAAAGATTCAATATTTTCTTTTTTTCCTGTGTGCAGTTTATTTCAGCAAATTTTTGGTCCTATGATTCATCGTAAATGATAAAATACTTCAGGTCAGTTTAGATATTTTTTGACCCACAGGAGGAAATTCATTTTGCAGCAGGATGAAAAAAATATGTAAATTGTTAGGTTTGTAGCATAAACCTATTCGCTGGAACGTTAAGACAATATAATTACACTGCAAGCAAGACGCAAGTAGGCAAACTTCTTCATGTTACTCGTGCACGGGAGAGAACCAGACAACCGCTTGACTCCAGTTGGTCTCGTCCGTCCTCCTGTAACACTGCCCTTTTATTGAGGTTACATGAATATGCATAGGTTCATTAACATACGACGTCTACATACAAACAAAGAGTACCTTGCCTGTGTGTGTGTGTGTGTGTGTGTGTGTGTGTGTGTGTGTGTGTGTGTGTGTGTGTGTGTGTGTTGCTGATCAAAGGGTTAAACATCCTTGGTCAGGAAGAGGGTAGCCTCCCCCTCACCCTAGATGGTTCATCCTAGATAACACGGTGAGGAAGTCCTGCAGTTCATCTAAACAAAGAGCACTTAGACTAGAACAGACGCAACTACGTTAATCCTACCATAAAACAATAAGACACGGTATGACCTCTCATGCTCCCAAAGTGCTGTCTAATACACACAAAGTTTGCAGACTATCAAGGATCAAAACCTCTACCAATCTGCAACTAATTACAAAACTCTAAGCATATATAAGTAAATATTTCTAAGCATAAATGACAATCAACAATACAAATCTAACATAAATAGGACAAGAAAACATTGTAGACTTTGTAGTTAATCAAGAGACAGTTTCAGGGAAACACACTGAAAACTTTTACTGCACCTATTTTTTTTTCTACAAAACTTGCCTTTCTGACCTGAGAGGTCAATTCTATTAACCAAAGGATTATCTGTTAAGATTCAATTGCATAGTTTTCACTGGTGCTGTAGGATTATGAACTTGAGAAAGCAACACACAATCAAAGCCGTGCAAGCCTGGTGAAAGCTAAAATCACCTCACAGTTAAAAAGCAGATACAAATAAAAACTGAAAATGAGCAGTTAATTGGGCTCAGTCCAGGCTTGGGCCTTCCAAAGTATCTGCACTAAGCATTTTAAAGGAGTACAGGACCATGCTGAAAACAGTAGCATTGTGGTTTTTGTAGCGCCGATTTCCTAAATGCAGAGTGCCAGTGACCTACAGCTTTAGGGGAATGATAAGAATGACCTTTAACCTCAGTGGTTTTGACTTCATGCACAGATCTTCACTCTGACGCACATGAACACATGTATACATACATACACACACACACACACTACGCAGAACACATCCCCCAGGCAAGGACACTGCACTGAGGTCACTCTGTGGCTCACTGACTTCCCATTTGGAGGTGACAAGGCAGACTTTTAGCATACATAGCTGTTTTTGCCTCCTTGACAGTCCTACCCAGTAGTAAATAAAATCCCCTACAAAATGTATCTTTTTAATTTGTATATGCCATCTACATGATTCATAACTGTTTCAGTTTTACTTCCATGAATTGAGCATTTTGAGGCTTGGTTATTGAACTTGATTGAGGTCCAAGCCCAGCTCAGTATGCATGCAATCATTTGTTTCTTTCCTCTTTGTGTATTTTGTTGAGTATGGATGCAGGATACAGGTCTTCTGCTTTCTGTGGGGAGTTTTCTGTGTGTGAATGATGTATTCAGTGGAGGAAGCAAAGGCTCTAGCTGCCCATTTGCAGCCCTAGGGGGAACTTCATCCCCCTCCTGACCTCCGCTTGCTGCTCCTTTACCTTGTCGCACACACAAGTGCCTATGGATGCTCAGCATCCCAGTTCCACAAATACGAGGACACAGGCAGACTGACTGCAGTTCTACAATGATGACAAATCACACAAGCATTGCCAGAGACACTCAGACAGTAAAAAGCATCCATTAAAAATTAATCCAGAGCTTCCTTCTTCAAACACTCCCCAACCCCTCACTTAGAACCTGACTTTCTCTGGAGAAGGCTCATCACAGTGGTCATTACTTTTGCTTTACCACACCTGGCACACCAAGGCAAGAAATAACATTAGATTTCTTTCTCTCCTCTGATGAGGTCGTTGTTATCTTACTTTGCTATCTGTGTAGTGAGCAAGCTACAGCTAAATTCTCTCTTAATTCAGTGTATACCTCTGTAACCTTTCGTTTAACTTTTGATTATCAAGCAAAATGACAATATTTTGACCTCATATATGTTTTTTTCTTTCTTTCTACCAAGGCCTTGGGTCGTTCCTGTCTTAGAAGTATCTTCCATTTTCCTTCCATTTTTCTTCTTTAAAGTCTTGGAAAATTTCGCTGCATTCCCCGCTGAGCTTAAATGCAGGAAAATCATGTCTTAAAACAAGATCACTCAAACATATTTCAGGGGTGTTAGCAGCTTCAGAAAGCTTTATCTAGAGTATGACTGTGACATTCAATTCAAATCTGAGAGGGACTTCAAATAATGACATATTACTCTTCTTGAGGCAAGCATCATGCTGTTACTAGCAAAGAGTGCAGCGATTACTAATGGAACATGTCATTATAATTCTTAATACAATTTCCATTTCATTTAAAATAGTTTGATGTTGTGTACAAATCTACGGCTCGCTTTCTCAGCTGTTGAGCATGTTTTGGTTTTCTTCCTGTTAGCGGCTTTGTCTAGCAGGCGCTTCTGACAGCATTCCCACTGTATAAAAGGGAGGGTATGATCTGGTTACAGCATATGGGACAGCAGCTCGGGAAATATCCCCTCATCAGTCAGAGTGGCGTGAAAACCTCCTTACAGGCAGCTCCCAGGAGCCACTCCACACTTGGCTCATGAAATATTTAACCAGCAGTGTTGACAAGAAATAGGTTTTAAGAAATTGAAAGTCTACCCTTCATTATCCAAGTAAATGCATTTTCTGCTTACTGAGAGATGACATGTATCCACTAGTCTCCTGTTTGTCGTATGTAGCCAAAGGATACATCCTGTTATATAAACCTCTTCCATTATGTGGCAGATGATAGGAGGTTTATAGGATGTGAGGTGTGTAATGCTCAAATCTGTTTTTCAATTACAGGTGGGCGGGTGCCCCACTTTTAAAAGGACGTGAGTTCAAGAATATGAACAGAGCAAAAAGTTTAGAATTATTCAGATCATTATTGCCACAGAATGTCACTGTTTCAATGTTAACTTTTAAATTAGAACATTAGGGATATGTGGAGATAACAAGGAAGGAAAAGGCACAATATAGCTAATGTCTAAAAGCTGTCTGAATTTTATTTTGTGCATTTTGTTCTGTGCAATCCACATTTTAAAAGAAAAAGGGAATTATAGGGCTAACTGTTTTTATATTCCTAGAAATTTTAAGAAACCTGCTTTTTTTTATTGCAATGTATTTGTCCAATGTGCTGTTTAATCCCAGACAGTTGGAGAAAGCCTACTACATGGCCAAGGTGCATAGTGTCTGTGCATAATACAGTCAAAATGTTTCATTGTGTCTTTCAGCTGTCTACTTACTTGACTTAATAATATATTAATATGGTAGTCAGCCATTTTAGCTCATGCCTAAGTGCTGTATGCTTGGGTGTTTTATCAGTAGTATATTGCAGAAATAAAAATATATGCAATTTCTAGCTCTTTATTGCTAATTATTAAGCCTTGATAACTTTCCTCCTGTTTCTACTTTCTAGTTGTCTCTAAGTGACCAAACAAAAGAAAGGGTCCTTTGTGTAAAATCTTACCTTAAATCTGAGTCTGTCTTTGCATTTTGGTCCAGGTTTTAATCAGTTTCCTTTGTTGGAACTCCAAGGCTTCTATTGAAATATTGCACTTCATATTATGTTTCTAAGAGATCCCACTGGGATCATAAGTGAGAGGGAGACCAGTAAATTGGATGAAGCCAATCATTCCAATTTGTTAAAAGCCTGATGCATTGTTAGCAGAACAATAAGTCATAATTTAGGAGGCCAGAGACAGAGTAGGCTTTCATTTGATAAGTGTGCTCCAGTTTCTTTTCAAGGACTCATGCAATCTCTTGTCATTACAAAATTAATAACCCAAAGCAAGGAAAAACAGCGACTTGGGTGAAGGATGCAGAAGCCTTGTCCTTAAGTGTTCACAGTTCTCATGAACCATCCCAGTGTGCTCTTTTCAGTTAATCTTATCATTTGTATGATTTCTTCTCACACTGCCCTTCTTCACCACTGTTGTTATCATCTGCAATCTTACAATCATGTTTTTGTGTATCACCTTTTAAAAGTACATCAGCTATTTTCCTCCTCATCAGATAATAAATCGTTTAAAAATGTTTTTACTTACAGCTTAAGCTATAAAAATAATCACGCTGTTTTCCTTTCAGGCTCTTTTCCACATAGAAATCGAAAACTGTAGATCAATAAAAGTATGGTATATTTCTTTGGTACCTAAGGATTATATTTTTGTGTGTCTTTTTCCTCGCAGGTGCGCCTTGAGTGGCCTACAGACTTGGCAGTGAATCCAATGGACAACTCTCTATATGTTCTGGACAATAATGTAGTACTCCAGATCTCTGAAAACCACCAAGTCCGTATTGTAGCAGGCCGTCCTATGCACTGTCAAGTGCCTGGGATTGACCATTTCCTCTTGAGCAAAGTTGCCATCCATGCCACCCTCGAGTCAGCTAATGCCCTAGCTGTGTCTCACAATGGTGTTTTGTACATTGCTGAGTCAGATGAAAAGAAAATAAACCGAGTCAGACAGGTGTCCACAAATGGAGAGATCTCCTTGGTTGCAGGGGCACCAAGTGGCTGTGACTGCAAGAACGATGCCAACTGCGATTGTTACTCTGGAGATGAAGGCTATGCCAAAGATGCTAAACTGAATGCACCATCTTCCCTGGCAGTATGTCCAGATGGAGATCTTTACATTGCAGATCTGGGCAACATCCGTATACGCTATGTGCGCAAGAACAAGCCTTTTCTGAATCCCCTCAGTATGTATGAGGTGTCCTCTCCCATTAATGATGAACTCTATCTGTTTGACTCCAATGGCAGCCACATTTTTACCCAAAGTCTAACTACAGGAGACTATCTCTACAATTTGACATACACGGGATCAGGAGATCTAAGCAGCATTACTGATAAGAACAAAAACACAGTGATCATCAGAAGAGACACAACAGGAATGCCTCTGTGGCTAATGGTCCCTGATGGACAGACCTTCTGGTTCACCATTGGCACTAACAGTGCCCTTAAAACTGTTGCTGCCCAGGGTCAAGAGCTAGCTGTAATGACGTACCATGGAAGCTCGGGACTGTTAGCAACTAAGACAAATGAAAATGGATGGACAACATTCTTTGAGTAAGTAATATGAAGAAACACCTTTCTAATCATTTTACCTAAAAGTCTGGATCCAATTTGAGCTGATAACTGCATCAAAGCAAAGAAGCTTAAAGATCTGTTTAATCTGTTAATTCAGATATGCAGATTGGACAGTTTTGTTTAGGTTTTTTTTCCTGGAGTATCTGAACTAAGAGCACTGAATTCATTATATCACTGAATGCTTTAGTGAATTAATGTTTGCAGTCAAAGAGCTCCTTGGCATGTGAGTTTAGTATTTTGGCATATGAGTTCACTTCTTATGGCTGGATGTCTATGTCACTCAGAATACAAGACCTGCGGAAGGATGGGTGTAATCCTATTTGCTGTTATCATACCAAATAGGATTACTGGATGATATGTTACTCATCTGTGCCCTTGCTTGCAGACTGGAGATCATCACTTGTTTGGAGTTGTTGGGTACAGGAACAGCGTGTATCTATTGAGTAGTACAAAATGTATATTCACATGACTGGGATGCACCCCAGAAATATAAGCATAGTTGAATAGCCAAAGATTTTAATTAAATCAGGCAAAGCATACCTTGTGAGGAAACGACGGAAAACACTCCCACAGTTTAGGATTTCATGTTCTTGTGACTTGCATGAAGCAATCTGTCCCTTAGCTTAATGTACCAGGGGATACTATGCTAACTGGATGTCATTCCAAAAAGTGTGATTAAGCAGATTGGCTGGTCAGACATCTGTTACACCTCGCTGGAGGAATATAACTCTGACACATAATCAGACGCTCTGTTTAATATGAGCAGACATTTATCACCTGTGTTTGATTTGGTTGTCATCTGATGGTTACACTGAAAAAAAAAAAAGTGGAAAGGTGCAGTGAAAACAGCACTAATGCAGCCATGCATAGGCGTTTCTCGAGGTAGACTGAATTCCCTGAGGCTCAGACAAATTTAGTGGGTGTTTGGAATTCTGAATGATTTCTCTATGACGTTCTGTAAAATGGCTTCTTTTATTTTTTAGGTTCTAGCATGCGTGTCTTATTTTGAAAGAAATGTTTACGCGTTACCATAGCGACCAGAGAGCATTAAGGGGCAGAGAGGAGGATGTTTCTCTCAATGTTGTTGGCGTATTTCAGGAGGACGCGGCTAATAAAGTTACACAATTACACAGTGGATTCACGTTAATTATTATATTTACAAAATACCACAGTTTTGTCTTAGTCGTAGCATTTTATTTTGTTGTGTTTATCCGCGACACCTTAAAGGCTGGTCCGTGAAAATATTGTCTGACATTAAACCAGTACGTGGTCCAAAAAAGATTGGGGACCGCTGATTTAGGTGATAAAACCTATCGCTCATGCACCACATTGTTATTTTACTGCGGTAAATAATAATATATTATTTTCTACAGGCAGAAGATATTCTGAGTGGTTACCTTTGTCTTATGATGATGACAATGATCTGTGATAGGATGACAGTGCTCCACTCCATAAGGCATGTGAGGCTACTGAGGGGTTTGAGCAGCAAGACCATTTTATGATTCATATAATAATCATATGGCATTTGCAATCACCCGATCGCAGCCTAGTTGAACACATTTTACAGCTTCTGGCAGCACATGGTGGCCCACCGCCTTCATAAGACACTTTGTGATGTTGGTAGAGTAAAACAAAATTGTTATACATGTCAAAATACTTGGAATAAAATGAAGTCCATGTATTATTTCATTTCCTGTCTTTCCCTTTCAAATTAAGCAATGAAGCTTTGTATTTACCTACAATCAAATCATTTGATCCATGCTTTTTTTACACCCAATAAACAGGGTTTTGTTTTTCTTGAATAATTAGCTTTAAAGGTCATTTCATCACCTGAGGGTCAAAACTGTAATTTGCTACCATCAGAACCTCTATTTATCTCTGCCCACCAAAGTTCACTGCTAATCATTTCACCCATATTAATTAATGTGTACTTACATTCCATGCTTCGTGGATCAAAATTAATTTGAATGAACGAAGAAAAAAAAACCCAATAGATTGACTAGAGAACAAAAGACATCTGCCACACTGTCTTTCTGTTGTAACCCCTGGAAACCACATTTGTACAACAGTTACTGCACACACAAACGGTCCGCAGGCCTTAAATTTATGTTGTAATGATAAGTGCTTCTGCTTAAGGGTTGTTCCAAATCATGATGAATTATAAAACACCTAAATATTCTTTTATCGTTTATTTAAGACGGTAGAAGAAAAAAAATGTGCCTTACCCACTGGGTTTTAACAAATGTTCTTTAGTTATATCTGTAAGTTATCAGTCACACATGCTCAGAAATTCTCAGGCAGCAAGACAAATTGAAAATATGAGCGGAAGTTAGGTATGCTGGGGGTGATGCCGATATGAAGTGTTCAGCCTATTGTTGGGGCCCAGCGTGAAAGGTCATAGAGCTAGCATGTGACACAGAGGTGATGCGATCCGAATAGACTTGTGGCCAACCAGAGGGAAACTGCTCCTGTCCTTCTGCTGAGCACCCTGCCCCTGTGTGCCCCTCTTGTCGAAAGAAAGCAAAGTAATAGGCAGCTGAGCTGAAGCAGGCCAAAACCATTAGAGCTCAGCGGTGGAGCTCAAGGAATGGAACTAGCTTAAGGCCCTAATTGAGACATAGAGAGTTTGGGTCAGTGATCAAGCTGGGGCTTGTAGTGTTGCTCTTGAATGAGATTTCTGTCTTGTGGACTGAGTCTTTTGTGCAGAGGTGAAGGCAAACAGGAACGCTTGGTCAAATAAATGGAACCATTAAAAGTAGTATGGTGCAGATAACTTGCAGTGCTTTCACTGCAAAAACTTTTGATTGCATGATGGACACAAGGAGAATTTCTTGCTGATAGTATATGAGCAGTATCAAAAGAAATCAAAGGCTTAGATATAAATTACTCTGCTATTTAGTATTTCCTGAAGTGGAAGACTTGGCTTGAAATGTATCTATGAATCCCAGTCCCTAGTACAGTTGAGATCAGATAGCATTTATCTCTGGGAGATGATTCCTCTCCCACTCTTCCTTTCCATATTGGATATTTGAGATGGCAGCGCTGAGGAAATATCTGTAAACCAGCACCCGCCATCTCATTTATTAGAGGCTTTATTATGGCAGGCAGCAACATCGAAGAGGCTTTCCAATCTGTATTCAATGTGCAGATAAAAGTCTTCTTTCTAAGTAATGTACCGTTCACTCGCTT
Organism: Aulonocara sp. 'chitande type north' Nkhata Bay; assembly: GCF_057382095.1. Taxonomy (NCBI): domain Eukaryota; kingdom Metazoa; phylum Chordata; class Actinopteri; order Cichliformes; family Cichlidae; genus Aulonocara; species Aulonocara sp. 'chitande type north' Nkhata Bay. The sequence goes on from NC_141357.1 coordinate 33,056,577, forward strand.
CAATTCTGGAACACTGAAAATCTGAAAGATTTAAAATTGTTCTATGCTGATGTGCTCTCTGAGCAAAATGAAACAATCTGGCCACTCATGTTCCTGTATGTGATGAACTGACTGATCTATAAGCTAGGAAGATGCTGCATCTCTCTAAGGATTCACACCTCAGCGCCCCTATTTCATAGGCTGTATAATGAGATTAGGCAATATCGCTAATCTTTTAAGCTAATAAGCAGTTTTCCAAATGTAAAAAAGGTGTTTGCTTTCTCATCTTAATCATTTTTTTTAAATCTATTGCATATTTATAGTATATTTTTCCTTCCCACTGTCGCTAAGTGCTCGCTCAAAGGGGCTTATTTGATTGTTGGGGTTTTCTCCGTATTATTGTAGGGTTTTTTCCTTGCTATACAAATTGCCTTGAGCTAACTACTGTTGTGATATGATGCTAGAATAGAATTAAAATGAATACTTGTTTTTAAGTTGCAGTGAGAAGTATTGATATTAACGCCCCGTTCACATTTTGTTGAAAGGGCTAGAAAAGGACAAAGCTGCTTAGTTTGTTGGTGCACCCACTCCTTGTTTGTGAATAGAAAATTGCAGGAGATATTTTTCAAAAGCTATGCTGATTGTGCTTCGATGATTAAAGATGATAGCTCTGAAATCCCATGTATTACCTCAGGTTGCCAGCACTGATGGATTTGCTGCTGTGTTTACTGCCTGTGTTGACACATTGCTTCAATTTGTGACAACACGGAGGAAATATCGGACTCTGCGGAAAGTTTCCAATCCCTACCTATAATTACCATTAGCAGAGTTTATGCTAGAACACTTACAGAGAACAACTCATAATCACTGCTTATCTGGAATGACACAGCAACTCATTAGTCACATTTATGTACCTACAATCATTTATGCATACCTGACTTGCATTGATGATCATGATTGCTTCCTTATGATTTAACAAACCTCAACAAGGCTTAGTAAATTTTTAATACCACAGCATTGTTTGTGTTTCAGGCATAGTGCTTGTTTATCTGTGTTTTCAGATGGCATGGTCCTCTTTGCCTTCTTTGGTTCACATCAACATATTTCTTTGTAGGTATGACAGCTATGGGCGTCTGACTAACATCACCTACCCCACGGGCCGAGTGAGCAGCTACCGTACAGACGCAGACAGCTCGGTCCGTATCCAGACAGAGGGCTCCAACAAAGAAGATATCACCGTCACCACTAACCTGTCAGCTTCTGGCACCTTCTACACACTTATGCAAGGTGAGTCTCTTTTACGGTGGCCGTAAGTAGAGCGGTTTCTTTTTTTAGGGTTTGTTCTGCGAGGTGAAGTCCCAAAAGCTTTAACTTTGCTTATGTCCCTGATATTAATTTATACAGCTGGGACTAGGTACTGTTAGTATTTTTAAGAAACTCTTTCTCATCTACATATATTCTGACTTCCATTACCTTATGTTCTAGTATTTGATTAATCAACAGTGTATCCCCCTTATCTGTACATATAGCACTTGAGATTGTAAACAGATTTTATTACTTACCTTATTTTTTTGAAGGTGTTGCATTCTCCTGATTTAAAAAGGGATGTATTGTAGAGGGCAGTCGCTCAGAAGCCCTAAGGGAAACTGGTGCAAGCTAAGGGACTAGACAAAGAGCATTTTAGAGGTCTCTGTGGACTGTCACGGATAAGACCTTCTTTGAGCTCAAGCTGCCTGGAAGCTGCCAGGCACTTTCTGGCTCAGCCTCACTGAATATTTTGGGTTGCCACTCTGTAGCCGAATGAGAGTTTAAAAGGAAAAAAAGGGGGGTTATATATAAATAGTGTTTAATAAATAAATAGTCCAGTGATCTGGACATACACAGACATATGTGCATATAATATAAATATTTAGTAAGCATGTTGCATTGCGTTAATTGATTTAATATATGTATTGATTTTGTGCTGTGTTCCTTTCATGCCAGTAAATTACTTTTGAATTTAAAATTGAAACATGACTTTCTGTAGAGTTGCATAGCTTTTGACTTTGTTAAATGTATTTTCTTTTTGATTTGGGCAGTGCAAATCACATTTGCCTTTATCTTTCGACAATAAGGCCGAGGCAGGTGTCTCGGATACAGATGTGAATTAAAAGCAACACTGTCTGGATTGCTCCAGACATGATCAGATTTTAAATCTTATCTGTGGGTTTGAAGACATCCCGTCTCAGACTTAGCTGTGTTAATATCACTCACAGAGGTGCTTCTCTGTTTTTAATAACATGTGTAGTGCAGCTTGCATTTCACAGAAATGAAACAAATATTGATTTTTCTGTCAAAAAAAATAAACGATAAAACACAGTGCCGGTGGTCCATACAATGCTGAGAAAGATTCATGAGGAGATAAGGCTGTTTTTGAACACCTCTAGGTGTTTTTGGTATCTGTCTGATATCTATCTGATATTATCTTCACTAAATCTGGAGCAACTTTCAATTTTTTAAAGATGGGTTACGCATACACCCTTCTACTTTCTGTTTCTGAGCATATCCCTTCTTAGACTACTGACCGCAAAGCTGTGTCTGAAACGGGAGATGACACTCTCTGGTTTCTCACTTTTGTTTAACGGAGTGGCCACCTCCATGTTGTGACCTTGTCTTAGGCATCTGCCTGTGAGGAAAGTGGCGCCAGGAAATCTGCTGTTAATTAATTCACTATTGTCTGCTTTGTTAGCTGGGTGATCACATAGCATATGACTGTGCTGCCTTCGAGTTTCTTTCCTGCTCATTTGGCTGTTTTTGTCCCCTCTTCTCAGCAAGCTATCATCACAGTTTTGTGAAACAGATAACTTTTAAGATTTAAGGGATTAAGGGCAGAAGCTTTATAGCTAGAAAAATAATCAGGTGTATTACAAGATAATAAAATATATCCAAATAATAAAAAGTTGCAATTATTTGCTTTTAAAGCTTAAAGATACTGCACATAGAATGCTGTTTATAGAAGAAAAATGCAAGTCTGTTTTACATATAAGCCACTGTGAGCTATTAGGAAATTATAGCAAACCACATTGTTATGGTTTGCTATATTTCATGACAGCCAGTATTTTTCCCCCTTCTATTGCTGAACTGAGTGTGTGTACTACTTTTGCAGCATTTTGAGCTTTGTTGGTCTCTGAGGCCTCTTTTAGGTAGGGTCTGCCCCAGTAGTCTTTGGTCAACCCCTAAAGTGTCCATATGATGTAAAGAGGCAAGGGCCAGTACAAGGTCAGTCATGCCTCTATCTGTTTCTCTTGTCGCAACAGCACAACACATCCTCTGGTGCTTTGTGAAAAAGAAAAAGATTTTTTTTTTTTTAAAAAAGCCTTTCCCCACACGTTGTGTTTATTGTTGTTCTGCGTCCACAGCAAAGAAACTGTCACAGCCACTTGAACATGACACATGAACGCAAGGAAATTGCAGCGTATGAGTTCGTTTTTTCTGTTAAATGAAGTCAAGTAACTAATGTGCTGGCTGACAAACCATTATTTTTCTATTGTTCATATTGAGAATCACATTCATCCTGGTCCCTGTCAGTCTACTGACAGGAGGTAAGAAGGACACATTCTCTGAATGTATATGAGATGCTCAGTGGAAACATTAGTCATTGGTCTGGAGCTGGAACACAGGCTGCCGTCACCTAGGGACAGTAACAGACAGGCTCAGATCTATCCCTTGTGGGTGAGTGTGTGTAAGTGTGTGTGCACATGCGTGCGTGTGCGTATCTCACCCTGCCTTCTCTGTGGCCACAGGCAAGCCAGCAGCTTTTGATAGTTTTCATTCCTCCATATCCTCCAGGCTGCTGCAACAGCTGTAAAACTTTGCTTTACTGGCACTGTGAAACCTCTCACTATTGATCTTTGTTGTCAGAGACCCACTGCGTTATTGCAGTGGTTCTGTTAAATACTGCTGCTAAAGGATTTCTTTTTGCTGAGCAGCCATTTCAGGTCATTATGTTTGCGCCTCACTGACATGGATATTAGATTTAGTCCTCTTGCTTTAGTTACAAGAAGCTATGATTGTTGCTTGCCTTCTAATCATACTCGTTTTTCTCCATCCCATCTCTCCGTCCTTAGATCAAGTTCGGAACAGCTACTTCATTGGTTTGGACGGTTCGCTGCGTCTAGTTTTGGCCAATGGTATGGAGGTGTCGCTGTATACTGAACCCCACCTGCTGGCTGGTACGGTCAACCCCACAGTCAGCAAGAGGAACGTAACCCTGGCTATCGACAACGGCCTTAACCTGGTGGAGTGGAGACAGAGAAAGGAGCAGGCACGTGGCCAAGTTACTGTGTATGGACGCAGATTAAGGGTAAGCATGCTGTCTTGCTAAGAGACACTCATGGTTTTATGCAAGGTTTTTCATCATAGGCTAAATGTCTAGTGTCTTATTTCATATTTTCTCAAATCATCAGCTACAGTCCATGTAGTTATTCTACTACTTCAAATAGGGCAGTATTTATGCCGAAAAACCACAAACTCCAGAAAAAAATCCAAATTCACAAGAAATAAAAGTGTAGCTGCAGATCTAATGGTGTCAGGTTCATTGTGAACTCTATTTTTTTTTTCCTATAGAAGCTGCGACTCAAAAGCTCAGTTGTTTGTTGTGCATAAGTTAAGTTGGCCGCATGACAATACAATGACATGTCAAATTATTATAGTAAATAATTAATAAAGCTCTGTTTTGAGCTCTGTCTCACAGCTATAAATCAGTTAATCATAGGCCATCATACTCATGGATGTATTACTCAGATTTGACTTTCTGGAACATATGGTATCTTCTCACCCATAGCTGTAGAAGCCCACCCACACACACAATCTGGTACATTTTTTGTAGGCTAATTTTGATCTGAATTTGACATAAGTAGATTAAATAAAGTGATTTCAGTCTGTGTATAGATCCTAACAGAGCAGTACAGTGGTCACAACGACAAAGTCCTGGGTTTGAATCCACTGGCTGGCCTTTCTGTTTCGAATTTACATGTTGTCCCTTTACCTGCATGGCTTCTTTCTCTGTACTTCCCACAGTCCAAAGACATGCGTGTTTGATGAATCAGCTATTCTAAATTGTTCTGTCTCTCTCGCTTTGCTTTAGGTCTGTGATAAATTGGCTGTTCGTCCACAATATACTTTGGCTTTTGCCCCATGACACCTGGAATACGCTCCAAGCGATGCTAAATTACATAAATGGAAAAAAATGGATTGATTAATAGCCTGTAACATATAAAATACTTTCTCGTTAAAATCAAAATTAAGAGTTACTTGTATATTGCATATCAACAGGTCTCCTCTCATAATGCAACAAATTCAAAGTGCTTGTCCATAATGTATGTAGGATTTAGGCATTAACCCGCACAACACTGATTTAAATTGCATCTGGTGGCCTTTATTGTTTTGCCTTGGCTTTGTAAGGCAAATGGCTACTTTGGTTAAGTTGTCTTCCACATTGTCTGTGAGGCAACACAGCTAATGGGAAGGTGCCACTTTGTCTGTCATTGGCTGTTCATGTAATGGCCTTGTCGTCCCTTTGGAAGTGAAAGCTACTAATGTATGTTACAGACAATGGCCCCAGGGGTGAGATAGGAAATGGGAGCAGCCTAATGGCACGAACAGAAGGGATGAACAGAGCTGGAATCATTGGGCGACCTTGAGTGACATGTCAAGTGATATTACGTGGGTGGCTGGGTGAGTGTGTGGCAGTGCGCGGCTGGAGGGAGGGGAGGATCTTGAATACAGTACAGATCCATGGGAACAGGAGTAGAAGAAACAACTATGTGGCTCTGACTTCACAGCTTTTTTTTTTGGTGGAGAAAAGGGAGAGTGTTTATATTTCTGATGTCTTTTTCCCCCACTTTGCTTGACTGTATTTGTTCCTTTGATACAACACGTACGCGTTTTTGTTGTGCTGTGCCTTTCATGTCCTGAGGCTTTTCGTTAATGTACACTAATGAAGAACTCTTGAGCCACTCCACTCTTGCAAGAATCTTCATCCTTTTGAATGTAGTATTGATAGCAATGACAAGATGCTTCTAATGTTTGGCTGTTTGTTCAAAGGAGATACACAAAAAAGAAACCAAAAACATGGAATGGATTATCTTTGATTGCAGCATGACAATAAATAGAACTGTTGCTATTAAAGAAAAATTAATTGGAGTAGTCATAAAACCTGAGAATAGACATTTACATATTTACAGGGACACTTACAGATAGTATTTGATATTGGTTGAGACATCATTGTTATGATCTTGAGTGTAATGTAAAAGTCTCTTTTTTGCTTCTACTCTTTTACTTTCTGTGAGAAATTCATTTTAGAGGTGATGTTCTATTTGAAATAACTCCCCTTGAGTGGGTTTCCATTCTCATGGGAACTTGGAATCACTGTTATGGGACACTTTTTCCTTCTATGCCATGCGACTTTGGCAAACCTTATTCTAGCACTGGGAACTTTTTGTGAAAGACATCAGCTCTCTGCTGCCTGCAGAGATTTAACAAGAGCAGCGGGGATCTTTACTAGTATTCTTTAAAAAAAATAACTAAAAGGTGTAGCCATTTCAATGAAGTGTGACACTTGTTATGACAGTGTTTGAAGGCGAAGGAGACAAAAGAACACGTTCTTATTTCCAGATCCAATGTACGTTCACTCCTTCTGTCTCAGGTCTCAAATAGTTTACGCCACTCCAAATATCCATGGATTTATGCTCCTCATGATTCTGTTGGTTTTACTTAAAGTAATCCTCTCAATTAGGTATCAGTGACAATAATTGCCTCTGGTGTAATTGTCCCTTCACAGATGAGAGACCTAAGCATGCTTTCCTCAATGTGAGATTGAAAAAGTGAGCTTTCTCAGCAATCCCTGTGTGACCTGCTCTGTGGGATGTATCTGGAAAGTAGCCAGAAGCAGCCTTCTGAGGCATTTTAAGATGTTTTTAAGCCTTGCCAAGCATTTTACTAAGCCAAATGATAGCACACCTGAAGAAACACTCTGAAGATTAATAAGAAAAAAAGATCATAAATATTACAGAAACAGAGGTGTAGTTTTAATTACAGCCAGAGACCTCTGAAGACCCATTTTACAAAAAGTTCCAGATGGTGTTTAAAGCAATGCTTTTTTTTGCAGAGATCTGCTCTGACCTGCAATCTAAGCTGTTATCTTCTCTTTGTTTTATTTTTTTTGCTTCTGTAGCTTCTGTTTATGGAGGCTGCTGACAGAGAAACAGAATGCCAGGGCTGCTGCTTGATCTTTTTGGCTAAAGCACAGAAGCTGCCTCATAAAGCCTGCAGTCTTCAGAGCAGTGTTGTTTTGCTCTGAAAGCAAAGGTCACCGTTTTAAGCCTGATACATTCAGAAGAGCTGTCTCACTTAAACAATGTTCAGTCATAAAGGAGATTAACTGATTTTCTTTCTCTTTTCCAATTTACGCAAAGGCAAAATAGAATGAGAGTCATCTGTGCCTGGTAATTCTTCCCAGTAAGCATTAAAAATGAATTTAATGATCAATGTGACTCTAATGTTTCTTGCTTGAATAGGCATACTCGGGCTAAGACACAAACAAAGAAATGTGGTAATTCTTACAATTTCATTACTCCGCTGGCTCCTGCAGTCCTGAGATAAAGCTCCACTTTTGTAATTAAAAGCTATGAAAAGAAGAATATAAAAATAATCACTTTGTGATTAAAGGTCTCCTCCCAATGTTCCACCTCAGAAGAGTAATGCACCAATTCCTCTCAATAATTTCAAACTTTTTAAAGTGTCTATTCCCGTTGGTGAATTTTCTGTAGCTATATAAAGTGTTCCTAACTCCCTGCGTTCCCTCCTATAGGTTCATAACAGAAACCTCCTATCGTTGGATTTCGATCGAATCACCAGAACAGAAAAGGTCTACGATGACCACAGGAAGTTTACGTTACGGATCCACTATGACCATGCCGGTCGCCCCACATTGTGGGCACCGAGCAGTCGACTGAATGGAGTCAATGTCACCTACTCTCCTGGAGGCCATGTGGCAGGTATCCAAAGAGGCACAATGTCGGTGCGCATGGAATACGACCAGAACGGCAGAATCACCTCCCAGATATTTGCTGATGGTAAATCTTGGAGCTACACTTATCTTGAGAAGGTACGAATTGGTTGAACTGTAATAATGATTAAATAGTTTAAAGATAAAAAATGTAATATAATATTGGAGGCATGCTCTACAGATAAAGTGTAAAAGGTGTGTTTGTGTAAGAAACTTGTTATGAGATTTTAGACTGGAGTTAAAAGTTAACTTGTAATAATACAGAAGTGTTTGTGTTGCACTATCAGGCTCTGGAATAGATATCAGCCAAAATGTAATTAAAGTGTCTGGTGCATTGAAGACATACTTTGTTACCAAAGTCTGACAGCAAAGTTCAGCCTGAAATAGCTCTGATGAAAAGAACAGAGTGAAATGTCACTTTCTTCTGACTAATTGAAGGCAAGACTGTTTGGGTGAGGTGAGGAGCTGTTATTCTGTAGCTTAGGCATATAATATGAACAGCAGTCAGTCACCTTGTTAATAGTCTTTAGTCATAGCAACCTCTGAGCAATTTCTCGATGCCGCCTGTTGTGACAGCTTTACAACCTCATCATTTATTGGTCTAAGACAGGCACAGATGTAAATTTTAGATTTGCTTAGGTGAGAAAATTTGGCTTCCTACTGTTTGGATTAAAAGATCTGACAAATGAGCAAAATAGAAGCAGCTTGTGAAATCATCTCTTAAGGAAATCTTAATTTCAGTGGAGTATCAGCAACTCTGTGTTCATGATGAAAATTAGATTTGGACTGACACAAACTTGCGTAATATTTATCGCTTTAGACAAATTGCCTGTCATTTTGTGTTATTGGTATTAGACGTTATAACGGTAGCAATTTTCTAATTAATCTCTATCTTGTCTTATTGTGTCAGACATTGTGCTTCTGTAACAGCTTTTAGGACTGTGTGTTTGTGTAACAGAAAATATATCAAAGTGAAGCATTTGAATGCAGTCAGTCTTACAATTTATTAATATAACACAAAAAATCCTCTGTTTCTTCTTCTCATTAGTCCATGGTGCTGCTGCTCTACAGCCAAAGGCAGTATATCTTTGAATTTGACAAAAATGATCGGCTCTCCTCTGTGACCATGCCCAACGTAGCACGGCAGACTCTAGAGACCTCCCGCTCCATTGGTTACTACAGAAACACCTACCGGCCCCCTGAAGGTAACGCTTCAGTGCTCCAGGACTACAGTGAGGATGGACAGTTGCTGCAGACCACCTATCTGGGTACAGGCCGCAGGATCATCTACAAATATGGAAAGCTTGCTAAGCTTCTGGAGATTCTCTATGACACCACTCGAATTGGTTTTTCCTATGATGAAGTGGCAGGCATGCTAAAGACCGTCAACTTGCAGAGTGAAGGCTTTACCTGCACCATTCGCTACCGTCAGATTGGTCCACTGATTGACAGGCAGATTTTCAGATTCAGCGAAGAGGGCATGGTGAACGCTAGGTTTGACTATGTGTATGACAACAGTTTCCGCGTCACTAGCATGCAGGCTGTCATAAATGAGAAACCGCTGCCAATTGACTTGTATCGTTACGATGACGTATCTGGCAAAACAGAGCAGTTTGGTAAATTTGGAGTAATCTATTATGACATAAATCAAATTATAACCACAGCAGTGATGACCCACACCAAACACTTTGATGCCTACGGGCGAGTGAAGGAAGTCCAATATGAGATCTTCCGCTCACTCATGTACTGGATGATGGTGCAGTATGACAATATGGGGCGAGTGGTGGCCAAGGAGCTAAAGGTTGGGCCTTATGCCAACACGACACGCTACACATACGAGTACGATGCTGACGGTCAACTTCAAGTGGTCTCCATCAATGACAAGCCTCTGTGGAGGTACAGCTATGACCTTAATGGCAACTTACACCTTCTCAGCCCTGGAAACAGCGCACGCCTCACACCACTACGCTATGACATCAGGGACCGCATTACTCGCTTGGGAGATACTCAGTATAGGATGGATGAGGACGGTTTTCTTAAGCAGCGAGGGAATGACTATTTTGAGTATAATTCTGCTGGCCTGCTTGTTAAAGTGTACAACAAAGTGAGCGGCTGGAGCATTGAATACCGTTACGATGGCCTCGGCAGGAGGGTGTCCAGCAGAAGCAGCAGGGGCCAGCACCTGCAGTTCTTCTATGCTGAGTTGTCCAGCCCCACTAGGGTCACCCATATGTACAATCACTCCAGCTCTGAGATCACCTCACTGTATTATGACCTGCAGGGACATCTGTTTGCCATGGAGCTAAGCAGTGGGGATGAGTTTTACGTGGCGTGTGATAACATAGGCACGCCACTGGCTGTGTTCAGTGGATCAGGCATCATGATCAAGCAGATCCTCCATACGGCTTTTGGAGAAGTTTACCTTGACACCAACCCCAGTTTGCAGCTCATAATAGGCTACCAAGGAGGCCTGTATGAGCCTCTTAGCAAACTGGTCCACATGGGCAGGCGGGATTATGATGTCCTTGCTGGCCGCTGGACAACACCAGACCACGAGATCTGGAAACGTCTCAACAGCAACCACATTGTGCCATTCAACTTGTACATGTTCAAGAATAATAATCCTCTCAGCAATAACGAGGAGATAAAGTGCTACATGACAGGTAAGTTCTTTTAACAGACTTTATATGCTTTATGGCTTTAGAAGATTAAATTTTAAGAAAAAATAAAGCGCAAGTCCACCTAACCTTAGAGGACAGGAAGTTAGCTTCAGTGCAGTTTCGCTGGATTCTACTGATGATCAAACAAAGAGGCATTCATTTTAAGTATCATAACCTTTAAATGAATGTCTTTAAAAAATGTAGGCAATCTGTGGAAACATTGCAAACATAAAGAAAAGGACTTACTGTGGAATTATAACTTTCTATCAGAAAATGATTTGAGTGCAGTCTGCTTCTGTTGATGCTCAAAAGCAAGATTTTCTCTGAATCTTCCTGTAACAATTCTAAGTGAAAGTGAGTAGGACTTAAAATACTTTCAGTTGTATCCAAATAATTGAATATAAATAGAAGTTGACAGTATTTACGTGAGTCCTGCTAAAGCAATCAGTTATGCTTATAACTTGGTTGTGGAGAGCAAGCAAATATTAGCCTTCATTCCTGTGTATGACTGTTATTGCTTGAAGCGCACAATAGTTATTCCAGGTTTTTCTGTCAAATTTGTTATGTTTTTATTCTTAACAACCTCACACAACTGGAAGAACAGACCCTGCCAGAATTAAATTCAAAAGCAGTGTGTTTGGGAGGATTTTAAGCACTCACTTGCTGGGAAACTGAGGTGTGGGGGGGTTTCGTGTATGTGTGTTCGTGTATACTTGCTTATGTACGTGCCCAGTAGCTATCACTCTGAAAATGCTCAAAGGGAACAATGCTATACGGCCAAGCCCTTTCTGTTGTTTAGCATTCAGGTCCTTTTCCAGAAATATCCTGGTTCTTTGTGGTGGGGAGGGGGTAAATGGCAGTGAAAGCACCTCGGTGGAGAAGGTGAGCACAATGAATCCATACAAACCATACAAATCTTTGTTGGTTGTATCAACCTCTTTTGCCGGAAGGAAAACAACATACTCAGTGAAATCCTTGTGGTTAAACCAAGCAGTAGCTGGATCTCTGTCATAAATGAATGTATAAGTTCTCATGTGTTCATGCTGCATTATATTTACTCCATAATGCCTTTTTGTGGAGGAATAATAATGTGTTTACCTTTTATTCTTTATCCTTTAATAACCTGAAGACAATACCGAGAGACGGAGTAGTCACTTTTTGCAAACACAAAGGCATTCAGCATCATAGTCCACCATTAGGGGCTCAATGGCATTTTAATGCTAAATAGACTGTTAGATAGATATATTGTAGTGGGTTTGCCTCAATTGTGATTGATAGCAGTGACATTTACATTCCTCTCACTAAATTGCCAGGGTCCTTTCATTGTCCTCAAACAAATTCATATTTAAAAAAGCTTTGTCAGGTGCCACAATGTGGCAGCGGCAATGTGTGAGAGACTTGCACCCCGAGTGTCACAGCAATGATGCTGTCTGTAACAAACACATGGAAGGGCGCGAGAAAGAAATCGATCAGGTTGGACAGGCTTTGCTTCTCTTAAGACCTGTAGCCTTCTCTGTGATATTCATAAAATATGACAGCATGCTATAGGGGACTGCAGCAGCACCTATAACCACAGTGTCGGTGGCTGCTATTAGAAGAACCACATTATCATGATTGGATGTATTTAAATCTCAGACACGTCACTTTCCTCTCTTTCAGCATCTCATTAGAGAGAAATTAATGCAGAGGAGCCCGCTGAGTCTTCAAAATATCTCGTGTTGAAGTCTTGGCTGCCTTGAAATGACACCAAATTACTGAATATAATTATCAGCACAGCAGGCACTCTCAGATGTCACTTGGCATTTCCGTAACCCAACTGCGTGTCATTAGTGTGGCACCTGCAGGAGTGGACACGAATTATCACAACTATCTTGAGTGTTTAGCATAGCTTTCCACTATCACAAACAAATCAAGCGGTCTGGCCGAGGTAGGAGTGTTTCATGGAAACAGTCTCGCCCACAAAATGTCAACTGTTCAGATTCAACAAATTAATTCTCACAGTTCTTCACAGTTCCTCTGAAGCCACAAACGATTGTGTCTACTAATAGAATATGTATATCATTTGTTTTGACCCTTCCCCCGCAGATGTGAACAGCTGGTTGGTGACCTTTGGCTTCCAACTGTACAACGTTATCCCCGGCTACCGCAAACCAAGCACAGAGGCCATGGAGCCATCCTACGAATTAGTTCGCACCCAGATCAAGACGCAGGAATGGGATAGCACCAAGGTAGTCATCCTTACTTATCCCACTTTTCATCTTACCTCGGATCGCTTTCTACTTCTGCCCCTCTCCTTTCCAACATCATTAGCAAATGGGCAGAGTCTATGTAGCCAGACTCCCAAAGGAGCTGGCAGCTATCAGGCCAAAACATCGCCCGGTATGCTGGTTGCTTCCCTAGTCCTCATCTTGGGGAATGGGGTCAGGCTAAATAGCTCTTGTAATTGTCCTGCCATTAGGAAAATTCACTCTCCCTTTCTTCTACCACTGGCCATTGATTTCATCTCAGCCTTACACTGTTAGCCAAGGTCTGAGAAGTAGTAGACATGCTTTGATTCTCGCTTTTATCAGGCCTTTTAAGTTGCCCCCAACTCACCTGAATTATTGAACAGGCCACTGTTGTTCTTGGGTTTGGTTACAGCTAGACTAGTGAATGCCACCCATCAAGAGGGAAGATTCATGTTGCATTACACTCTGGCTGCAACCTTAACATAGCCGGTATTGGTTAGAATGTCTTCTCATCTATTTGTAAGTCTAAAAGCTACTGGGGTGATGGAAGATTCTCTGATCTGACCAGCAGACTAATAAACATGGATACACAAAAAACTGGCAAAAACCCCCACTGTTACTATAAACTGTCATGCAGTATTTAGCTCTTAACAACTTATAAATGTCTGAGTGATGTTTTAGTTGGTGTCCCATTTATTTCAGAATTTATCCATCAATATTTATTCTATGACACTAAAGGTGAAGATTTTCAAAATTACTGTGAATAGAAACAAATGCAAATTTGTGATTTGCAAATGAATAGTTGATAAGTGCTCCTGCTCTCATGAGTCCTTTAAAAGTATTTGTAATCAAAAAATGAATTATCTCAGGCATTTCAGCAACACTTTAGTCAATTACACTGGAAATGAAATACTTATTCCTATTGTAATGTTACACATCATATATGCGTAGTGTAAATCTATAACAATCCCAGTTATTTCTTCATCTAACGTAAACTGTTTTGAAAGGGTTGTTGTCAGAACCCCTGGGACTAACTCGTGCATAAAGCTTGTGGCTAACATTCCACAAAGAAACCTCTGAACTCTCCAAAGGTGCCAATCTATAAATGAGCAACAAAAGACACTGCAGGTATTTCAGTGCCTAAGTGTAGATCCGCGGGGATCTGAGGGAATTGCGTTGTAGATTACAGATGATAAATGCAACACTCTTTCAGAAACACAAATGCACTTCTGATTGCTTTAACTGCTAAGAAAATCAGACATCTGGTGGCTTAAATTTTTTACCATCGGTTTCTCAAAAACACTCTTAGAAGGATAGAAGGACTTTCAATATGCTAAAATTAAATTAGTCATATATGAGACTATATTCAGCTCATCTATGTTTACTTCCCTCTGAAGTATTAAACATAAGTAGGTCCATTTTATTAATAATATAACTGAAAGGACATGTTTTATCTACAGACTCAGCCTTTCAATTACATATTCAAAAATACCCATAACAGACTTTAGTATATCTTTAAATAGAAAGTATGCCTCGATTGCAAGATTGTGTGAAGGAGTTTTGCCTTCAGCACACCTCTGAATATGTACTATAAATAATATGTAAGGAAGGTTTGAGATAATTAGTTGTTTTCCTGTGTATGTTGAAGCGTGTTATTCTTATCTAGAATTCCTGCTTCCAAAATGGTATTCTTAGGCGTTTAATGCATTTGATCCCCACTGCAGATGGACACACCGGCCCAATTAGGTGCAGTGCAACTTTAAAACAGTACATGCTATGTGTTGTACAAATGGCTTTTTTAAAACTTTATTTTATTCATGCCTGCCTTTCTATCTTGTTCCATTTAAGCCCCTATTTCACCATGCTGCTGAATCCACCACAGATTGAAAAATGCTGTGAGGGGGCCAGAGAGATGAGCTGTGTGCTGCACAAGGCTTGATCTTTCATTTCGGCTCGTGCTGGAGGCTGATTGCACAGCATGCTATGTGAATGATGCCTCTCTGGGAGTGTCCTGGGAGGCTGCTTTAGTAAAGTGGAGGACATTGCCCCCTGTTCCTCTTCTGCCCTGGGACAGCTGACCGTGTCACATACTGGCACGGTAAACAAACATGGAGTGGCATGGTGTGAAGCGTACCCCCAGGCAATGATTCCCTGGGGGCCCTACAGTACAGCTGCCCCCACCCCCGTTTTTGTTTCCTCTTGAAGCAGGTTGTGGTGTCACATGAAAGAACAGGCAGATATGCCGGTCACTGCAGCCTGCTCTTCATTTCTCAGCCCCACCCAGTCTTCCAACCCTTAGCCATCCTTCAACAAAAGCACAGAGAGACGGAATTAGAAACTGTCAGGGAAACTTTAGATGTGACTGGTTGACAAAAATTCCTCAGGATGTTCACAACCTCTTATCTTAGGCGATGGCAAGAAGGCGCGATGCTTGAGAGCTTTTTTTTCTGCTGCTTAGATACTGTGGTGTTGGCTGGCTTCCATTTAATTTCATTCTCCTCTTTTTAACATGCTTCTTTCTTCCTGACAAATATCTCTTGTCAAGTAGCATTAGGACAAAGTATTAATTTTGGCTGAAAGCAGTATGGTATGTACACATTTGTAAACCCTTAAGGAACAATATACACTAGTTACCAGCAGATTCCCGTTTCATATTTGGCACAGCATGACTGTTTCACCCTTTTTCAAAATATCATGCCTGTCATAAATGATCAGGGAGATTTGCATTTGCTGACAAACACCTCTGCCCCTACCTTAACTATGTGTCAAGGTAGGGGCAGCTGCGATGCTTTGAAGCTGCATTATTCACAGCATCAAAGCATTATGGATTTATGTGCCAATAATAAAGGCATTTTCATTGTTATTTTCAACATATAACATTATAAAGATGTCTAATTAAAAAAGAAGGAATGCACATGCACCCGCTCACAAGGTATATATATATATATATAGTGTACATTGTAGTGTATACTTTACACTTTATTTAGTGTCAAATGTTCCTCACGTTAATATAAAAAGAATCGCTCATGCTGTGTAGTCACAGCACTGAGTTTGAAATGTTTGAAGTGTTAATGAAGCAGTATGAATCTCAGATTTGAAAAGGATGTATCTGAAATCAGACTGTGCTCCTTATTCCACATGCAAAGTAGGATAAGGATAAAGATTACAAATCAAAATGTGAAGCAATCACAAGTGAATATTTGGGAAATATCCGCAAGAACGATTTCAAACAAGCTCTTCCTCAGAGAATGAGCAAAAATATATATTTGAGTGTATGAAGCTGTTGCGGGGGCTGCGTAACTTAACAGTATTGTCTTTGTGGTTTTTTTGCAGTCTTTGCTGGGTGTTCAGTGTGAAGTTCAGAGGCAGCTGAAGGCCTTTGTAAAACTGGAACGTTTTGGCCAGATCTACAGAGCCAAAAGTGCTGGATGCCCTCAGACGGAAGATAAAAAGATCTTTGCTTCTGGTGGCTCAATCTTTGGCAAGGGGGTCAAATTTGCTATCAGAGATGGTCGCATCAGCACTGACATCATCAGCTTGGCCAATGAAGATGGCCGTCGCATGGCTGCAGTTCTGAACGATGCATTCTACCTTGAAAACCTCCACTTCACTATCATGGGAATGGATACCCACTATTTTGTCAAACTGGGCTCAGTGGAGGGAGATCTGGCCCTTATTGGTATGACAGTGGGCCGACGTACACTAGAGAATGGCGTCAATGTCACAGTGTCTCAGGTCAACACTGTTGTCAATGGCAGGACTAGGCGCATTACTGACATTCAGCTACAGTATGGCGCTCTGTGTCTGAATACTCGTTATGGCAGTAGCGTGGATGAGGAGAAAGCCCGTGTGTTGGAGCTGGCTCGGCAGAGAGCTGTCGCCCAAGCTTGGGCCCGAGAGCGCCAGAGACTGAGGGATGGAGAAGAGGGCTCACGAACCTGGACTGAAGGAGAGAAGCAGCAGCTCCTAGGTTCAGGGAAGGTGCAAGGCTACGATGGATATTACATGGTTTCAGTTGACCAATACCCTGAGCTGGCAGACAGTGTCAACAACATTCATTTCATGAGACAGAGTGAAATGGGCCGAAGGTGACATGAACACGAGGCTCTCGAGTGACTGACTCAGATGTAGGACATGGGACTTCTTGCCAAAGACAGTTGTGTACATGACCACATGTTTTTTTTCTTTGACTGTGCTCAACTTGGTTGCAATCAGTTGCACTGTATTAATAGAAGAGTGCCCTTCTCCTTTTGAAGATTCTTTAACAGTCTTTGCTCTCCAAGTGCGGCTGCTAGAGGATGAAAATTTGTGATGTCTTGTGACTCCATTTCCTCATCCCTGTTGGTGATTCTGTTCAAAGGAATCCAAGAGGAGTATTGGTAATGCATTATGTTCACTGGATCACTCTGCTGACAGACTTGCAGATTGTTATTCACAAGCTTGCTCTATTCTGCCTTTTTCTGCGCCTCAGCCAAGGAGATTCCTTCTCTTTTAATCACTTCTTTTTTATACTTGAAACCGTCATAGCCCCAGTCATCCATAAATAATGAGAGAGATTTCTGTTGGCGGTAGAGCCCTTCATCAGAACCCAGCTGAACTTGTCAAAGCACCTTCATTTGTGTGATGTCTTGTAATTTTTTAAAGAGGAAGCTCGATACTCATTTGTGGTCTTAGCTTGGAAGGCTTCGGTGCACCGTGACTGTGCATGTTGGCCTTTTTTATGAACTTTAAAATTAGCAAAACTGCTTAATTAAGCTTAAATTGTATGTGGTGGAGCCAACAAAGGGATGTGAGGTCACTTTTTTTTATTTGGTGTGTATTTTATTTTATAACCAGACTTTTTTTTTTTTCTCTATGAACAAAATGAAAAGCGAATAAATTCTTCTCTGCTTCTTTTGACTGTGGTCAAACAACTCGATTATAAAAACAGAGAAAAGCCAACCCTGTGAGAAAATACTGTGGAATTAATGTCTGTATTAAACTACAAAAGGTATTTTACAGGAATGGTTTGGGGTTATCTTTTAGTTTTGTTTTATAAATAGCTATATGAATTAACAGTATAACAAATGTGAATTTTAAAAAAATGTGAACTGTTGTCCCTTTTATTGTTAATTGTTGTACTTGAACAACGCTTAAGGGTGTTTGAACACATGGAATAAACTATGAAAGGTGGTTTAGTTAAATCAATTACTGTGTTTTTCATCAGACCACATGCATTTTACTGATCTCGGTTGCATATGAAAGGCTCTTTTTGTTTATCAGTGATCTTAAGTCAGTATTCCTCATCACAATGTCCAGTCACATAAAGCTCGGGATAAAAATACTTTATAAAAGTGAGGCTCCAAAGAGGGTCAGTGACTAATCTCATCAGTGATACACGGTACATTAACATATTGGCTGTTGAGATAGATGGGCTTTGCGTTGTGTTGTGGGTGAGATGAAAGATACAAATTGCCTTTGCCCAAAGGGCTGCCTGCAGGTCAGCTTTGAAAGTGCTTTCATTCTCCAGGATAGGGCTCCACTTGGTCCCATGGCTGGCTGAAATGCATTTAGACCTGCAGGTGTACTACTTCCCGTTTACAGACTAAAGGTCGTCTATACATGGCAACCTTGAAAATAACTCTCGTGATCACATTTTAACTCCCATGCATCTCCCTCGGTGGGCAATGCAAGGGACAACTTAATGTTTCTTTATCTGAAAACGGACGCAGAGTCAAGACTATTTTGGAAATGGTGATATTGATTTAAATTCAGTTAGTTGTTGAACTATGCCAAGCCACTACACACTCTTGACTTGCTAATTTTCCCACAAAACATTTGAACATGTTCGTGTGACGAGAGCATGATTGAGTGTCTCAATCTGTACAAGTGAAAAAGTGAAAAGGACATGGGTGGGGGTTTTTTTCCTGCTCCTGGTCGATTCATTTACATTTTTCAAAACACAAAAATAAAAACTATATATGTATGTTCTACATAATATGAATGATGGATATTTGCATTGTGGAATATTGCACTGAGAATTGTTGCGTCAGAAGACTGTATCTTTTTCTAAAGTTGACTCATTTCGAGTTTTGGTTTGTTCTCAACACTGTGTTTTTAGCGCTTCTATTTGACTGTGTAAATATGAGGACATCAAAGTGAGCTGTAAATAAAATGCAAATGTAGATACCTCTTAGAGCTACATCAGTGACCCTGTGTAGTCTTAAGGTAGAAAAAAAAATAAAGGGAATATTTTGTGTTTATTTTTTGCGTTTGTTTTATACACAGTCTATTGTGGATGATATTATCTATCGCTGCATCTCAAACCACAGCACACTTATGTTACCTTCCCTTATATTCATGTTCCTACCACCTCGGACTGTGAAGATTTTCATATCTACATTACACCTTGGTACATTACACAAATGTTAATTCTCACCCTGCTACACATTTCACAAGCCTTTAATGAGGCTAATTTGATGCATTATGATAATGAAATATAGTTCGCCGTGTGCCGTTATTTAGTGAAACACGCTCTGCCACCTGTTTAGACATTGAACTTATTAAATTCTCACATGGACTGAACATGTGGCTGAATCACCAGTATATCAAGTGCAGTCTATTAATATCAACTTTTCTGCAGTGAATGTGTTTAACTGGCATAAGACGAGCAAGCCTCGAGGGATGCAGTGCAAAACTTGACTATTAATTAACCTGTCAAAGTTGAGGACCAATCCTTTGATATCACAAAAGCCACCAGGAGACTGTTTTTAAACTTGATAACTTTGTTGAAGTAAGTGCAGCTCAGGGGATAATCCTGTTAGCAGGCAGGGTGGTGCGGGAGTTAGCTGCTAGTATGTGGTGGCAGCGAGGGAACCTAGAACATTTACACTCTCTGCAGGCAGAGCTGAGCTCGCTGCCCAGAAGAAAGCAACATGGCCCGTTTGACGTAAGCAGGCCGAATTTTCACATTTGTTCTTATTCACTTAGCATTGATGTGAGTCAAGGAAAGTGCTGATCTCTCTGTATGGAGGCCTAGCATCACAAGAAATGATCACACTCTGATGATTGCTTCACCTAGTCTGACCAAAAGGAAATTTCAAATCTGTGACTCTCATTTTTCTTGAGACAGTCTGAGCCTTGAGCCTCACATGCCTTTGGCAAAGAGGATTTCTTTACAGGGAACAGAGAGTCCTGCTAGCAGAGAGCACGTGCAGTCAGAGTGTCCTTTAATTCATAGAACCTTATTCTTTGGTAGAATCATAATAACAGCACTTTGACCTCCACAATAATTGCTACAACATACCTCAATGATGGATGAGTCGATTTTTTCTAAACTAAAAATTTATCTGTAAAGTTAATACTGATGCCAAGAGCAACTGTGGCTACCTTACTATGTGGCTAAAAAATTAAAGTAAAAAAAAGGCTGAAGAAAACAGCAGACTATGTGCCAGCAGTAAGGACTGAATTACTGCTGATACTGATGAATAGCCTCGTTAAAACCTTACAAATTTGCTGTTGCCATTTGTGTGGCAGGGTGTACAGAATCTGCACTTTAAATCAATTAAAGCTATATATCTGATGGCAGCAAATATGAAAAATGATCTTTTGATATTAGTACAACTCAGATCCAACACGATATCAGTGTCTGTTTTAAAATGTGCACACAAAAGCTTGCGTTAATCAAACAAAGAAACATCATTTCAGCTCCTTTTGTTGACATGTTTCCTTTGTGCTCTTCCTTTGTGCCTTTGTTGTCAACAGCTGGATGGGCAGGAACTATATTTGTAAGATGGGTCTCCACCATTGCTTGGGGATGTAGCCAAAATGTGGATTTGATCCCACTTTACATCTACCACTGCTTCTTTGACCAACCAAGAACACAGCTGTGATTTTTGCATGACGTTAATATCACTGTAACCAGTGGAGGAAAAGCATTTCTCTAAAACTCATCCATGAACTGCTGTATTTCTCATTACCTATGCTGAGTTCTATCTTCACATTGCTTTCACACTTCATCTGTTTTCCTCTCACTGATAATTTTACCACTCTGGACCTGAGTTGGATAAACACTGCCAAAGGTATTTCCTGTTAAAATCAGTAAAAGGTTGATTCATACTGAGGACCAGCCATCCATTCCCTCAATGAATCAGTTTCTTAGTCTGAAAACAACTACAAAAATGAAACACCTGCTGTCTGTTGTTTTCTTTTGCCTGTCAGTCTCAGGTGCTGTTATTACATGACAGACAGCTGCATCTATTTTGTTCAGATCGGCAATGTAGTTGGCAAAGAGCACCACCTTTCCATGACTGGCTACACTTGTTCAAGTTTTCCCGACATCCATAAAATAATGTTGGTATGATGGTCCACATCTGCTGTGTAGCCCCATAACACCATATGCCTGACTGAACAGGACTGCCTCTTATTCTGTCTTTAATCATTCAGGTCCACATTCCCTTCTCTACCAGTTATGCAAATGGTGGACCAATCATAAAAATTAATGGGGCAAGAAATGGTAAACCAACTGGCCATAGAGAGGTGAGACTGAATTGTCCTCAAGGTTTAGGTCTCATGTGAATGCCCACCTTGATGACAAAACACAGCAGCAGCAGAAGTAGACAGCGAAGTTGAACTCTGGAAATAAGAAAGACATGATGGTTTTCAACGTGTCATATTTCCACGGGTCAACCAAAGGCCATTGTTGCCTCTCATGCTGCAAAGGGAAATGGAAAATGTGCAGTACTAGCACCCTAAACAGTACAGTGCTGCATGCTTGTAATATGAGAAGCATTATTCTCTTAAAATTAGGCTAAAGAGCCCTGTAAGATAGCTTTTACTGCCCTACTCTAGGGCAACATAACCTAACATTCTGACTTTTGAACTAGTGTAAATGACTCATAACACAGCTTTTGGTATTGAAGTCATTTTGACGGAGGCACACATAGCCAAGACAATTGATAACCTGTGAGGTGGAGCAATATCAAAGCTGGTCCTCTCAAAGTCAATGCTCTATGTGGGGTTTCTTAGTGGGAGCACAGTGACTGCAGAGTGTTAAAATTAGATGCTGTTACCGCTGCATGTATTAAAGGGAGAAATGTATTTGCATATCTTAGAAAATGCTTTACTTTTTCTGAAAAATTATATAATGTAAGTCAGTTGTGCTATTTTATGTATTTTCTCATTGGGAAAATACTAAGATTATGTCACTTCTCCATTTCATCCTGACCTTCATGGATTATGAGTCAATGCTGTAAGAAATGAATCCTGTCAGCATAAGATGAAACTCTTGTATTTCTGCTTTAGAAATGTTTGCTGCTGTTTGGTTGATGTATACTGGACTTCAGGATCTTTGTGGACTCACTGGAGGCGGAAGCCACAGCTGCGTCCGCCATCTCCCATCACATTTCCCCTGACAGGTGTGAACAAAGGACCCAAAGAAATGTCACTGCAGCATTTTAAGTCACTCGGACACCGCTTGCATTCAGGAATGAAACTGCCTTGGCACATTATGCAAATCATATTGACAGCATAACTAATGCTTTTATTAGGCTAATTATGCCTGAGGTCAAATCTGTCCGTAGCACAGGATCAGGACACACTCAAACCCAGTGTCTGGAAGCAGTTTGGTTGACTGAAAGGTTAGCAAATGCTTAATGTTTTAAGACAGCTTATCATGTAGTACTTTATATCCATGAAAAAATAGTTGTTATTGATTTTTGTCTATGACGTGAGCACCAGCAATGATCAGTCAGAGGCTCTCCTCTCCTTTTCGTTTAGTAGGACCGTGGGGATAAAAAGTAAAGGCAACGGTATGAAAAGTGTTTTTAAAAAGTTTCATGAACGTAGGATGCGAACATTTCTCTGCGAGATATTTTAGAGCGTCCAGAGAACCAGCTCTCTCTCATCATATAAATGTGCGTTGAAACTGAGAACATGTTAATCATAGGCAGATGCAACGAGAAACCAGAAAGGCAATGTAATTTTCATTCTCGGTGGAGATAATCTGCCGTCAGGGCTGAAACAAGGCTTATGTATATTTAATAGGATTGAGCTGCTGCAAAACATTTAGTGGCACAGACGTATTAAAAAATATATAAAGCTGTAGAAAAGGTTGCATATTCTTTAAATGAGTCAGCTCTCTTTTGGTCAGTAGGTTATGTTAGTATATCAGTGTTGAAATCCTTTTTCTAAAACCTCTGATGCTTCTTTCAATATACTTTGGAAGCAGTTTTGTTAGTTTAAATGAGCTTCATGTGCTTTTTTGAGATGGCTGAAAAACACATGAAGGCTTTAGAGTTACAATTTATCAAAGAAACAACAGACCTGTTTATTGACAAAAAGCTGAGGACTGGAGCTGTTTGAATTTAGCTTGTGCAAGCTTTAGTTGCTTTAGTCAGAGGTGGGAATTTTATACCTGCCACTCAGTGAAGAGTTAGTTAGGTTCTAGTTAGTAGCAATCTCTAGCTTCAGACAGCTTTTTAACAAACGCTTTGCTAACCTTATTGACACTTTTTTAAGTGCATGGTCTGTATGGCACCCACACATGAACAGTTTGTATTAAATGAAATGTAAGTCAACAAATGCAAGAAACATCTGCATACTACTGGATCAAGAAATCGTTAAATATTAGAGATAGTGATTCGTAGAAATTGTTTTGCACTTTCCACAGGACAATAGAGGTTCTCAGCAAATGATGCCTCTCTTATTAAAAAGAACAAAAATAGCAACACGCAGAAATCAGATGTTTTGTTTCCTATGTTTGTTTTTGAAAGTAGGATTGTGTGCATTGCTGTCTGAAATATAAAGCCTGAAGTCAGCCTGACAGAATTGTTTTGGTTACAGATTTGTTGGGCCCATTACGAATACTATTATGTAGATCAGCCTTGGGAGATTTATTTCCACGTTGTGCATTTGAATTGTGTGACACCAGGCCTCTCATTTCATTTACCACACAAAAAAGCCTGCCAGTCCAACTTTAAGGTTGTGGAAATTAGACAGTCTTGTTCTCTTTCATATTTTTTTTCTATCGACTTTTCTTAAAATGTAGATCGTGTAAAATTGCTGAGCCCCTTCCACAGCCGCACACAGACCATACACGCAACCATTTTGCAGGGAAAAAGAATGAAAACAATATTACTATTTCTGTCAGGGGAAAAATGTTTTTAACCTCAGGATTTTCAATCGCTTTCTTTTTGAAAGATCTTTTTGAAATATTTTGAAGGATGCCTGTGTGTGGCATACTCAACACTGTTTAGATTTGAAACAGAAAGGCCACACACACACTCGGACAAATACACAAACACACACGCACGGAAGCACAGTTTTTATGTTTCTATGTGGAGTTTTTAGAGACCGCTTATCGGAGCAGCTTTGTATTCCTTCAGTTTCCATCACTATCATCACTGTAGCTACTAAACAACATGTGTAAACATAAATAACATATTTACTTTAATAAAATGTCGCTGAAAAATATCAACCAGATATAAATACATAGACATAGATTTTGTCTCCAGTTAATCAGCTGTGAAGAAAAACAATAATAGTTCAATAAAAATATCTCTTTACTTTTCGTGGGATAAGTGATGCTGTCAAAAACTATCAAAACTTAATTTTAATGAAAAAAAATCACTTCCTGTATTTAATGCCTGTCACTGAGAGGAAATGAGAAATATATTGGGAAATAGAGGAACAGATTCACAAAAAGGTTTACTTCAAAAAGTAGAATTTGCCACAGAAAGAGACTTTCCAGAAAACAGTGTTTGCTGAATATACACAATACCAGCTCCTTTCATCATGACATAATGTTTCAGGAGGTGTGCAGCTACAGTCCCAACTCCCAGCTTACATTGCATTGTTTTGTCTTATCAAATAAAAAGTGATGATTTTCCACTGTTTCTGTTGCTCTACAACAAAGGTGCTTGAATTGGAATTGACTGCATGAATAAATCAGATGCACAAATCAGAGGCATCTGGAGGACAGTGTTGTGGTGCAGCAGAGATGCTATTAAAAATATATTTGTTTGCTTTTTCCTCTCTGTGTATTTAAGTACGCTTCTTTGTCGTTCTATTTTACAAAATTTAAACTTTCTCTTTAATGTAGATGTGAAAAGATGCCAAATTTTGGTAAATGTTAACTGTTTTATAATTAATAGCACGTGGTCTTAGGCCATTGTGTATATAAGTGACTGAAAAATAGAAATGCTGCATATCCATTTTACTGCACTGAGTTTAACTCAAATGGCCACATGGAAGAGCAAGACATTACCATTTATTGTTTGGCTAATTAGAGGTTAGTTGCTGTGTCTGGATAAAATAACATAATTAGGCTTAGATTTATGCTGCTATATGCTGACAGAGCATTTGCTCACATGGTTGCATATGTATGAAATTCAAAGAAAATAAGGCTGCTGGCTTATGTGTTATAATAAAATATATTTAATTTCAGATCACCTGAGCAGGACAGTAGGGCACAACAAGGACAGATGGATGTGTGCCGGCGTGAGCGGAAGTGTTATAACGTAGGAGAACATTATAACACTGCAGAACTGACTTTTCAAAACTGCCCTTGGCAAAGACACACAACTGCCCCAGGGGTATCACACCATTTAGTTCAGCACTCTGACCTTTGTGATTAAATGCACATGTCTCGAAAATTCTTGCCTACAGAATAGACGGTGTTGCCCCGGACCAGCTGAAGCCTCACAACTCAAATTACATGATTTTTTTTACAAAGCTAATAAGTTATTTTTATTATATAAAGGAATAATGTTTTGCTCACAGAAATGAAACCAGATTTCATCCCCTGTAAGGTAAATGAAATATATCAGTAGGGGAAGGACATGTTTATGCTACTGCTGAGTAATGTTCCCACACAAGCTGAAAAGAGCTATTTTCACTGCTCATATGTGGTTTGCTGTTAACTGTGTTAACTATTTAGCTTGTATTCTTAAAATAGGACATATGTGTGCTGAAAAAGTAGTGGAGAACAGAATTTGGCAAAAATCTTCTTTTTTCTTTTTCTTTCCTTGTGCTATGGAGAAGTGAATAACTGGCCACAGCAGCAACGTAGCTGCATTTTATAACAGTAAAATATCCTGAAGAGCTGAATATCCTGAAAGACATTGGGTTTAGCAGCGGATTATAAAAACATCCCACTGATGTGCTATGTGAGTATCCCTAGACAGGCATTCTCAAGCTACACCCCCAACAAGTTAAGAAAATAAATCCTGTGGTGTTACATAGATAAAACTAGAATTCCTGCATCACAATTAAGAGTTACCATTTAGGATGATTTCTGCAAATTATCCTGTAAATGAGGATAAGGGAGCTGCGTCCAGCTCTTGCAAAGTTAAATTAAGGAACCTGGGGAAATGAAGCAGAGCCCACACTATGTCCTCATAAAGCCAAAACCGACATGTGATGCTGCTGTGAAGCGGATGAGAATGAATTGTTTCATTTGACTGTGGCCTATGTGTAATATGTAACAATACTGTGATATTACCCCTCTGCTTTTCTATTTTTCATCATCTATTCTTAACTATCTCAAGAGTGCCTGGTCTTTGACTGCTTCCAGTGAAAGAAAAGAAAGGGTTGAAATGACAAATTGTTAAAGACACTGTTTAAGTTTAAAGCTGTATTGTAAATGGTCCAACTTTTTTGTCTGTGATACTGTCTCCTCTGTACACGAGGGGGGATTTCCTCTCACTTCAAAATTAAAACATTCTATATTAGAATATATGTAAATTTTGAAGCCACATTTAGAAACTTGGCACACAGTAGTCACCACCCTCTTATCCATAGGATTGTTGCTTCCAAAAAGTAAACTTATTGACCATGAACTGACTTGATGGTTCTCTGCTACAATATATCATAAAAAGCAATGCAGAAATCCTGTGACACATTGTGAGGCACAGTATGAGAAAAATAGTGCAATCAGAGAAGCAACTTTATTGCTCTTCCTTGCCAACCTTGAGCCAGGGAGTGAATTATAAGGAGACTTCTGAGCAGGGCAAGATGCGTAGCTCCACAGGAACCTGTCAAATTTGACCCAGAAGAGCGTTTTTTTTTTTTAAATAAGTTAGCAAGAACTTTATAAAACACAGTGTTCACAAGGTGATTGCCATTAAAGTTGTCTTTGATGTAGCTCGCGAGAAAAAAAACAGACCCTGTATGGAACACATTTAACACAAAGTACACACTGAGTAAAAACAGAAAAGGATGAATGTAATCATCGTGGTTGGTCTGACAGGGGACAACCCCACAGTAACAATTGCAGTTATTTTTCCTACAATGATTAATTTATTCCACTTTGAGAGGGAAAGCCTAACATGATGTCAGATAGTCTTTATGTTTCCTTTTCTTTGCAGAATTTTCTAGTCACAGGTTTCAAAAGATGCTCATAAATGTTACTTTACAAGCAAATTAGATGGAAAATCTTAAACAGTGTAAATAATATTGTTAATAGTGTATATTTCTATCAAAATATATACAATATTTGCAAAAATATTGAGCATTGAGAACCAGCAGCCATTGCATTTTTGCTTTATAAAATAGTATAAAGAGTTTGTCCGAATTTTTTGTTTTAAAGGAATAATCGATGGACTATCTAAGCACAAGGACAAATACACCATTTTTATATTACAAAGAAAAAATGATCTATCTGTGTGATGGTTAGTATCATTTTCAGAGTGAATATCTCTTTACTTCGGCATTTTCGCTCAGTTGGAGATTGCTCAAACTGGCACATTACATATAAACCCACACAAACAGAGTATTGTAGTAGTAAGTCATAGGTAAAGCAGTGCAGCAGCCCAAATCTCTTTTAGTAAGGGTTGTTAGTTCCTTTTGATTTGTGTTTGGCTGCCTGTCACCAAAACCCATTCCCTGAAATCACATCACTATAATGGTCTAATCAGCACTTAACGACCCATGTTACATAAAATCAATGCACCCTTCCTTTTGAGAATGCAGAATATTTGGAGGGGCAGCTGAAGGCTGGTGAAAGGGGGCATGGGGAGGCTGTCAATAGGGATGCACTTGCCCTCCAAGTTCAGTGATCCTCCTGAGATCAAAGCTTTTACAGCAAAATCCTTTGTTTTGCTGACTAATCTTGTATTGATTTTAACAAGTTGTTAAGCTCTATTGCAGTTGTCAGACCGCTGCCAAACAACTCTCCTACCTGTAGAGGCTAAAAGAAGAGGGAGCTACAGTTCTAACAGGGAGAACTATTTAATTCTTTTCTTGTTATAGAAGGAATAGCGTTTTACTTTGCTTTTTTTCTCCCCTTTTCTTCTTATTTTTTTTCCCGTAGTTATGCAACAGTTTTAAAGTCATACCCCTACTGTGTTTACCTAGTTTCGTGCATATATTGTTTTGTGGTTCTTGTGGGAGGATGAGAATCTGTGGAAATAAAAAATGCGACACCCCATCAAGTATCTCTCCCACGTGCAAGTTGTCACGGAAAAAAATTCAAATCAATCAGAGCTATGCACTGTGGGCACTGCAACCTCGCTGTTCCTGTTGATGCGGAGAAAACAGTTTTGGATGCAACGTGAACTGACTGTGCCCTGGACTATCCGCTGCCAACCAAAGCCAGCAGGTCCTTTGCATTGTGGTTGGTAGAACTGCAGAGAGAACATAACAATGCCAGCTTGCTTTCATTTCAGTAGACCTCGGAGCTTCAAATGAATAATATATTGGAAGCAACTCGGGGGTAAATGAATAAATCTACACTAGGTGGGGATTTTTAAAGGGAGAAGAAATATCATAGAGCTACAGCACTACCTTGTGGTAGAGTAAGATATTGCGCGACATTAAACTAAACGGAGACCAGTTCATTATTCTGACAGGAGGATACATACAGTTCATTTTGGTGTATTGAAAGTGGCGGGTTTTCAAACCCAGATGCCAAAAATGACAGAAAAAGGAAGCATTTTATGTTTTTTGTCAATTAATCAAAAAATAGAATTGTTCTGCTTCCTGTTAAAATAAGGCCATGGACATAACTGCTCCATCCAGGCTGGAGATAATTAATATCAATGACCTTGCTAACGTTTCAAATGCATCATGTTGACTTTAATGATGATGTGTCATAAGCAGCCGGAGGTGGAGACACCCGGCTCTGGTCAGGGGCTCCAAAGCTGACAGGCGAGACCAGGTGAATAATAGTCCATGGCATCTTATTATATTGCTGGCGTGATCTGATTTACTCCAGCAGCAAATGGTGGGAAGAGACCCAGTGTCGTTGTGGGTATTGAATTAACGAGGTTTACGCGCAAATGAACCCCACACTGACGGCAGATACATCACGAAAGATTAAAGAACATTTCCACGTGGCTGTGATAGCTGTTCGGCTTGCTTCATTACACTCCTGACTCACTCCACATGTGTTCGCTTCACAGCCGAAAATGTTTTGGAAATTTTGGAAGTTAGCGGGGTTGACTGACCTTTGCGTGAAATCTTCTACCAATCTACCTGAAGAGAGATTTTTTTCCCTTCTTTTTATTTTTACTGGTAATGGGAGATTTGACACGTTAATACATCCAAGATCACAAAATCCATCTACGCACTGTCATTACTCATATGGGGAGTAAGAGGGGCATTGCAGCAAAGCTTCTTACAAACAGTGTTGGGTAAGTTACTTTAAAACAGTAACTTAGTTACATTACTAGTTACTTCTCTCAAAAGTAACTCAGTTACTTCAAGTTACTCGTTACTTTCAAAGTAACTAGTTACTAGGGAAAGTAACTTTGGTTTTACTCAGAATTCTCTTGTTAATGTGTTTCTTCCATAACTTTGCCAGTCTTCTAGCTTGCTTACTTGCCACAAGTGCACTGTGCCACCTACCAATAGAAAGGAAAAGATAATGTGCACATTTCCACGAGAGAAATCCCACGCCTGGACCATCATTGACTGCTGCCATGATTCTAGCCAACGCCACAGCGTCATGTGCGCCTTTTACATCCAACACAAAAACTGCAGTCGTGGTGCTTTCAATTGTACTCAGAACTCGGAAATTCTGCCTTCTGAATAGGAAGATGTAGGTAACACCAGACTGCAGATGAGCTGCATACAGGGCTGGACTGGGACAGAAAATTGTCCCGGGCATTTTGACCATTATAGGAAAAATCATAAAGCCTTTGAATGAAAATAAACGCTGTTGTGACAGTGATGTTCACTGTCTTGATGGTATATATGCATCAATCTATCAATCGTTTGTTGTAAGATTCAGATAATTATTTTTTAAAAGCGAGACATTTTAAATGAGAATAAGAAAGAAAAGTATTTCTTTGTGCCCCCCTCTCCCTGTTAATGCCCTACCTGCCCCCCTGGCCACACTTTGCTAGACCCGCCCCTGCACAGTTACCAGCTGTCAGCTACCTAAAAAAGGATCCTGGTGTTATTTGTCTCTCAGAAACAGTTCATAACTTCCCTTCAACTCATTCATGTCACCTAAAAGGTAAACCTGTTTCTCCATCACCTGTTCAGCTCTGATGATTCAGTAAGGACATCTCCTGGTTTCATCTTCATGTTTCCCTCTCACCAGATAACCAAACCATATCATGACCAGCAGGTTTACAGCTGTGGCTCCAGCAAACATCAGCTGATACTAGAAATTAATATTAAATAAATTCTAACAACAGCTGATCAAGCTTAAACGTGCTGCTGTTGTTTAGTGCGACATCCGCTGGTTTCCTCTTTCGGCGCAAAGTGGGCGATAAACACACAAGAGAGACGATCAGCTGATCATTGATCAGTTTCATGATTGAACTAGCAACAGGAGAGGGAGGGGAGAGAATGAAAGAAGAAGAGGCAGCTGTGCAGCAAAGACACAGAATAACTCCAGCTTTGTGTCTTTTCCATTGTAGCTGAATTACGGGACAAACTGTTCCTTTTCACCTCAATAAGAAACGCGTAATATTTTCTCTGAATACCAGACGGGACGGTTGGCAACTCTAATAACTTATGAACAAAATAAAGTTCAACATCATTAACTTCATAGCACCACCCAGCTGTATAGAAACTCCGTCATGCTAGCTAGCACGCAGTACGGAAAAAGTCAGAATAACGAAAATAAACTCCACCTAAACTTGGTTCATATCTGACCCAGAGAGACTGCAGGTCATAACTTCTTACCTGAAGTTCAGTTCACACTTGGACCGGCGGCCTCCCCGGGTCTCTTTTCCTTCTGCGTCCCTTTTCCTTCATCCACCTGCTGCCTCCACCACTTGCTAATGTTACTGAATCTGTGGAAGCTCCGCGATAGCCACCACACGAAGTAACGAGTAACGACCCTATCTAAACCCCAGTAACGACTAACGCGTTCCTGATTTTGGCATAATAACTAGTTACCGTGCTCGTTACCACAATAATAACGTAGTTACTGTAACGCGTTACTTAATAACGCGTTAGTCCCAACACTGCTTACAAAGCTTTGAACAGTGTATAGTATTTTCATGTTTTATGGTTCCCCCTGTTAGAAAATAAATAAATAAATAAATACGACTAAACAATGTAGATTATACTGTTAATTTAAAATAATCCAATGTTAATACAATGTCTGTGGAAAAATAATAATTCCAACCCTCCTGAGTAATTTTTTTATACGTTCGTCTTTAAATAACACTACAACTCCCTGCAGCAAGAAACAGAAACGTGATTGGAGTTTAATAAACCACGTGACTGGATTGGACGAATGGCGAATGACCTAAACAGGAAGCGTTGCATTCAGTCTCAGACAGCGTGAAATCTGAAAGTCAACTCCAGACAAAATGCGGTGCATCTAATACACCTGTTAAATATATTGTCTTCTGAGTCTTCAGATTGTGATAGTAGCATGTTGTGCTTTTAGCAGGTTCTGCATCTGAAACAACAGCATTTGTCACAATGTTGCAGTCGGCAGCTAAAGTCCTTTCTTTTGCATCAGCCACCTCAGTATCTCGGGGAATAGCGGCAGGTATTAGACATTATTGTAAGAATACACCAACTAAACTAAGAGTGTCCCAAGCGCTGTCTGGGGCAGAATTGGGATCTAACATCAAAGTTCAGGTAAGTTATGTTTATTGGTTAGTATTTTCTGGTAACTGCGCTTATTTGTGCGATCAACCCTGCCGCAGGAACTCAAGCTCATTTAACTCACAACAATGGTGGCTTGTTATATGTGATTGCTAAGAATCTGCTAAACAAACTTCACCCTTATGCAAATTCTGCTGAAACTTGTAGGTAGTAAATAAATAAAATTTTTTGTAAAAACCACTTTATGCTAATTTGCCTGGGTGCATGCGTGGAAGTTAAGTAGCGACAAACAAAACTGGTATTTGTGAAAGTTAACCACTGCTAACCCTAAATATTTTTTTGCTGACTCCCAGCCATCACTAGCTGAAAATCTGTTACATCACCACATTATCATATTTTCACTATGCCGCTATGCGACTGTAGTAAAACATCTTGTTTTGCCTCTAAGTTACACTCAAAACAAGTGTATTATTAGGTGGAGAGAAAGAGTCCATAAAAATAACTGTATAAACATAAACGAGCTGCGTTTTTGTAGCATCTTTCTAGTTTTATTGACCACTCACACATTCATAGAGGGTTTTCTTTTTACAATATGTTGCCCAAGGTCACTTCCAAATATCGGATGTAAACAAAATCCACAAATAATCTGCTTAAGTGCAATATTATTAATTCATTATTCAATTTGATAATCTCAGAATTCCATTTGAAATGATCATGGTTATTGTTAGTACCAGTACATCACAACACCCATACCCTAATGCCTAATGCTGCACTTTCTCACTTACTTTCAAATAATATCGTACCACATTCTATGCATTTATGTGCCATGTTGAGAAAGAACAAGCAGTGAGTTCTCAAATGACCAACATCCTGATTATGTATGCAAAATGTGCACATTTTGTTTTACCAGATGGAATAGCTGAGTGTAGTTTGTTCTGTGTCTTTGTTTTAGGGATGGGTTCGCTCGGTTAGAGCTCAGAAAGCCAATGTCTTTCTCCATGTGAATGATGGGAGCTCCTTGCAGTCATTGCAAGTTGTCGCAAGTTCAGAGCTGAGTGATCCGTAAGCATTTTGGCATTACTCCCTATAGACAATCCTTTGCCACAGAGTTTCTGACATGAAAAGTGCATGCTTAGAATATTCTTTGTTTTTCTCACAAATTTAGGTTGCTCACATTTGGTAGTGCTGTTGAAGTCACGGGCATTCTTAAGAAAAGTCCACACCAAAAACAACCAGTTGAACTTGATGCTAAGCAAATCAATGTAGTTGGAGAATGCAACCCTGTGGTAAGAACAAATTTCTCATACACATTTTGTAACTGTTTATATGGTTGCTATAGGAATCACAGTTTTATTGTATTTTGTTTTATATTCTTCTTTTTAAGGACTTTCCCTTTAAAATCAAAGAGCGACATGGCCTTGAGTATATTCGCCAATTTCCTCATCTCAGGTGCAGAACAAATGCTTTTAGCTCCCTGTTGAGGATACGAAGTGAGGCCACTGCAGCAATTCACTCATATTTCAAGGTGAGAACATCAGTGGAGGAGTTTCATAAAAAATGAGGAGCAAGAGTTTTTTTTAATTTTTTTTATTGTTTACCTTTTTTTCCTCCAGGACAATGGCTTTGTAGAGATTAACACTCCAATCATCACCTCAAATGACTGCGAAGGGGCAGGGGAGCTCTTTCAGGTGGAGGTGAGCATCTAAACACACTAACAGCTCTGTTTTTTTTTAAGTTAAAGCCCCGTGCTTTAGTCTGAGCAGATTTATGACACTGTTTGAAAACTTGAAATCCCCGCTTTTAACACAGCCATCAGGCCCAGATTATGCAGATGGAGAGAACTTTTTCTCTGTACCAGCCTACTTGACCGTGTCTGGACAACTTCATTTGGAAGTGGTGTCAGGGTGAGGTAAACTACAGAAAGTTGACAAATTACAGGAGAAATCAACTTACTTTACGTTGTTGTCAGATAACTATTGGATGTTAAGTGCTTAATCGTATTGTTTTTTTACTTTCATTTTACTTTATCAATTTCTGCACATTCTAAAGCTTACATATTCATATCAGTTGTATTCAGCTATGTACACTAAAGTATGTTTCTACTTATAACTCATACTCTTCTAGGGCTTTTTCTAAAGTCTATACATTTGGGCCAACTTTCCGTGCAGAGAACTCCCAAAGCAGACGCCACCTGGCTGAGTTTTACATGGTAGAGGCAGAGATCTCCTTCACACAGTACTTAGAGGATCTCACTAAGGTTAGCTATGTCATATTTGATCTGTATTCGACCTCAGATACAAAATGCTATTTGTCAGTCAAACAGGACATTGAATAACATGTTTAAGCCTGTTAACTTTTTATTCTATACTACATATTTCTGTACTGGTTATAGATTAATTCGGCTTCCCTTCTTTCAAATTCACAGATGTCTGCTGTTCTGTTTGTCAGTTTTTGTTTGAAAGTTTGCGTCCTATATTAGGCCAAAGTCTAAAGCCATGCTTGCTAGGTTAGTGGTTGTAATTTGAGGTAAATAAAGTGTTGAAATGGTACAAAATAAACCGCTGTATGCATGTGTGGTTAATTGTGGCTTGTAGTATTAAGTGTTCTGTGTGATCAGTAAGATTAGAAAAGCATCTAAAATAAACTGAACTGATGTCATCATATAATTTCTGTGTACTGAACTTCAAATTTTGCAAATTCCCCATGTGACTTTTAAAGTTGCCCTTGTGCACAGTTGCCTGGGAAAGCTTTAATTATTAAACTTGGCCTGCTCCTTAGGTTATGGAGGACATGTTCAGATTTGCCACAGAGCATGTATTGGCTCACTGTGTGGAGGATGTGGATTTGTTTCACAAGCATGTGACTCCTGGGCACAGGGTAAGTCCTGAAGGACACTTGGGGACATAACCTGGCTCCAGCCATTACTCTGTCTGACTTCATTATTAGCTCAACTTATGTGTTTCCTCTTGCATTCATATATCTCAAGGACACTGTAGATGCTATGATAAAGAATAGCTTTCCTGTGTAAGTCTATTCCTTTTCTGTATATCACATTTAAAAAGTGGATGACATAAATAATATGGAGACAAAAGTTGAAGGAATATTTGGTGTCTTTTCTAAGGATTACCTACAGAGAAGCTATAGACATCCTCCGCCGCAGTTCAGAGAGATTTGCCTTCCCAACAGATGTGAGTGGCAATGATTACATTTTTATGTTGATATTGCAAACTAGATCTCTTCCTCTACACTCTGCTTGCTAACAACAAGTTTATTCCACACGGCTCTTCTTTTCTACAGTGGGGCTGTGACCTTAAGACAGAACACGAGAAGTACCTGGTGAAACACTGTGGCAACATTCCAGTCTTTGTCACTGATTATCCTTATGATCTGAAGCCTTTTTATGCAAGAGACAACCAGGATCATCCTGAGCGTACAGTAAGAGTCAGTTATACTGTATAACAGGGTGAATGAATGATCTAACCTCTCATTTCCTTCTTTGTCAGTTAGGGTATTTCAGTAATTTGCATATCTGAGCTGATTTTGACTGTTGTGCAGGCAGCTGCAGTGGACCTTCTTGTGCCAGGAGTTGGAGAGCTCTGTGGGGGCTCCCTAAGAGAGGAGAGGCTGAATCTGCTGAGTGCTCGGCTGGAAGAGTAAGAATTCATACTCCACGAGTATAGGAAGGCTTATGCCAAAAGATTTCGACTACATTTTTCAATTTATCCTCAATTGCTTTAGAATTTTTCCTGAATGCATTCAGAGCAGTCATAATCCTGCCTGTGAGACTCCGGGCCAGCTGGTGCAGTTTAAGTCTTGCGGAGGCTGATTAAAATAAAGAAAATGCTCTGTACCCCCCCCCCCCCTCACCCCCCCCCCTCCCTTGTCTCTGACACATCTTGTTGTATCAGACTAGATGGGTTAGCATCTATTTTGCATGACTTAGTGTTTTACCTCACTGCCCATTAAAGATATTACACTGAAAGGAAACTTTTAAGGGATGTTATTTCTGAAGTTTGATCATAAAGTTATATGACTCTGCCCATAAAAATCAAGATACCATACCTGATCTAAATTTGATTGATCTCCTGTCCAAGGTTGTGTCTGTGTTCAGTCCCTTTATACTTATGCATGCTGGATCTCCTCTGATATGGTAAAATGGTGACCTTTTAACTTGAATTTCATTTTTGGGAAGAGAACAAAGTTGCAGAGGGGCAAATCTGGCAAGAATATCGCTGCACCTGCGTTTCTGTGGCCAAACAAAATGTTTCATTGCACTGTGTGAAGGTACATTATGGCATTGAAGTTGAAGTAATTTTAGCTGGATTTCCTCTCTCAGATATCTCAGGATGTTACTGTAGAACTCTGCATTGCTATTCTGACCCTGGGGGAGGAATTCAGCTCGCACATGAATTAAAATAAAGGAATAAATCAAAAAACACCTTGCCTGCTCTCGCACTCCTGACCTAATAGATCATCTTCAGACATCGACACTGCATGCACATCCACTAAAATCTCCTGTGGGTCGCTGGGTCTTACCCAGAGATCTAGCTACCATTA
Organism: Aulonocara sp. 'chitande type north' Nkhata Bay; assembly: GCF_057382095.1. Classification (NCBI taxonomy): domain Eukaryota; kingdom Metazoa; phylum Chordata; class Actinopteri; order Cichliformes; family Cichlidae; genus Aulonocara; species Aulonocara sp. 'chitande type north' Nkhata Bay. Next base: position 33,093,041 of record NC_141357.1, read on the forward strand.
CAAATGAGGATCCTTGACATAAATGTTGTGTCACGGAAGTTGATGTTTGCACAAGTTTAAGGTTCATGTTGGAAATTCGGGTGCGCAGGTGGTCAGAACAGGCCATCTAGGGAGCAATATGAAATTAGAAGCAGTGCTGCAAGTGGTCCAGAGTTTAACAAGAAGGTGACCTTGATGGGTGAGTTCAGACAGCTTTACATAAATGATTGTTTTTCTATTTTTATGGGTGGAGTCTTGTAACTTTTTAATCACATCTCTTGTAATTTATATAAAGGAATTTAGATGTTTGTAAACAAAAAAGAATATATTGTACTGTGCAAAATACGGAGCATTTGTGTGGCACTTTCATGCAGCAGTGGACAAAACCATTGAAATCATGCATTTATTGTAGAACTTGATCTCATGTCAATTATTGCACTTTTTTCCAGGGCTGGATTAGAAGACGTCTATAGCTGGTAAAGTAATAATAGTAAAAACGTCTGTATATTTATGATATTTTAATGGACATTAAAAGAAGTCTAAAAACACTTGTGAATTTTGCAGGTATCTGGACTTGAGGCGTTTTGGCTCTGTCCCTCATGGCGGCTTTGGACTGGGATTTGAGCGATATTTGCAATGCATTCTTGGTGTCGACAACATAAAAGATGTCGTTCCTTTCCCAAGATTTTCTCATTCTTGTCTTCTGTGAAAAAACAATTCAAGCATTTTGGATGTGTTAAAGTTATGTATGTCTTGAAAACATTAAATAAATGTAATATTCAGGATTGTTTTAATTTTTTTTTTATTTCTGTGTTTGCCTCTATAATGGGAATTGCTCATTGCCAGAATTTGAATTGATACATTTTAGTTTTCAAGGAATACTTGATGACATGAGCAATACTTCCTAGGGAAGCATTACCTGGTTACTTTTAATTTTCTGGTTCACTTTTCCAACAAGGTTGGTTTTAAGAGCAAGATGTTAACTTCCCACCAGATGGTGCCTTTTCCCATTTCAACTAGTGTGAAAATGCCAATTTTTTTTGCCAAGTTAAATTTGTTACCTGAATCCATATTATCTGTTTTTCCAAAACGCAGAAAGTTAAGAAACTGCCTTCTGTCTTTCATAATATCGAACTATACTTGGATCACATTATGGGCTCATACAACTTTTTTTATTTTTAATTATTTAGAGAAAAATAATGTACGGGGTTTGAAATAACAGAAAATCGCTTCTAGATCTGCTCGTTGTGTTAGAGACAAATTGATATTGTTTTATCCGGAGTCGCTTGGGGAGCTGTTTAGTAGCAGATCTTCCCCCATCCTGTTCATCCCAGTGCAGCCCATCCCTCTATTCACGGTGGGCGTGGTATCTAAGGAAAACAAACTGCAGACACCCTATGATACTTCCTCACCCTGCATCAGTTGAGTTTGGCGGCGGCTCTTCGTCAGCCGGTCGTGCGTAATTGCCTAAAAGCAGAATCGCATCGTTTTGCACGCCTCTTGTTTTACACGGTACCATTGGGAGCGACTGTCTAAATCTGCGACCATCACTACTTTGATTTTTATCAAATGGGGGGAGCAGACAGCAGCAGGGAGAGCCAAACCCCGACAGCACTTTGAACAGGCAAGCCCTAAGGAGCCATCATGTACTAGTGGCAAACCGCAGTTTCAGAGCGAGAAGAAGCAGCAGACACTGACAAACATGAGCGGCGGAGAAATCATCTTCCAAGGCTGGCTGAGAAAATCACCACCGGAGAAAAAACTCAGAAGATATGTAAGTGAATGCACTTCCGTTTAGTTTGTCTACGTTTAGAAGTTTGATCGGTACAGAAGTTACCCGATTTGTCTGCTTTCTCACTCTGCCAAAGTGACTCTTTGTGTTCATGTCATTTGATATTAACTGCTGTCAAACTCGTATAGTTTACTTGTAGCCGGTGCATCCTTTTTCTAACTCGTAAAGATCTCATGAAGACAGTTTACAGCATCACGCCCTCATAATAAAAGAAAGACTAATATAAAACAACAAAACATGATAATAAATACAAAAAGGTTTTCAAAGGTCCCTGGGTTTAATCCGATTGCACAGTGAACAAACTAATGTTTGTAATGATTACTGATCTTTGGTGCTCTGTAATGTAAGCCTGAAGGCAGAACAGTGAATACAGAGCGTGTAAAGGGGCAAAGTTTTAAAACCTTCATGTCCCACAGATGAGACAGTATTCTGTGTTTCCTGTGATCTTTTCACTCTTTCTGACTGTACAGTTGTGTGTGTGTGTGTGTGTGTGTGTGTGTGTGCGCGCATCTATAGACAAACTAAAACAAGAGGATACTGAGCACTACATTATTGATTATATGCAGGATTTATTGAACCATCCCATCAAGGTCCACTTGATATTAAACCCTCACTTAACTGCTTCTGTATTGTAAACAGCAGACAATTTGCAATATTTTAGAAAACTAACATCATTTAGTAAAAAATGGTGTTAGAAATTGTGCTTTAGTCTTATAGTCCTAATTTTGATGTGGAGTCCACTAAAAACATGAAATGACAGCAGATTTTACATGAAAGGCCACCCGCTGGGATGTATGATAATAACATGGAGGTAAGCCTGTGCAATAGATGACAGCTGTCTATAATTTTGGCTAAAGAGCTGAGATGCACGCAAACTGTCGTTTGGTTTTATCCAAATATGATGAGGTAATGTCTAATCAACAACTGATGTGACCAGTTTTCATCCTAGCCAAGTCAACTAATGTCACAACACTTGAGTGCTTTGATAAGTCTATATAAGCCAAAGCTGCTGGTCTCTTGCTGGATGCTAGGCAGGGGAATGGCTACAAATCAGATAATAGGATTTATGAAGGCAGATAGAGCCATGAGACAATCTCCTATAAATACAGCTGTCCACTGTTTTTGTATGGTGTAGCGTTACCAGGCCTCTCCGTGTTCCTGCTAGCTGATTTTGCCATGATGTCATCTCTCTGTTTCATCTGGAAATCCATCCTTGAATGTCTTCAGATGCTGTCCGGTCATTTAGTCATTGTCTTCCACTTAAAGCTGGCTAATGTTTACACAGAGACCACCATGGACAGTATGGAAAGGCAGCTGCAATACTACAGAGGAAAAAATTTGCTTGGTTACAGTACTATATAAACAACCAGAGAGAGAGAGAAAAAAAACCTCTCAAGGCAAGATAGAGCCCACATAATGGACTGCAAGCAAGAACGCAGGGAGCAGCCTCGGAGCCCTTCTCACACTGCTTCTCACCCTGAAAAATAACCTATAAACAACTACACAAACACTGTTTCAGCCAGAAAACAGAGTCATGAGATGGAGTGTCCAGAACAGGCAGACTTGTGAATGCGATCATCTGTCCATCTGACATTCCTTCCACTTAAAGTCAGGCTATATGGACAATCAGGGCCATTTATTTACCAGTATTGCTGTCATCTGATGCAATTACGTGAATGTAGCGGGATATTTTCAGATACAATACTCCAGACATTCCTGGAGGTGTGCTGTGCTTGAGAACGTGGTAGCAACTTTGATCGGTCAGTAGAAGAGGTGAAAGGAATGTGTTGTTTTGGAGCTGTAACTGCCATGTTTTATGTTAAAATGTTCAGTTCAGTCGTGCCAATCAGAGGGGATTATTTATGAAAATATATCTTAATCCTTAATAACAACTTCCCTGTCAATATTCAACCATTTGTACCACCGTGCCCTTCCCAAACCAGCTGAGGCCCGTGTTTGTTAATCAGTAGTTAGCTGATGAAATAGTTGGTCATTGTATTTATCGTCTCCCGCGACCTTCCACAGATGATTTCTGAAAATATGCCACATAGCTCATTTAGTGCAGGGTAGAATCTGCTCGAGTGTAGGGCGAGAGTAAAAACTGGTACTACCACTGCAGGCCCAACATGCAAATCATGTGCAAAGCAAAACACTGCCAGTTAAAGCATGGATGCAACTAGTGGAGAAGACAGGAGACAGCATGTTTATGCAATGTAATGTATATGTGAATCACTACAGTAAGACTTACTTACTGTACAACAGCTCCTCACTTCACAAATGCAGCCCCTCTCAAACATGTGACAGTGGCTTTGCAGACGTGTGGTTAATTTTCACTTCTTTCCCACCAAAAAAAGTCATGGTCTAAATGTAAATCACTTGGTTGGAGTTTATCTCCTCTTTGGCGCTGATTGAGGTTCCAGAGGTGGGCAGTGTTTTAATGCTGGGGGTGGGAGTGGCCCAGCTGCTTTTTTTGAACAACGTCCAGAATAAGCAGAAAGAACATGAAAACAACTGACGAATCCAGTGTGTTCCCAGTTCCTCTTGCATAGTTCGGCTGAGGTAATTTTTACTCATCACTCGTGGTCAGACAGCGAGCTTAATCATGTCTGCTGTATGAAGCTGCAAACAATCTTCTACGTGCCGCTGCTGTGTACTAAACAATCTTCCCATTACAAAATCAATACATTGCAAATAATAACACTAAAGTTTGCACTAGTTTTTCTTGGCTTGTTGTAAAGAAGGGAAAAAAAAATCTTCTTTGGCTTCTTCCTCATTAGTTTCTTAAATAAATACATTTTTATTTATATAGCACCTTTCAAGACAGAATCACAAAGTGCTGCACATAAGATTACAAGTCATAAAAAGATTTAAGAAGAGAAAATCTATTTCTTCCTAAATAGATACTTTCAGTATTGACATGTGTCGTGATAAGTTGTCTATATTAATCACGCACAGTGTGACTCACACTGCATACATTAAAAACTGTCTTTCTTGCTCTCTGGCTGATCAAGCTGCTGTTTGCTAAACTCTCCCCATCTGTCCGTTGTTGTATCTGACATCACAGACGTGTTTGTTCAAATACAGTAAAGCGCTGCTACATTCCAGACAGATCATATCGGCAAGGTGATATCTTTTGCGTCTTCTTTCTCCCGCTTGCCCTTTTAAAAGGCTGTGCACTTTTTCCCTTGTGGATGGCACGCTGCAGAAGAGAGGAAGAGAGATGAGGGGAGTCGGTGAGGTTTAAAGGCAGGCATAGCAGAGCAGCAGCCTGTGTCCCACTGTCAGCTGCCGGGTCTGCTGTTGTTTTGCAGAGGGGCTTTGGGAAGTCCTTGCCCTTAGAGGTCAACTCCAAACACCTCCCAGTTCCTGCTTTGACAGACAACCAGCACTCCAGACATTTTCCTTGTTCCATCTCATCTGTGGGCCTTTTCCCCCACAACACTGGGGTGGCTTTAAGTGACACTATTGATATCTAATGATTTTTTATTATTTGTTTTGCTAAAATCATTAGATATGTTCACTTAAAAGAATTCTTGTGTTTGACCTGTGATTTTTGTTTTGTTTTGTTGTTGCTTTATAATCTGTTCATTATTTTTAGTTTTGCTTGGTGGGTTATACTGATTGTTCTATTATATATTTTGTCTGGTGTTCTTTCATTGGCAGTCCATTAAATGAAGTGAATGCAGATTATAAATATATATTTATATTTTCATGGTCTGATTTGAAACTTTCTTATGCCATACTCTGCTTTGCCATGAACTCGTAGAATGTAATTCTACCAATAGCAGATGCCAGACTTCCTTTGGATGGTACCTACAGGAAGTATTGCAAAAAGTCCCATGACAGGAATAGTAATTAAATTGGTGAGTCGTACATAAATGCGTTTCCATTTATGAAAGCCTTAAGAGCCGAGCTCAAAATAGTGTCCTTCTGAAGGAAATTGGAGCCTATTGATTTTTTTCTTTTTTCTTTTGTGATTTGGACTAACAGTGAGATCGTTTATGCTTTTTTGATGACATTAAAGAAAGCGCACATGGTTTAATATAATGGTTCAAATAAAAATGAGTCAGACTACAACAACTTTGATTATAAACAGTTGACCGAAACAACTCTCGTGGTTATTCTGTTTTCATTTTTGACCCAAGTGGTAAAAGCAGTCTAGGAAAAAAATGCACTGACGTCATCTGCAAGTTGTGCATGCATAAACTTTATGCTGGTTAGTTTCATGTTCACCCACGTGTGGAGTTTTTTCTCCATTTAGAGGAATCTAGTTTCTGTACTGATTAAATCCAAATGTAGAATAATTGACACAAATCACACGTTTAGTTCAAACTTAGATGTCATATGACTATCATTAGATCGTCCTCCTGAAGCAAGTGAGCTGTCATGCTGTTGTCACCTGCAAACGGAGGCATACATCTAAGTATAATTCAAGTTACGCCCACAAGTTAGCATATTTTTAACATTCAGTGAAATGATCTGATTATCAATACCACACACTGAGATTAAGGTAGGATGGGAAAATGTGTATTTCTAGCATACATTTGAGTCAGCAAGCAAATAAGTAGGTGGTTGTTTTTTTGTTTTTTTTAATAACAGCAGCTTGTTTTTCATATTGTCACACTTCTTTGGATGTTCATCAAACTGTGGGATCTTAAAGGTGTCGTTCACTGAAATTTCAATATTAAATATCTTCGAGAAATTAGTGTGGTTGATAGTTCGAATGAGCTTCGAGGAATGCACCCATGTGTGGAAAAAACAGGTGGGAGGGCACTGGCCAAACTTTTACCAGTTAAGAAAGTTTTGTAGGGGTTGTTAATGTGTTTATACTATGAAATATAAGTGTAGTAAATGCTTTAAATATGCCAAAACACAGGCTGTTGTGTCTCTGTTTTATTTGAATCTCATTGCCTTTGGGCAGTACTTTGTAGGAGTTTGAAAAACAAAGTGACTTTTGGTTGAGGTTGTGGTGCAGGTGGTTGTGGCAGTCATAATGAAAACAGTGACAAGCACGCATATGTTTCTGTATATGGCATTGGTAAATATTTTTCTTGAGGACATTGTAATACACTGGAAAAAAACAAGTGTTTTGTCTAATATTTATGATAAGATCACGTGTTCTAATTCTGGCTACTTGTATGGGGGAGTTTAACACGTTTTATTGATAACAATGCTTTTTTAATAATAGATGATTTTCACATCATTCTAAGTCACATGCTAAAAGAGTTAAAGACAGAAAGACAAAATATTAATATTTGAATAAATCAATTAAGCTTAAGCTTTTTCTAATCCAAGCTTTTACTTCATCATCGCTACATTCGCACCTCACTTAGGCATTTCTGTCATACGAACATCTAGACATGGATGAGTCATTGCATGCTAGTTATAGGAACTGAAATTTCCAACAACAAGAGCTTTAATCAGTTGAGACATGGACATGTGTCTCCTGGGAATACCCTGTGGTGTCTGGCGCAGGGACATTGACTGCTGGTTATGTTTTGGGGCTTCCACAGTTTGGGCCTGTTCAGGTGCATTAGCTGACGCTCGACTGGATTGAGATCTTGGAATCTGGAGGCTTGGTCGATACCCCCTCCCTGAGCTTGTTCTGTTTTGTTTTTGATGGGGCAGTTAATTCTGAATATCTCCTCTTAGTATCTTTACTTGGGCATTTTGTTGAAAAATTCAGAAATTGTATGTATTTGTTATGTCAGTGTTGCTGAAAACACGTTTTTGGTTCCCACGGGTTCCGTTTCTTGTTCATGCTTAGGCAAAAGACAACGTGGATAATGATATGACGTCCATTACGACTCTATGACGTGCTGTCCAGTCACAGGAGCATGTTCAGTGAGAGGCTGAGATTACCTAAATGCACCACTAAACGACACAGGAAATCATTCCTGCCAGTAGCTATCTCCCTGTACAACGTCTCCATCTAATGCACAGTGCACAGTGCAATAGTTACACCCTTTTGCACATCATCTACAGTGAAAATAACAGTTTTACAGTTTTCTATATATATATATTTAATTTCTTGAATATTATTGTTATTTATTATTATTATTATTTTTGTGACTTTTTAATATGTTGTATTATGTAATTCTGTTCAGTCTGTTACTGGAGCAACTGTAACCACATGATTTCTTTAGGGATCTTCACCATGATTATTTATGGCACAAAAAAAGTCAAGATGATAAAGCAAATGTTAAGTATTTAGCACCTATCTTTAAATAATATATGTCTTTTAATACAGTCATTGATAGCTCTGGATCAGGTCTGTCCCTGATTTGCTGTTGCTGGACCCAGAAACCTGCCAAGTGTTTATTTTATTTTTGTCTGTTTTCATCTCTCTGTGCTTTTCTTTTCTTTCTTCACTTTCCCAACTGGTCCAGGCAGAGGGCCACCTCTCTGGGTCTGGCTCTGCTGGAGGTCTCTTCATGTGAGAGGAAACTTTTCTCCCCACAGTCATGTTGTGCTTGCTCAGAGGGACTCGTTGATTTTCTCTGTGTAATATTGGGGATGTAAAGTTTTAATGTAAAGTTAACCGGGATGTTGGGAATTAGTGCCTTGTAAATCTAATTTAACAACTACATTTATTCATTTTAAGTTGTAAAATGGTCATTAAATGCGCCACTTATTAAATGTACTACATTGGTGTCTTTTTAAATTATAGCTTAATTAATAGTATTTTGCAAATCATCTGTCTGCTGCCTTAAGTAAAGTTCATATTCAGGTTTTGTCCAGTCTTAAAGGTTATTTCTCCCAAATTTAAAAATACAAACGCTATTTCACACCACGAATTATAGCAACACGGCAAAGTGGCTGTATATTTTTGATTCATACAAAAAAGAAATTCTTACCATTAAGGCAAAAGGACCATGAAAACTGAGCACATAAAAATAATAGAAGAACTTGTAAAACTTGTAAAAAAAAAAAAAGAAAAATTGTTGGTCATTAAAAAGCAGCATCATGAAATTAAAATGCTAATTTTTTTGATCATCTTATTCTCAAACAAAACAAACAAAAAAATACATCTATATTGTGTTGCACAAAACTTTCAGTAAGACCTTGACAAAAATGTCGGTGGCTGACTTCAGTGATGCACATGACCTCATAGACATGTAGCTTGCGAATCCATTTGAGTGATTCTCCAACAAAAACCTCACTGTGGTCAGATTTTCTCCTTGTATGGAAATGTTTCTGCTCACAGGACCACTTCCATTCCAGAGACGTCTAATTCACTATATATAAGATATATAAAACCACCTTGCAAGGAATTAGAAAGATCAGGAGATGTTCACAGCACATTCGCGTAGACGTGTACAAGCTGACGCAGATGGCAGAGGAAGCAACACAAAGAGTTCTGATTAAAGATAATGCTTCTCGTTAGTTAAACTGTCAGGGTGGGCTCATCTAAATAAGCCCAGCCTTTTTCTGATACGGAGACATGGCGAGCGATTACTCATTTTCATAATGATGCAACTGTTCAACCATCAATTGAGGCTGATTATATCTACAGAGAGCTTTTTAGAGGTTGTTTTTCAAAGGCTGTGTTGCAGATTTTGCAGATCATCGCCCCCGTAAAGCGAGTGAATGAGAGCAGTAGGTACCAAATGTTGCATCCCTCTTGATCATCGTCACACCTGTGCGATGAGGCTGTCTGTCATAGTGATGTGATGGCGTGGTATTTGGAATCCTATTTGCTAAAATGTTATGAAAGCTCAAAGGTACGAGGCTCTACTCTGCATATGAAGTTGTGTTCAGAGGACCTAGTCTGTATTTGCAGTCTCTAGCTCACCTCTGACCTTTTATTAACTTACGAGAATTTATGGGCATGTTTAGGCCTTATCTTTATGTGTTATGTATTCCAGCTGCTGTCCTTCCAAGGCTAGTGTTTTGACTATTGGGAAACATGAGTGGTTTGATTTAAATTGCAGGAGTGCTCTAATGCATTTGCTATATTCCCCAGTAGTTTATACTCACAGAAACTCTTCTGTTTAACGTTTTTTCATGTTTACCTTACTGGGCACAAGGCTGGGACAAAGCTGCGTCCCACTCTTCTCCACTCAGTAAATGTAGCGGCTAACGATGCATACTGTTGGCACATTTTGTTTGTAACCTAAATTTATTGCAAGTGCTCCAGAATGTCTTTTATAAACTTTGTCTGCTTAGCATCTTACTCAGAACCCATGTGAACTCTACAGCTTCCAAAGAACCATTTGTGGCTTATGTAAGATTATATAAATGGATGTCGTATAGATAAATACAGATGAATGGTACCTTTTAAGCACAGACAAGACAAACTTACTTTTAGTGGATTATCATTCTCCTCTCTTGCAGATTGAGTACCTCATTGTTTTGTTTTCTAGGAGTTTTCGAGAATAATTCAGATTACGCTGTGTTTTTGTGCTGTGTAGATGGCCGTGTGCTATTCTTCAGCTTAATCTCGATCACATTCCCTCACTTGCTCAAACTCCAGCCTGCTCCTACAATGTGTTGTTATGTGTGACCTGCTATTGATTGGGACTGGATAATCAGGGCTCTGTTGTCATTGTGTATCCAGCTTTGTCTCCTCTCGCATAAACTGGAATCACAAGTGTTTAGGCATTTACTCACAGAGTCACGGTCATTTTAACCATTGTCCTTCCTAATTCACATGTTGCAAAGTCATCCTCACTGTTGTTCTTTTGTTGAAAGATTTTTCTTTTAAACCATAATCAAGCAGCATGTGACAGGCACAAAAATTAAAGTATTGTGTATTAAATATTCCTCCTTCATTTCACTGTTATAGGATAAATATGGGGGGGGGGTTTTTTGTAGGAGGGCTACTATAATTGACAGTTGCTTAGGATGAGTGGAATGAAAAGCTACATCATGCTAACACTGTATGAGCACTCCTTGTTGTCTACTATTATTAATGAATTTCACAAATAAGATTTCATGGGAGGTAAAAGTGACCAGCGAATCCTGTTTATCACTTTTTACTTTACTTCACTGGCAATGAGCAAGCACCTGTTTGTTTTCGTGCCGTCTCTCAGGTGTTTTTAGTGTGTGAGCGCTATTAAACAAGGGCACGCCGGCCGAAGTGTCCAATTCAGCTTAAACCAAGTAAAGATGACATGATGTAATTCCCTTTTCCACAATATGACCATAATAAAAGCTGGTAGTAGATTAGAAAATGTACACAAAGACACGCAGGGTGATTACAGAGGGTCTGCTGCAGCTCTACAGTGCCAGTGTTTGTGCAGCTGTGTAGTGTGTGTGTGTGTGTGTGTGTGTGTGTGTGTGTGTGTGTGTGTGTGTGTGTGTGTACTACAGCATCCGGTAAACCAGAGGAGGTACAGTCAAAGAAACACAACTTGTTGTCTCTTCTTTCACTCCTTTAATAGTACCAGATGTAAACAAGACTATTCTAACCCCTAGCTTGGATAGCATAGTCATGACTGTTTGCTCATGCACATTTAAAAACATGTTGACTGATGTACGCCATCCAGCCTGTTGACACAGCCTACTACTAACCACACACTATGTATATCCGTAGTGTTGTAAAAGGCACACCTTAGATAATTGTTTAGGCCACGGCCATCTCCAAGTTCATTAGACGGTGTGATTGGCACTGCGAGGCTCTATTTGTTCGCGTACATCAGACAGAGCCTGTTTTTACTGTGTTTTACAGTAGACGAGCCAGTACAATACATTTTTGGATGACACTGTATTTATGATGCTAAGTTTGATATAAAACACATACCAGATAACTGCGTCCTCCTATTTCTGTGAAGCGGGAGCTTATTTCTGAGTTGGTTTGTTTTCCTACACAATTGGTTTCAAAGTCTGCCAAAAAAAACATCCTAAATAACAAAAGGAGCCAGCAATATTAGCTAGTTTTAGTCCTATTTTTAGATGCAACCACAGTCATAGAATTGTTTTGTATGGTTTTGGTATTGAGTGTTTTCCTTCCTATCCATCTACAGTACATGCACACATTGTCTTTTGTATGCCGCTGCTGTTTCTGTATCTGTAGCCAGCTGCCATCAGCACAGGACAAACGACACTGCTGAAACAAGGTAATATCAAGCTTTTATTGGATGATCGAATTGAATTCTTGGAAGCCTTAAAGTGCTCATGCAGGGGGGGTAAACTTTGGCTGTTGTGCTTTCACTAGCATTAACATTTTTGTGTTGTGCTTTACACAGGACTGTTGTCCTGTTTTCTGCTTCTTCTTTATTAGACTTTGACTTGATGAAATAATACTAGTACATGGGAGATGCCACATGTCCTGTATAGTTTGCAGTACATTGCTCAGACAATGGTGCAGCTCTCTGTCACCATATTAGTTTTGAGTGTGATCAGTGGCCTGGCCTAGAGCTCTCTCACTGGTCCCATGAACTACCCGGTCTAGTTGTTAACAAGGGCGTTATTTATGGCATTATTTCTGTGCTGAGACACCACTCGCCCTTTTTTTTTTTTTTTTTTTTTTTTTTGCTAAACACTGATGCAGCTTAAACACATCCCTCATCCAGCTTAGAGATATGGGAGAATACAGACTATTTTACAGCTTCAGCCCTTGTTTCCCACTACTTACAGTGTGATTGATGTGCTTAGACATGCTCTGTAGTACAGGCAGTGGGGTGAGTATGCTCGTTTCCTTGTGTCTTACTCCCTTATGATTCAGTTCACTGGGAAAGAGGCTACAGTGCCAGTTGCATTATTAAGATAATATTGCATTTCGTGGGAAGCTTAACATGATGTGTAACTGTTGTTTTTAGTCTTCCCCTTTATTTTATGCGAGTTGTGATTTGTTCGTAAGCAACAGCTTCATTTTCCAACAACTGAGTAATGTTCTGATTAGCATAAAGATTTCTAGATAAATTTTCTTCACTCTGTTGTTGAGAGCTGTCCTGTTTTAATGTGCTGGTTGCAACCGAGGGATACCAGGAATAACCCAACTGGGTTGCACTGACCTTTTGAAACTGGGCAGTTCTCCAGGTCTCAATTAAGTGATGCTCTGTCTTTCCAGAAAAGGCAAAAATATTTAAATGGGGTTCGCAAGAGTTATGGAGATTTTTTTTAAATGCATTGTAATAGCATTGAATCAAAGAGCTTTGTGGAACTTTGTTTTTGTTTGTGGTTTTTCTTTTTTCTTTAAATGGTGCTCTGCTTGGTTCTTTTGGAGGAGTGTGATAACTCCCCTGTGTTTCTATTTCTGTGAAATAAGTTCATACGCCAGCAGAAGCATTTAGGTGCAAATTTGAGGAGTATCACTGCTGACAGTTTCCACACAACCTTTGTTGTTATTATCAGTATCAGTAAACATTAAAAAAAAACATCTCATAGCAAGAAATGACCTAATACATGTTTCACAGTATTACATTTCATGAAGATGCTGCTGATTATCTTGTTCACACTTCTTTCTACTTCCTGAATATGGGGTTAGTGGTACAGCAGCACAGCTGTACTATCAAGACTATTAAGATGATACTGCCTACAGCTTTTATCAGTTTATCAGTCTGAAAGAAAATAAACAGACAGTATTGCAAACTAGTACCTCAGGAGAACTTCAGTTAGACGCCGAATATAAGATAACAATCTGCACTTCCTGGAAAAAAACAGAAAAGAGTATGTGTTCAAGAAAGAATGTCAAAATAACCATTGGTATGATGACATTTGTCTCAGAAATGTACTTTATCGTAATTAAACACCACTGTTTAACACATTATTTTGTGAAACATTTTAGAAAGTAAAAAAAATGGGAACAGCTCGCAGCAAATTCATAAAATAGCAAATCTAAGGGATGCATTTGGTTAAACCTCTTTAGAAAGATATATCTTTGAAATAAATTTGAAGGTGTCAGTTGTGCATCTGATCAAAGAAAGGTAGTATTATGCTCTAGGAAGATCATGACACAAACATAGTAGGTGGAACCAATACGCGTAGAATTATACAGTTCTCAATACTCATTTTGATACCACAACAAAATTATTATTATCCCATGTGCTTAAAAATGTATTTATTTAAAGTGTTAACATTATACTTTGTTGACAGGGCACAGAATGAAATATTGGCCTACTAATGTTACTACAAGGTGTGATATTAGTTACATTGCATAAGGTTAAGCATTTTGCTTTTGCAAACATTTTAGCCTATGGGACATACTTCATTTCACGGTGGTAATGTCAAAGTAGGATAATACTTTAGTTGTTGTTACTGAAACTCATCCACCTTGAACTGTTCGAGCAGATCTGGGTCCTGGTGTTTTTGGTGCTTTGCTAAATTAGTAGTACTTTCTCTCTTGGTCTCAAAAGCTTGATAACATTGGTTACCTTTTGCAAGTCAGGCATCACCCCATGGCCATTTTCCTCAAACACAAAGTACTTCAATACCTGACTGTGTCTTACTTTCAGTGAGTTGGGGTGGAGGTATTGGAACAGCTGCACTAGTTGCTATTTTCTACATGTAGTTTTGGTTGTGCCTTTTGAAGGTTTTTTTTTTTTCCTACTTTGTGGGCGTGCTTCTGGTTTTTCAGCATCTAAGCTTTTTGGCTAAAGGTGCTAAATGGCATCAAGAACATGCAGCCTGCTTTAACGCCTCTTAGAGAAGTCGAGAAGGAATATCATGTTGGATTTTTTCCAGGTCTCTCAAAGGGCCTGTGATTGATTGTTCGTCTTAGTAGTATTCAGTCTAGGTCGTTTTGTTGGACCAGGCATGTAGGCCGGCATTGCAGCAGCTCTCTCCTAAGTTTTACTTTTCAGCGGCAACCACCTTTTCATAAAACTAACAGGTCTAATCTCTTTATGGGTCCCTGTTGCTATCCATACATGTATTCTTTTTTTCTCTCTTTATTTCTCACATCACCAAAATGCTTAACTACTTCATTTCATTTGAGGCTTGTTTTCATGGGCAGGGTAAAGATATCAAAGCTATTTTATCCATTAATCTGACCTCTGCATCACAGAAGTAATGGTCTAACTAAATAAAACATTTAGCATACTTATTTTCCAAGGAGGTTAGGAATCTTTCTGAAAGGCACTAGAGACATCAGTACAATCCATTTTTCTGCCGTGTGTGTGTGTCTGTTTGGGGGGAGGTGTTAGCCTTGCAGCAGTGTCTGTGTTGATGGAGAGAGAGAGAGTGCTTGCAGAATCCTGTGTGTCAGCAGCCTGAACGTGAGACATTGCCTTGCAGAAGTGCAGTGCATCATGGCAAATGTCCAAAAGTCTCCCCCTACTCTCCCCAACCCTCCTTTACTCCTCCTTTGCCTTCCTGGTCTATCTTCCTCTTTTGTTTCTGAACATAGAGAACACAGAGTCCCTTTAGACAGCCACTGGAAAACTACATTCAACTGTTGTATTGAAAGCCATCGTTCTTCCTTTACTCGTTTCCATTTGATACATACAACAATGTTAATGGTGTGAAATGTGTGACATTGTAGTTCTCTTGTTATTATAGCTGTTTACATTATCAAATATGAACCTTTTGCTGCTTTTCGTGTGGTTACGATGCACAATGCTTATTTACTCTCAGACAAAAATTGACATTGATTTGCAGATGTGGCATGATTTTGATTGGACCGAAGAAGTGTGAATTACCAGTTTTTAAGGTGGCAGGAGGCTGCAGTCTGAAGCTGTGTTAGAGGAGCGCTGCTAGTCTCAGCCTAAGGAGGGATATCGGCACAGGAAATACGTTGGGAGAGAGCAAACACCTGCTGCCCCCTCACCCCACAGTGTCTAACACACATACAAACCACACATAAGCGTATGTGCAGAAATAGCTTTTGTCTTTTTGTGCAACGCTTACAGTCCAACTATATATTGTGTGTGTTTATATAAACATATATATATGTATATATGACAATGTATATATTTTTGTATATATGTCTGTATATATATATTTTTTTAAATAAAACTTTTGTATAATTTGGTATTTGTGTTTCGTTTTGCTTTGTTTTGTTCTGCATTCACGTTCTTACATTTTCAATCTCATTTCCAGGCATGGAAGAAACGCTGGTTTATACTTCGCAGTGGCCGCATGAGTGGTGACCCTGACGTTCTGGAGTACTACAAGAATGATCACTCTAAGAAGCCCATTCGGGTGATCGACCTGCAGTGCTGTGAGCAGGTCGATGCAGGCCTGACCTTTAAGAGGAAGGAGTTCCAGGACAGCTATGTATTTGACATCAAGACTGTAGACCGCACTTTCTATCTTGTAGCTGAGACTGAGGAAGAGATGAACAAGTGGGTCCGCTCCATCTGCCACCTGTGTGGTTTCAACCAGTCGGACGACAGCCACGGTAGGGAACAGAAACACAGTTGCTCATCTATCAGCCTCGGTTTCTGTTTGTCTTTCCTTCTATCCTCTTTTTTAAAATCTTTAATTCACTAAAATAAATCTCTGAGAATTTTACTTTGTATTGCCATGTATTATCTCTTGGGCTAGCCGAGACAATTAATTTGCTGTTGATCTGTGATTTAGTCTGCCTTGAATTCAAATTTTCAAAAAATCTTTTACAGACCAAAATAACCAAAAAACAACTCACTTAAGATGTTAAAGGGATGCATTGCTTCTTTTCTGCTTTTCAGGAAAGCTTAAAAACATCACCTAATGCTTTTAATAAATAAACACTCCAAAAATAATCATATAACAATGTATACAGTTTAATACAGTTTTATAAAGCAGAATATAGTCATCTGTCTTTTATGAATCCTCTGTTGTACTTTTGCATGTTATTTGAACTTTGAACAGAGATTTAACCACATAATGTCAATGGCAACATTTCTGTCAAATAAATAGACACATTGTCTGAGACTGATATAGATTTTTCCAATATTTTTTTTATTTTTAAAGAAATGGTCATCCCTCTACTTTTTTTATATCCAGAATGTTTTTTTTCTGGTTATGAGATATTTTAGAAGTTTGTTTTTGTTATAGATTTTGGTACCGCTTAAGTTACGATCCATTGTACATGTGAATGGATTGCTTTTATAGATGACAATCCATAGATCAAGATTTTTGGTGTGTGTAAAAATATCTCCATAGTTACAGTAAATATAAATATATATAGCTACAGTTACTATAGCTCATGATGCTCTGCATTTTTATTATTTTTATTCCAACTTATCCAGATTATATTCTTGCTGTTGTTTTCCCGCCATCTGGCAGCTGGTGGACGTTAGTCTTTGTGCACATGGTTGATCATGTGTAACATGCAATATGACCAGGTGTGGAATTAAAAACAACTAGGAAGAGTGTAATAATCCTCACATGATGAGGAGAGCTCTTTGGTTCACGTTCAATAATTATGAAAGTCCTGTGATGAATTTGAAATTGTATCAACTATGGCCAGCAGAGTAAGGCTAAGTGAGTGGGTTTGGAAAGTGTGTATGTCATGACAACTGCTGTAGTGAGTACAGCCTCTTTAGTGTGCGCACCACATCAGCCTTTTCACAGGGAAGTAACTATTTCGTTGTATTCACAGAACTATTTAGTCAGTGACAGTCAGGTTCTATTTTTATACTATTAGATGATAAATTGTAATTTAACATCCTTTTTTGTCTAAGTGAATTCTCTGAAAAGCCACTTGAAGGAATCTCGATTCCTGGTATTGTTTGTGCTTGAGGGTTTTCGTCTTCAGATAAACTCTGATTTTAATTAGCACGGCAAACTAGAACTAATAAGTACTTCAAGTGTTTTAATGCTGGAGATGGGCATGAAAATGTTTTTTCGGGGGATTTTATCCGATTCATCTTTCTTAAAAATTCTTGTGCTCCCATGGTTCCCCTTCATGACAGTACCGTTTGTCGGCTACTATTTTTAAGCTTTGCATTTGGCATTTCGGCCATTGCTGTCCTGGCGTTTGGTATTGTTTCTGAACTGAAAGTGACCATATTTGGTTTGGCTAGCTATGTGGAAGTCATGTTCAGTGTATGATTGGATGGGGTGATAATTGACAACAGCGAGCAAAATTTGATTACCATGAAAAAAATGGTCACGGGACTTAATACAGTCATGCTTCTGGCTTGTTTTCACAGCAGTACTGGTGGAGATGACAAAATTACTATAGGGGCCTAAAGTAGTGAAATAAAAGCTGCCCATTTACACTAATGTAAACCACTGAAGTGAAGATTTTATGACAACAAAAATAACCATTTACATGAGTTAAAGCTTAGCACAATACTTTATTTTTGCAATATTTAAATGCAAAATAACCACTCTAAATATTAGTAGCCACCTGTGGCTACAGGGTATTCTTAGCAGCTACACTGATGGCTCGCAGTCAACAGTACCTCAAAGAGTTACCGTGGTTACATAAATAACTGATATTGGCCAATTATCATGCGTGCTGATGTGCTGGGAGGGGCAAACAGGGGCTAAAATTGAGCATAACAATAGAATAGGTGTTGTAGCTATGTGTGATATAAAAGGAGTCTTTTTTTGAAGATTAAAATATTTTGTGTATCACTCCTCCCCCACCCAGACAAGCTAAAGCTATTGTTTTTTGTGTGTGTGTGCGTGTGTGTGTGTGTGTGTGTTTTTTTTTTTTTTAATTAAAAAGCATTGCCTCTTCATCCTGGTCTCTTTCCCATCTGTTACTAGATGCAAAAATTTATCACCACACACATCTCAAGATCAGTCCACATTTAACTTCCTTGTAAAACTAGCTTTACACAAGAGTTTTGTGCACAGGTCAGAATTTTCCAGGGAGTAAGTTGTTGACTTTCATGCAGATCCATCCTTCCTTTCCTGGTAGTACCGCCTGCCTGGTGCCTTGTTTGCTATCAGCTTGTTCTCAGTGTCTCAGTGAAAATAAATGATCACATCTTCAACTGCATCTATCAACACTCGCCCACTGTGCAGTTAGCTAGTGTTGCACATTTTGCCTTTCAGTACTGCTGTCCTGTTGAAAAAGCAAGGGCATGTTGATACAATTAGTAAAGAATTCGGACTCAATGTGGAAAAAAAACTGTTACTCCAAGATCCAGTAATGTACCCTGTAAAGTCCTTCATTTATACAGAGCAAAATCTAAAGTTTACCTTAAAGGGCTTTAAAAGCTCTACAAACCCTATATCCAGAGTTTTTATTTGTTTAAAGATTACATTTGAATTTTTTGTGTGCATTACAAAACAGTATTGCATTATTGACATCACATTATAGTAATGTGCTTTTTTTAATTACTATTTTATTACTATTTGTAAAGTCAGTAATCATGTGGGTTTTTTTAATGCAAAAATCATCAAATGTGCTGACTCATAAATCCTTGAACAATTGCCTGACTTCAGGTCGCGTAGTAGATGAAGAGTCAAGAATAGTAGTATGGCCTAGTGCTTTAGAAGAGTTCAGATAGGCACATTATTTTGAATTTTTTGCTCTGATAAAAATTTAACAGCAAAGTACAAACTGCACCCAGTCCAGAATATCAGAAAAACTCACCAGTGCTGTCACCACATTGTGTCTCGTAGCATCTGAAGAGGAAATGGCTTGTATTTCAACAGCATAACCACCGTCACCACAACATTTTTTGTGAAATTCTCTTTAAGTGGGGAAAATATGAACCTTTTTCTAAAACAGTTGCAAACCTTAATTCAAGTTAATAATACATGAAACTGAACATTTTTGCTTTAATACAAAAGTAATGTAGTAAGTAGTGTAAAGCAGAATATTTTTTTATATAATACCTCTTAAAAACTTTAGGAGCTTGGCCCTATGGCTTCTTTATGTGAATAAAGGAGCAGCCGGAAGTATCTTTGCCATTAGTGACCCCAGCTGGGCTTTTGTCAACCACAGATAATTGACTGCCAACAGAAGTGCCAGTAATTATGGTCAAAAAAGGATGTAAGTACTCTGGATTATATTTTAGCTAATAACCAAAACTGCTGTTGAAATCTTTCAGTACCGTTCTGACAACACGTTCCTGCCTTGTGGTAGATCTTTTATTATTTTTTTTATCACATTCCAGCTGGAAGAAACTGCCTTGAGGTCACTGAGCAAATGTTTGTTAGTAAGAGAAGTGGAGGGGACGAGGAGGCGTGCAGTAACGATGCAACCTTGTGACCTTGTGCCTGCATCAGTATTCTTCCTCCAACCTCTCTGATCTCAATCGTGCCATGAACACATAGCACTCGTGGGGGGTGAGCCATTTAACCATGCAACAAATCAACTGTTGTTAATTGCTAAAAATCTGATCGGTTGCTCAATCTTTCATTTGTGTGTTTTGTGATTATATTTTCATGAAGGTGCTAGCATATGTGGATGCTCACTGAAGCTAATAGAAAATCAAATATGATAAACATCCTTTACCTGTAAAGATATTTTATGGGTTCTTCTCTTAGCAGGCAGCTGCAGCAATGACGTGAGTGTGTCATCTAACAGACTGGGAATTCCCTCTTTGAAAGAAAACAAGCTAGGCTGGAAAACAAATAAGAAGTTGCTTCCTCTTATGGAAATTGCATAATGTGACAGAGACATACAAACACAAATACTAAATTATGCAGATATCGTGTTTCGTGTCATACAGAGACTTGATTAAATCAGCTTCCATATTTTAGTTTTTCAACAACTGTTGCAGTCCAGTAACAGCAAGAACTCAATATTACAGATTGTGCAAAGTGTCACACTTCTTGTTCTTGCTGAATTTTTGGCAGGATCTCTTATATCAGCACCTTGATCTGAAGTTACCTTTTGTCAGTCAAAGTTGGCTTTATCAACTTAGAAGTAAGAGGTAAGCTGCAGCTCAAGTCAAAACTATTAGGAAGGATGGCCAATTGTAGCACTTAACAGTTCATTGTTACACAACCCTCTTGTTGTCTCGCTATCTTGTAATGTGACTCATTGCTTTTCTGTTTCCCTTTTCATATGCACACTTTCTCACACTTGCATTCATACATTTTCCAGTCAGTTCCAGTATGGCATTTGGCACATTACTTGTGCTAATACTCTTAGTATTGTTCTTCTTTAGAGGACCTAGTGTGCAAATATATTTGTCAGTTATGTAATATCCTTAAAGTTTTGTTACTCTAAGAGCAGACTGCTCTACTGCTCTCGCTGTTGCTCTGTAAATACCTCTCTCTCTCTCTAGCTATCTATCTATCTCTCTATCTCTCTATCTCTCTATCTATCTATATATATATATATATATATATGCTTAAATATTATGCAAACCATATTTCACAGTCCCTGTTTCATGTCTTACAATCTCTAAATGCATTTCTGCCTTCTCCCCTCCCAAAGTGCCCTTCATCTGCATTGATTTTTGTTGAAACAATGAGACTCCATGGCTCTGGAAGGTCAGGTTTCTGCTGCCAAAGAGCAGTCTGAGGACAGGTTTCTGTTGCTGCCAATGCCATGCAAACCACAATATCAGTGGCAGCATTTCTGAAAACCAGAGACTTGAGAATGTATTGTACACACTCGTCATCAAAATTGTTATAGAAGAGGGGTTGACTTTTCTGTTTGTAAAATAAAGAATTTCAGCAGCTTTAGGATGTTCAAAGATGCATAAAGAAAGAATCATGTTCACTTTTAGTGGTTGTTTTCATTTGCAAGCATGTTACAGTTAATATTTTCATTTTGAACAAGTATTGATGTCCAACACCAATTTGTTGTTAACTAGACAAAAGTGAGGATTACTAAAAAGTAATTTTGAAACCGATTTCCTTACATAGACACATCCCAAATTGTATGTTTTTCTTGTTCTTAGAATCTGTTGATGAGTGTTGTTGTTATCAGATGCTGATGGCTGGGTGTGTGGCGTGTGCCTGCACCCGGGGAGACCCACCCCCGAGCACAATCTAATGAATGGAACATCGTCTCGTCAATCATGGGCTTTGTTCTGCTCTGGGCTGGCTGTTTGAACTCAGAGACAAGGATAATCTCCAGTTAGGGGTGATTTTTTTTTTTCTTTTTCTTTCTTTGGTCCATCTTTTACATGATAGGACCCATTGTTTTGTTTTTTGATGGATCATGTTAGCAGCCATGAAATGAAAAAAATCTATTTATAACTGTAAATGCAGCAGCCTGAATTGTAGAGGCATTAAAATGGATTAATGGAGGGATGTGGCCAGTTTTGAAAAAAATCATGGAACTGTTACTGTCGAGGGAATATTGTGATCTACTCGAAACTTCCCCATTTGATCATTCATAAATAAAGGAACAGATTTTGTACTAGGAACCTGCTTAAAGATATAAAGATTTAAAAAAAAAATTGGTCATTGTTTTTTTTTTTTTCTTGCACATTGACCGTGCAAGAAAAAAAAAAACGTGAAAAGTCAGTTATGCTGTGGGAGGAAATGGCAAGACGTCAAGCTCCCTTTCAAGACAGGAATTTAACTTATTGCAGCAAACTGAAAGCCGTAGTGAAAGTTATGAAACCAAGATAATCTTTGCATTTTCTTGTCCTTATAAAATCAAAATACGTTCAAATAAAACAGAAGGGATGATGTGCGCGTTTATAGAAACAGTGGCGGCAAGCTACTACTAAAGGAGTATCATTTTACAAATTAATTCAAATGCATAGATGAATCAGAGTAATCACATGAGCCACAGTGCAATCTTTGCTGCACTGATATTCTGCTCAAACCTTGCTTAGAAGCTGCATAACTCTCATGCCTACACTTTTTCTAAACAGCAATTAGGAAAAAGTGACACACGCATTTATTAGGTATATGTTTTTTTTAAGCAGAAAATCAGAACAAGTTATGTTCATCCTGTATTAGTGTCTGACCGTTTCCTTTTGCCCCTTCTACCTTGCAATTCTTCATTAGCACCATGTGACTGTTGATTTACAAGTTTAATTTTAGAGAAACTTGTGGACAGTACAAATGGAGACCTCATGGAAAAAATGATATTTCCAAGTGTATCCATTTTCTATGCTGTAAAGCAAGAATTATTAGATCTAACAGTACATGTTACATCCATTTTTAACAAGTATATATGTACTAAGTTTTTAAGATGACTAGGGACAGGGGTAATGTACGCACTCTTTATAAGTTGGACCCCTAAATGTGCATTTATGTTAAAAGCTTTGGGGCGACTCCTTATGGTTGTAAAAAGAAATTCAGTTCCATAGAAGTCTATGAAAAAGTAACCCGCCTGCTCATCTCAGTTTGCCTGTCTTATGTCTTAATTGATGCGGCATGATGTTAATATTTTATATTTTTAAGGTAAAATTGAATATGGTAGGATATAAATTAGAGCTTTGCTACCTTGTGATTTATAAGATACTGCTGTATGCAGTGCCCTCCATGGCTCACCTAGATCCATAGCCCTCCTTTGGTGTTTGGTTTAAAAAGAAATGTTAACAATTAAAATGAAAGAGGAATCCAAAATCCCAGTGGTCATGTCTATCTTTTATTTACAGTCTATTTACAGTCTATTTATTTCTTTTTATATCAATCCATCACCTTATAGAAGTGGATCATGAAATTTAAAATTATTTTAAGTTTTATAATTTAGCCAGACGCTATAATACAGAGGCCCAGAATAGCACAAGCCATTTAATTGATTGATGAGTGCAGTGTTTTGAGGGGAAACTGATGTTACTGTGGGGTCAGATGGTGACGCTCACATGGTATTGAGTGGGCACGGGGGGTAACATGATCAGCTCCTGCGTGTTTAGTCTGCATAATACTCTTGTGAACTCTTTTCAAGGGAAACCTTGCTCTAGCAGAGTAAGAATGCCATGCAAACATCTCTCTTCACTGCTGATGTTACCCATGTCAGCAGCAGCCTAGTTTCTTCTTCATCCATTTATATCACTGTCATGGAAACGTCCCATACCCTCAGCAACCACACATCCAAATGGACCCAGTATGTAGCCCACTGGGACACAGTGCTTTTTTTATAGACTGCCAAGCAGATTTGGACAACAAATAATGTAGCTATGTTCAGCACTGTAGAAACAGTTTAGTGCTCATGTAATGAATATATTTTCAGATGAACGTCCAAAAGTAGTGGTCTCCTTTTCAAGGGCACGCAGACGTCAGACATATTGTGTCACCTTATTGTGTCTCGCACTCAGACACACACAACAACCCCCAAAATCATCAGCACCACCACCAAAACCAAGACCACTGCCAGGCCTTTGTGTACACTCTTGATGTATCTGAGGTTAATGTGCAGTACTTACTGCAGCTGTTTGAGCCACAAGATAGTATTGTTAAGTGCAATCTCTGACAAAAACCATTAAGGAAATAATGGTTTTGAAGTACTTACATTCAAGGCATGTGTTTAGAGTGTACCTTAAATCATTATCTTTTATGCAGTATTTAAGGGTTTCACTTGCAATGCTGATGAAAAATTCAGCTGCTTCCTGTATATTTCAATTCAATAGGTCAGTGGTACTTTCTATTTTTATTTCTAATTTCATATTAAATTATCATATGTCTATGTCTTATTCTGGTTGGACTGGGAGGAAATGAGCACTCTACAAAGACCTTCTTGTCATGAGTGATCCAGCATGGTTCTAATTTCGGCCCTCTCAGCAGCAGCCAGCTTATATTAGATTATGGCCACAGACTCAATGAGACAGTAGGTGATGTATTATAGAACATAATTGGAAAATTGCTCATGAACTTAGGAGCTCTTTGACCCAGCAAAGCAATGTGTCATTCACCGACCAAAAGGGTCCTTCAATGCATTGCTGTTGATGGTCTGATATTTGTTTCAAGCATGGAAAGAACTCTTTGTCTTTTTAAACTGCCTTTCATGTTGGTGCTTCAGTTTGAATTTAGTGAAAAGAAACCGTTTTGGGTAATGAAATCAGCCTCAAAACTAAAAACCGAAGAAAAAAAGAAACAAAAATCACTACTAACCTCTTATTTTATTTGACTCCTTCCTCTTAGTTTTATTGGCTTACTTTTTAAGCTGTGGTATTGTTATTTATACGATAATAACGGTAAATAATAAGCATTTTTCCACCTTACTTTGAGCGTCCCAGTACATTAACTAGTGTAGCGAAAATTTGTAGCATCTGTGGGGACATATGAGTGTTTTTATTTTCTGCTCTTCTCTCTGTTTCTGTTTTGCGGCTTTGTTCTGTGTTGCTGGAATTGCTTTCCAGTGGCAACATACATCATTAGGTCCATTAGTGTCAGTGATGAGCCATATAGGCTGTTCCATCAGCACACTGAAGCAGTCATCCTTCATGTTGTTCTGATTCTGACAGTGATATGTGCAGTTAATCAAAAATCTTTTAGAACATAGAGAAAAACATTATCTTGTGCAGCTGTCTCATGTTACTCTTTAGTTGAAGTTTTGTTCTCTCCGCAGGATCAAAGTCATCAAGCCTTCTTCTGTTTTTTTCATTGCATCTGTCCACTCTGGTGCGCGGGGCGGGGGCTATTTTTCGACAACAGATCAATATATCTACCCATATTCATGGGCCTAGTACTCACCGCACTGGATGAAAGCTTTTACAAAGCTTTTTGTGGAGAAAGGAGATGATGCCTAACCAGCCTAGGGAGAATGGAATTGCTCAGAACAATGGTGTAATTGAGGATCACTGGGGAGAGTCCCCGCCTGTGTTGCTGTGGGCCTGGGCATCTCGCTTGTGTCCACTAGCTTGGAGTCCTCATAGCATAGCCCTTTTTTCCCCTCAGGCATGGATGTGACCTCATTCAGCAAATTGGACTCCAGAAAACCCCCACCCTCCAACTGTCCAACATGCATACACACATGCTCACACACCACATTTGTATCTGTTTCTCAGCACATATTATGACTCACAGAACATTGCCTTCTTCTTAAAGGGCAGTTTGACCCATAGCTTGCTTTGTAAAGGCCTGATAAAGATTGAGGAGAGTCACAGTGGACAGACAAATTCAACGAAAAAGTGAAAAGCAATACTAGTCATTTGTCTGACGGAAAAGTTGATTTTACACTCCCTCCTGCTTCTAAAAAGGGAAAGGTTTTCTTTTTGTCCTCGTTTATATGTTTTGGTTCAAGACTGTTGTCAGATAGTATTTTCTTTTTTTAAGCTTCAAAGATTCTTGCTTATGCAAAATCTTTCATTTACTGTACAGTGAAAGAAAGAGATTACTGTCAGCAGTAGCTGAGATTTTTTTTTCTCTTTCGCCTATCAGCTAGTGTTGCACAATGCACCATAGGTCGATGTTTCAGTGGGCTGCCTACTCACTACTCCTTCTGCTCAGTGTGCACCTCCTCATTTTGGCTTTCTGCCCAGTCTATTTCCAGCATCCCCATCTCAGATTTGTCTTTTCTTTATAGTCTTTCAGTGGAAAATATCAGGAATGTCACACAGAAGCAATAAGATTGTGAGATCATGTTGTTCACATAGTCCCACTGTGCAAAACAGTAGGTGGCTCCATAAAAATAAAAAACAGGCACATTGACCTTGGTCAAAAAGGATAACTTGGATCATGTGCTGTTCAACTGCATCCCAAAAAGCAAGAGGATACGATTTTCTGTCTTCCCTGGAGATAAATCCCTGTTCTCTATTGATTTGAGTGTAGACTGATTGCACCTAACTACAAGACTAGGTCATCTGAAGACCTAGAACCCTTTCACCTTTTAGTACAAAGACTTTGACAGCAGAAGTGAAATGTGTAAGGGATGATTACTAAGCTCATAATTTCTAAAGCATAATACTATGTAACATATCACTTCTACAGAAAACTAACCTAAGTGAAATAATCAATTATCCCAATGTCTCCTCTCTGCAGATGGCAGGTTACACCATATGCCCCGTTCTGTTGGAGCAGATGTCACCGGCTCAATGGCTCCTTTGACCGGAGAACGCAAGTCCTCTGCCCCCGTCCATTCCAGCCAGCCAGTGCTCTTCACATTTGATGTGCCTGTGCGCCACACACACCATAACTCCATGTCCAACAGTGCGCCCCAGGACTACCTCCTCCTCCACCAGTGCATTAGCAGGAAGACAGAAAGTGCACGGTAAAGGTCATGACCTTCAGGCGTCCTGTGTCAGTTTCCTGTTTTCCGTTAATGCAGGTCAACGTACAGGTTTACAGCGTTTCCTCAGCTTAGAAGCCTCTGAGGGTTAGAAGTAACGTTTTAGGGTTGAGAATTGTGATGTCACCGTGTGTGTGTGTGTGTGTGTGTGTGTGTGTGTGTGTGTGTGTGTGTGTGTGTGTGTGTGTGTGTGTGTGTGTGTGTGTGTGTGTGTGTGTGTGTGTGAGTGCCGCATGTGCTGTGGAAGCGCATATGATGAAGCATTGTGGAAAGTATAAACAAAGAAGGTTTTCATTATTCACTGAAATTAGATCCAATTTGAAAATGTAAGGTAAGGTATAATGGATTGCATTTTGTAACATGGTATGAACATTTGGTTTGCTGTGCTGATAATTATTAGAATAAACAATCAGATGTTGGATCTTTTTGTTTATTCGGTGTAGCAAATACTATAAAAATGAAAGTATTTTGTCAGATTAATGCAAAAAGGCTCTAAACAAGATCCAGCCATGACCCAACTTGTGTTTAATTATCTTAATCAGTCATTTGAAAAATGACAAACATTGAATGCAATGAGTTGCAAATTTCTTTAATCAAGTGTTTCATTGAAAGTACTACAAAGACAAATTGCCAAATGTTGAAAGTGATACATTTGAATTTCTTTTTGATCTTTGCCGAATTTTAATTTCATTGCATGCACCACATCTAAAAAAAATTGGTACATGGATATATTTGCCAGAGTACTGCATCATCTTTTCTTTTAACTGTCTGTAAACACTGAAGAGAACAATTGCTGCAGTTTTTGAAAGCAGAAAATGTTCAGACTCTAGGCTGATAGAGGATTCAGCTGCTCAACAGATTTCAGCTTTCTTTGTTGCATTTTTTTCATTTCATGATGTGCCAAATGTTTCAGTGGGTTTGCAGGTCTGGACTGCAGGCAGGCCATTTTTTGCAACCAGAGCCTGCTGTTGGTTGTATTGTCGTATCGATTTATTTTTTCTTTTCATGGTTTAACATATACTTGCAAATGTAGTGATAAAATGCATTCACTTAAAATCCTCTTGCAAAGTGCTATTCAGGGATTTCCATTACAGATTAATGTGTGTCTAATAGACATTTGTCATAATTCTCTGAATCCTTTTTAATAATATGCATCATAGATCCTGATCTCCACATTTTTGACAACATTAAATTAAGAACCATTATTTTTAAAATGCTGAGCGATTTGCCCATAAGGCCTTTCTTATAGGAGCAGACCCTCACCATCTGCACTTGCGTAAGTCTCAGCCACTCTAGGATGTCCTGTTATTAATTAAACAAAGTAGTTGTTCCACTAGGAGTATTTTTTTCCACGTTATGCATTTACAGTCTCTTGTTGCTCTATTTCAACCTTTTTTGAAACATGTTGCTTGCCTTAAATTAAATTCAGTACATGTGTATCTAAAAAATACCACAGCGTGCTAGACTTTATATGACTTTGTAACATGTGATAATGCCCTAGCTTTGTAGTTGTAAAGCAAAATGTGAACAAATGCAGAGGTGTGAATTAATGTGGGGTAACTAGAAGTAGGTACATAAATGCTTGTGTCAGCTATATGCTGAGCAGGAGAATAAAAGGGACCAGGCATTTATATTAAATGCGCTCCTGTGTTTTGCATCAGCATGCACCTTGCTTTCTACCGCCTTCGTGCCTGTTTTTTAAGAATCAAAAGTCAGCTTTAATAATGATGCCATTCGGCAGATAGCCGGCACAGTAGATGATCAATGAGGTTGAGGCAGCAATTCATCACTCCTATAGGTTTAAACTCACCCAGGGAAGAACTGCCCTCTCAGCCACACGATTTGCACATAAATCTGCTGCATTGGACCTCTGCAAAACCCAGGAAATCAAACCTCACAATCCATCTCATCAGCTTTATGCAGATATTTATGTTGCTAGCTTCTGTTTCACAATTGTGCTAATTAAGACAAGCATCTGGTGGCAGGGTATGATTCATGTCAGAATGAAACTCCGTGGGTCTGACTAGAATTAATCTGCGTAAAAAGCCCACAAATCAGCCACAATGATGGAATACAGAGCAATGAGCAAAATTATTGATTGATGATGAAAATCCACTGGAGACAGAAGAAGAAGAATTGATGGAACAAAGTGTGTTATTTGACATGAAAAAGAAATTAGATTAGAGAGAGCAAAATGTTATGTCAATATTAATGGTGTGGCATTAATGCATTATCTCTTATTACAATAAAGAGTTCATGTAACCATTAGAAGCCTGCAATTTAAATTGCATATTTGCACACAGCCTCCTCAGCTTACATAGAGAAACAACTAACTGAGGATAACTTTCAGTTGCATTGCTCCACTAACTAGACCAAAATTTCTAAGGAGCAGCGTTGCTTTGGTTTTCTCTCAAGGTCAAGCCCTTCAAAGGAGCCAGACTAAATGAGGCATGTCCCTAGGGTGCCTGACCGAGACTGAGAAACTCTGGGAAAGTCATAGAGTTCCCCCTCCCCCTCCCTTGACAGGGAAACCCTCTTTTGTCAATGCTGAAAACATAAAAATAAAGAAGCTTTTCAAAGAATGATTAAAAATACCGAATTCAAAAAAGCCAGTCCCCCAGGCATTAGAGGCAAAAACGTTGCCTGTGGCATTGGATACAATACGTGTATTGTTCATTGAGCCATCTAAAAAATAACTAAATCACTAAATAAGGTATTTTAGCTGCATAGGTATCATTAACTGGATATCAAGTATATTGTTCTTTAATTGTGTGCTTAATGCTTATCAAGGTAAAGTTCCCTCTGTAGTGCCATGGTACCATCTAGTGGCTATTTTGGTGATTACGCTAAAGTGACAGTAAACACTGTAATAGAAGAGATGATGGTTCATTTTTGTTTAGATAGGCTGGCGCAGTACTTAATTCACGGCATGAGAAAAATAAAGGTAGATAAAAGAAAAGCAGCAAGAAGGTTTCCAGAATAAAAGTTTGTGTGTTTGTGTGTATCCTCTCTGTGCTGCAGAAGTGCCAGTTTCTCCCAGTCCACACGAAGCAAGAGTGCGCAGCTGCATGGCTTTTACAGCCTTCCCAAGCCAGGAAAACACCAGTTGCCAGTGCACGATGACTCGACCCAGGAGGCCTGCTACGTTCTTCCAAGGGGTTACAGCTCGGAGGCGCCAGCTCACAGTGGTCTAGGTGATCCTGAGCTTGAGAATGAGGAGGTCTACACTTTCAAAACGCCTTGCAATGCCCTTGCCACAATGCACAGCAATGAACGCTTGCCTGATAACTATGATCTGCCTACACCACCTGGCTCCTTCTATCAGATCCCCAGGACATTTGATAAAAATCACAACGCCTTGACACCCTCTAGCTCTGAATCCTCATATAATCCTCCTCCCAGACCCCCTAAACCCAGTCAAGGGTCTGAGGGTCAGTGGGGGAGTCCTCAGTCAGTAGGGAGCCAGAATGAAGAGGTAATGTCTGCAGTGTCAGTCATCCCACGCAGAAATACTCTCCCTGCTGTCGAGAACATCAGACTGCACAGAGGTACGCAGGAAATAATTATTGCTATGACTGCTTTGCTAATACGTTTTCACTTCTTCTCTGTTTTTGACAAATAGCAAACACTTTTTGCATCACTCACCTGCTTCTCTTTCACTGACTCTTTCTATATTCTTCTGCTTTTCACTTTGGTGATTTAAAGTTAGCAACTAAGCAGAAACAAGCGTCCCAGTCTGGCAAACTCTGTCCTGTTGAGATGCTAATGAAATTCAAGCCATACAGCCTGCTCCAGAATTTTTCATTCCAGGCTTTTTTCTGCCATGTGAAAAAAGCTTCTGTAAACACAATGCATGGTTTCTTAGCTTGCTGTGGTTATTACTTTGCAAAGTCCATCCTTAGCCATCATATAGGTAGAAACAAGAGCTAATGTGGGACCACTTTTTTTAAATGTTAAAAAGGTCCTTCCTACATATAAATTGATCTCTATAGCAGGGATTGTCATACAGTATTTAAGTCATGTAGGCATGGAATGTTACTTTTACACTTGGGCAGCATTTTCCCTTTCAAAATTTCTGACAGTGGTAAATATTGATCATTTCCTTCACCCTTCTCCACAGGATCCTCCTTTGAAACTAACAATCAACATCGTTTCATCCATTTCAACCACTCAGGCCAGTCTATGGAGTCAGTCAATGATGGATTCAGCTCTTACCTGGTGAGTAACTCTCCCTTGAACTGCACTGTCTCCTCAGATAGATCCTGTCAGCAGTCAATCATAAACTGCAGAGATAGAAAAGGAAATACTTCTATATTTATTCCAACTGAGTGCTACAGTTTTCCTGCAAGTCCAGGGAGATTGTGAGAGTCATTTGCCCCATGTCTCTTTTGATGGCAGAGACAGACACCACTTACTCGCTCGGACAGCGGCAATTCAGATGACAACTACGTGCCCATGAATCCTGGCTCCTCACCACTCAGCGCTTGCCAGGCTGACAGTCCTAAGAATATCTACATTCCTATGAGCCCAGGGCCACATCACTTTGATTTCCCAGGATTCTCTGCAACTTTACCTGCCCGTAAGGCGAGCAGTGCCTCCTTGTGCCACAGGCCCAGTCGTCTCAGTGATGTTACACCACCGCCTATCTATCGCGACCTCAAACCTGACAGAAAATGTGAGATTTTGACACTTAGCTTCTCACTTCTCACTAAGAGCATGCTTCAAATCAGCTCTAAACTCTGGTGTAAATTGTTGAAGACCATGATATTTGTTAATAACATCTGTTCTTGTTTTTCTGCAGCAAAGCCAACACCTCTTGATTTGAAGAACAACGGGATCATTGATGAGCTGCCATTTAAGAGTCCAGTCACTATGTCCTGGACACGACCCATGTGAGTCTTATATCAGTGCATTCCACACACACACAGTCAAGAATCATTACATAGCAGGCAGTACAGATGTTACAGATTTTTTTCCCCCCCTTATGTTTCTTTAGGCCTGCTATGAACTGCACATCCTCCCAGCACTGTAGACCCATCTCTACACAAAGCATCACCAGCACCGACTCTGCAGACAGTGAAGAGAATTATGTGGCTATGGTAGGTCCAGGGAGCTGGACGGGGAGACTGGGGAGAGTACATTGTGTTCTTTGTTTTAACGATCCACTTATTTGTATGCACTGCTAACTCACTGCATACTGTGTGAGTGAAACCTCCCTCCTATTACATTAGCAGAACCCAGCGTCTACCTCCCCAGCCGTGAGTGGCACCAGCAGCCCAGCCCCTAGGAAGTGTGGCAACGTGGACTACCTAGCACTGGAATTCCAGCCTGGGACACCCAACCCACACAGAAAAGTAAGCAGAGGATTTTATAGACTAAATTAACTTTTCTCATTTCATATGCAATTAAACTTTATTTATTGTTCCACAGCCCTCTACGTCCTCTGTGACATCGGACGAGAAGGTGGATTATGTCCAAGTCGACAAGGAAAAGACTCAAGCTCTGCAAAACACAATGCAGGAATGGACTGATGTGCGACAGTCTACTGAACCTGCCAAGGGGGTCAAGTCCTGACACTGACCTATACATCAAAAACAAGCCTTAAAGTGTCCCTATTATGCAGGTTTATCATTTTATTCAGGGAGTCAATTAAAATAGATTAAACTCTAGTACAACGAGCGGTTTTCTTATTCTCATTGCGGTGACACTTCTTTTCACCCTCTAACAGGTTCCATTACAGCATTTCCCCAAAAAGTTGACAATAGCGTTGCAAAAGGGAGACATCCTTGATCACAGATGTATAATCGTAGTCCTCCAAGATAGTGTTACCAGGTTTTCCTGCTGAATTGAGAACCTTAAAGAGTTTAATTATTTTGCCCACTGGTTTGCTACATATCTTTGCATGAAATAATTGAATTAACAATAAATTTAAAAAATGTTATTTTATATTAAATCATTTATTTATGCAGAAATCCTAGGAAACTGCCACTCATATATATATATACACACCCAAAACATACTGTAACGCTCTCCAGCACCCACTGTCCACCTCTGAATACCATGTCTGGATATTGGGCTGGGTTTTTTTGGTTTTGGGTGTTTGGTGTTTTTGGCTAGCCTTTAACCCAGTTGTAGCATTTTATTCAAAGGGCTGCAGATTGCAAGCATAAAGCATTAGACATGTTAGAAAGACACCACACATTCACATAATTCTGCTGCAGCTGCTCCTTTTATAGGAGGGAAGCTAACAGATGGTGAAGTTAGCCACATTAGCATAATGCTAACACTAAAGATTTAAGGATATTCCTATTGTTGTGGGGACATTGCTATGGAAAACTAAAAGTACTTTACTTGGTCACTTCCTCAGATCCAGGGAGTGCCCGAAGACTCGACAGCAGAGCATTAGGTGTGTGTTCCTCACAGCAAAGGAATTATAGAGTTCGTAGAAGTGACTTTAATTGAAAATAAAGCAACTGACTACATCTAAATTGAATTAAGGCTGCTCCTCATTCTTTGTTAGTGAGCATGTCAAACCAACCGACTGCATAAACTTCATGACATTGTGTCACAGTGACATAACTAAGTAGCAATACAGAAAAAAGCCTGGAGTGTAAAGAATGTATTTGAGACATTACAGCAGCAGAGATTTTGCTTTCATTTGGCCACACGTGAAAGTTTGGCCTTTGAAAGTTTCCAGACCTCTTACATGAACAAAAGGCTGCGTAACAGATTAGAGAGTTGAGGAAAAACTTAAAGCATAATAGGGGCACTTTAGGTCAGCCATCTCCAGTGTCAAGTTTCTGCCACCATTACCATGGATACTGGATGAGCTTGCTTAAAACTAAAATATTTGGGCCTAAAGCCATAACTAATTTATGCCTGTTCTTTGTGATGATTATTACTAGAGTGTACTGCAAGCATGCAGAATATCAGGCCATACAGGTGAAGTTCCCTGCCAAAGCTCCTCACACAGACTGTTAGAACAGTGAATAGATAATTAATAATATCATCCTTACTGTCAAACTGTTATTTATAAATGCACTGTTTGATCACTGTTCCATTCAACCCTCTGCAGAAGTTAATTTTGTTTGCATCTAGTTGGCAGTTTATTTTGTCTTTGCCATTTAAGAGCAACAGAGGCTAACTGGTCAATAACCATATTAATATACTGTAAGAGTATGCTTGCTGGTCTCAGGAATGCCAAGATGCACTTCAATTTTGGCATGCAGGCTGACTTTCTCTTTTCACTTTAATCTATCATTTGTGCTGAGTCTTGCAGAAGCAGTGAAGAGATTATTTTCACTGCGGGCAATCATTTCAGCTTAGCAGTGCATGTCTGGTAAGAGGAGAGGAAAAAAATATAGCCATACAAATATGCAAAGGCTTGTGTCAGAACCCCTAATGATAACCATACATGACTGTTGCCTGGGTTTCTATTAAATATGAGCCCAAACTATATTTAAAAGCTGTCAGGCATGATGGCAGGCCAATTATTTCAATGCAGGAACAAAGTTGGTTACATCCAAATCTACGACATGAAGAAGATGGGAAAGGCAAGATGACAAAACCTCGTTACGTTTGATTTCAGTGGTCATTTCACTTGAGTTAAGATTCAAATGGATTTGCAATGTAAACGTGCACTGAAAAAAAAAAAAACAACCCAAAATTATTGTGTTGTGCTGATTAAAAAATAGAAATAAGACAAGAGGTGTAGTTTGCACGTACTCTGTCTCTCTAGAGACCATTAACAAAAGTCTAGTAGATAAAGAGTAGCATATTTCTGTTTTCCAGAACTCTCCATTCACTGATTTCTCTCTTTGGGCTTTGAAATGCCACACACTACAGCTTTGTCCCTGAGGAGTACTTTTGTTCCTGTATGTAAATTATTAATAGATATACATATTGCAGTGCATCTTTTTGACTGTTAGAAATTTGATACACTTGTACAAGGCATAAAGAGCACTACAATAATGTAACATAGTGCTTTAAATGCAAAGGAAATCTACCACAGTGGATATTTGCCAGTGATCGTAGTCACTATAAAACAGTCGTGAAATATTGTTTACTAAATTTCTTTTGTTGATCAATTTGCCTTATATTTTCATTTCGGTTTAGACCGTACATTTTGCCTTGAAGAAATTTTCACAATATTCTTAGAATAAACAGGAAGAATCATATTATAGTAAGGACAACTGAATGATCAGTTTCTAGTTCAACTCAAGTTCAGTATTTCATTGTGGGCTGGAACCACAGAATCCATTTTTGACCTTAATAAGAATAGCGTGGCCATGGAGTGCTAGATGGTATGGATTATTTCATTAAGATTTACTTCTTAATGTTTTTCTACCATTTTTACAGCTTTTTTATATTCTTTTTAATCATTATTTTTTACTGATACATGTAAGCAAGTGTTATGCATTATGACAGGAACAGGCTAAAGTAAACTACGTTTGTTTAGTGTATTATTCTTTTTTTAAATTACCAAATTTCATTTTTGTATGATCTAATCATAAAAAGGCAAAGGCTGCCAGTGTAAGTTGGACTGGCAAATCCCAGGTGAATTGTGATTCACAAAGAGCAAGAGAGGAAAGGAAAGAGTGAAGAAAAGCCTGTCTCCCTGTCTGTTTGTTTGGTTTTTTTTTTAATGAAATGGATGTGTAATTTATTATCTAGAGAGATCATGTGTAAGCAGAAGAGTTGTGTATGTGTTGTGGTAGATTGTAAGCTGTAGTATGTTAAATGACAGCCTGACTGGGTTGAAAACACTGTTCAGATCTACTGACAGGCTGTCACTGAGTTGACGTACTGTACTTGTAAAGATTTTTTTAACCACTATTATTACTACTACTGTAAGGCAGATTGCTTGTGTTAATTTATTAATTTATTGTATGTGTGTGTGTGGTTTTTTTTTAGTTGATAATAGTAAAAAAAGAAAGAAGGAAAGAAAGAAAACAACAACAACCATCAAACAAGGAATCTTCTCTCTACTAACACTGATGTATACAAACTGTCTTGATTTTGAAGCAATATGAGAAAAACAATGACAGTGGTATTGTGGTACAGTTAAATTGGAATACACAAAAATACAATACTTTGTTATTCCTGTATAATGGTAGGCTTACAATGTGGACGTAGAATAAAGCAAGAAGTGAAAGTTTGGTGTTAAAGTTCTTTAAATGTAAACCTCATCTTTCAACCACACTTTCTCCTTTAGTTGTAAACTGAACACAGTGGTGGAGATCTTACTGTCCACACACAGTAAACTGTGGCTGCTCCCTTTAGGAGGTCACCACAGCAGATCATCTGTCTCCATCTCAGCTTATCTCTGCTATCACACCAACCGCCTGCATGTCCACTTTCACTGCTTCCCTGAACCACCTCTGTCCTCTTCCTTGTTTCCTCCCCCCTGGCAGCTCCATCTTCAATGTCCTTTGTCCAATATGTCCACTATCCTTTCACTGTAAAAGTCCAGTCCAGCTTGGTCACTCCCAATGAAATTAGCATCTTCAACTCTCACACCTCCAGCTTTACCTCCTTTTGTGTGTGCCACTATCTCCAAACCATAGATCACAGCAGAACTCACTAGCATCTTGAATTGCTAGTAATACCAAAATAAAATACCTTAGAACATCTTCCAAAACAGAATATACAGACGTTAAATGTATGCTGCCCTCTGTTGTTAAAGAAAGCAGCTGCAGTCAAGTACTAATAAAACATTAGATGACAAGCTCCTTTGGGTTATGCCCAAAGATGCATTTAGAACCAAATTGGAAAATGCAGATTATCGTACTGAAATACAGATATTTTTTTAAAGGGTTTCTACAGGATTCCTCGTCTTTAATAAGCCTGCTACTTCTTAAATAATGACTGTTATTATGCTTCAGGATCATTTTCCAGTAATGACCACTGGGTGGCCATGCCATTTCCCATAAAGAGAATAAAAATGATTAATAAGCAAAACATTTCTTAGTCAGCCAAGACCCTGATGAAGATTAGTTAACTGAATGACTGAGGGAGGCATCTATACATATAGGTAATGAAATATCCATCATAAAGAAGGGCCTAAAAGGGAGGGGAGAGTGTGGGTTGGCAGATTCGTGAGAGCGTTTTAGGTTTTAATCATATGCGTATGGGTTAACAAGTTGGTGGCCGCTAGTCTTACAGTCTGCCGCTATCAAAGCAGCCCCAAAGACAAATAGTTAATTTATTATACTAATTACACTTGGAAAAGGCTTCAGTGTTGAACGGAATTGATTTCTTCTTGAACTCTGTGTGGACTTCGCACGATCTCCCCATATTTGTGTGGTTTTCCTCTGGGTGCTCAAGCAGCTTCCTTCTGCTTTACAGAAACATGCATCCTGTGTGAGCGAGTTTCTGCGTGATTCTGTGGCTGTATCTTAATCTCCTATATCTCGTTCCCCTGAACCAGATACGATTAACTTCAAACAACAGCCGGTTAATGAATGAAAGGGCAATAAATTGCTTTGAGAAGGTGTAAAATCAAAACAAATATAGTCGAATGCACTTTTGTGATTGTTATATTTGAAAGCTACTGAGTACATTTACCCAACTTTTAAGATTTACAGAAAGCTGAAAGTTACCAAAGATTTGAGGCATGGCGGGCTAGACACATAAGACAACAGTATAGGAACATGTCAGCAGCCAATCAGCTCATTTGAGCGGTTCTGTAGGCTCGCTTGGTTAGTTACTCTGCGTGTTAACTCAAAAAAAGATCAAAGAATACTTCTGGATTTAACTATTCTTTTCATGCTTTAGTTAATTATCTAAATATGTTTTTCATTTGTGTCTTTAAATACAGGATGAGTAAATGTTCGATAACATGTGTTAGTTGATTAGCTTGACCAGGTGGCAGACAGAACAGCGGTGCCAGGTTGACCCTTCACTGCTCCTTCGGTTAGACAACAGTGTTCAAATTTTTAAAATACATTATAAGATTCCCTCCGTGTCACCGTTCACGCCTTGCAAGACAAGTTCAGGCTTTTCTCCACTAGAGTGTGCCACTGGACCCCCCTTTTTTTAACCATACGAGTTCATGTCAAAAGCAGAATGTTCGTACAATAAGGGTCTGTGTAAGTAGCTCCGCTATTGCCTTCGTGTACCACACGGACAAACGATTGTCAATGGACTATTTGAGACGGATTTCAGTCGGCTTCTGCGACGACTGCCTGCGTTTAGGGGGTCTGGGTTTTTTGGTTTTTTTTTTACTTGTTTGCAACCAGATTCCTATCCGGATTGAAAGGAAAGCAACAAAGAAAAGGACTCATTTCGAAACAAACAAAAAAATGCCGTGAGTCTTGAAGTTTAGTGGATTTCGTGTGTTTGTTGGTTCTTCTATTTTTGCAGCCGGTCGCTCTCACTCAATTTATAGTCGATAGTGTACTCTTGGACTTGGCGTTAACGAGAGTGGTACAATATTTAGATAAAGTAGGCTGAAAATGTAGCTACTCGGAATGTACCACCAGTGAAACCGAAGTTGTGCGTGCCGTGGGTTTGAATTATCTAAGGGATTCATATTGAATATAACCTATTTATCTGTGAGCAGAGCTCCAGTCGTTAAGCAAGAGCGGATTCATTCCAGCTGCGGAGCCTTTCATGTTTGTAAATCATTTCACGTTTAATTATAAGCTGACAGAGCCTATCCCCCGAGGAAAAACTACTACAATTCTGTAACTTTGAGACTTTTAATGCATGTTTTTAATCCACGTGGAGCATAGCATGATTTTACATGGAGCGTATCTTAATCTTTAATCTTTTATATCATATAATATCATAGTCCCAGTTTGACAAGATAATTGGCTCACATTTCAACACATATCATAGGCCATAGTGACTCCTCTCCAGAGACTACAGCCAAGTATTTTTCTTTTTCACAT
Source organism: Aulonocara sp. 'chitande type north' Nkhata Bay (assembly GCF_057382095.1). Lineage (NCBI taxonomy): Eukaryota > Metazoa > Chordata > Actinopteri > Cichliformes > Cichlidae > Aulonocara > Aulonocara sp. 'chitande type north' Nkhata Bay. Next base: position 33,131,622 of record NC_141357.1, read on the forward strand.
GGGATCATTGGAAGTCTTCAGTACGTTTTCTTGTTTTCTTCCATGCCCGTTCTGTGGTCCACTGTAAGCACAGTGGACCTCAGTCTATAAACTTATCAGGGACCTGCGGGCATGGGAGAAGCGACCCCCGCTCAGTCTGCTGCAGGGACATACGTACCCATGTTGGGTGTTGGTTTAGGAGCTATGCCCGGTGGGGTCAGCAACGGGCCGGTGGTGGCCAGCTCAAGGGGCTCCACAGTGCCACAGCTGCACAACGCCATAGTTGAGCGTTTACGCGCCCGGTTAGAGACGTGCAGGAGGCACCATTCTACCTGCGCGGACCGCTATCAGCGAGGTCAGGCCGAGAGCACAGACCGGGAGCACGAGAGTACGCTTCAGCTGCTTAGCATAGTCCACCAAGGTCCTGGGAACCGTAAAGCAAAAGGTAGCCGGGGATCGAACCAGCAACCCCCAGACTACAGCAGGGCTAACGGAGAGCAAAAGGGGTCAGATGGCGAGCAGAAGATCCCCACACGCATAGCGGTGAGTTGCTGTTAATGTTGTCTGTCAAGGTTCTCAGTTATCCAGGTCATCGTAGTCTATGGAGCTTGGAAAGAATAGCATCTGGACTTCTTTAAGTTTCTTTGAAGATGATTCACCTCTCATCCGAGAAGCTTCATCAGTTCTAAGAGCAACTGGTGGATTGTCCCAGATTTTAAGCCCTACGGGAGTGTCCCCAAGAGGGTCATGGAGCGCCTATTGATCTTCTACCTAATCACACAAGCCAAGGTGTGAAAACGGGTGTGGGCCACAATCAGCCAATGTTTCCGGTGAACCCAATGTGAAACCTAGCCCCACCCTATCATGTGATTTACTGAGGTCAAATGGCCCAGGATGTGAGTGGGCATTAAGGCGTCTGGGAAGGGATCTCAAAACTGGATTATAGATGGCAGACGGTTGGTGTGGTAAGCCAGCGCCTGCATTCAAAGATGGCCGTTCACAGTGGCTTCTTTCACTCCTCTTTCAAACCGTCTGTCTTCTCTGTCCAAAATGTGAACATTGGCATCCTCAGCATCCAGAAACACCTCTTTAAGAAAACCTAAAGAAGTCCAGACGCTTTTCTTTCCAGGCTCCTTAGACTGCCGATATTGTTGTGTTGTTTGTTTTTTAACATAAATAATTAGGACTATTACAATCAAGCTTGTGGCAGCGATGACAAAATTGATAACAATGATGAGGGTACCAGTATGTTGTAATGGGGGTGAAACGCCTAAAGTTATGGCCATTCTCAAGGACCACAACATTGAGACTGAGATTTATTTTTTTTTATGCTATGTGAAAAATCAGCTGGGAGCTTTCCTTGGCGATAATGGATCAATAAATGTTTCTACATTGATAACGCTGCTGTCACTATCCATGAACAAAAAGTCCAAGCTTTTTCCAAACTTAGATGGCAGCCAAATGCATGTCAAAAACAGTCAGGAAATGTTCTAAAACTCTAAGTTCCTGATTAAGGGGGCCCTTAAGGTAGATGGCATGATACAGAAGCGTTACGCTTGTTTGCAAAGCAATCCATTTTGAGGAAATGGTTTTGGGGTCATTGGGCCATGGGGATGTTTTGCATTTACTGCAAACCTTGACAACATAACAACCATGCAGCTGATCCAAACAGAGGGATGCGGATGCATTTTGTGGTTTGTTTAACCCATTTAATATGCACTGTTATGTCATTTTTTAAAATTGTTTTTGTTTCTGAGTTATTCTGTTGAGATTGAGAACTGAGTAGTTGCATGACCTTGTGTGCCACTGAGAGTACAGGACAGTGTTTTCTCCCCTAACAGCAAAGCTTCACATAGGACATAGGTAGGCAGGATAGGAAAACTTAACTGTGCTTTCTGTGTGCCTGGTAGTGCTGATAGGACTGACTTCCTGTATGGCATCTGTTAAGGGAGCAGTCACTGAGATGTGAGATTTATTTAGTTGTTTTCTTTCACTGGGCATGGGGGAGTTTAGCGTCTAGCCTATTACTTCCCAAGCAATAATGTCAAAGGTTGAAAGCTTGCAGACATTCTTTTTCTAGATGTGGTGAAATAAACAATATTTCATACATATATTTTATTTTTTACCAACAAAAATATAAAATGCATTAATGTTTCATGTACAAGAAAAGCAGATTCTCTGTGGTTTATAGAGTTAGTTTAAAATGCAGTTTACCTCTCAGCTTTTACATTTTCATGCTGATCGGTAGAGCCATGGCAGTGGAACACGATGAGAGACAAGACACAACTTCATGGATTATACTGGCTGTCTAAAAGAGGTCAGGGTACATCATTATCATGTACCGTTTCATTTTTACTGATCTTGACTCTGGAGTAACATGTTCTATTTAAAACTGATGAGTGCAGCAAGATAGTGAGGAGGAAATGAAGTCCTGGCGTACATGTTTATATCAACCCTGAGGTTAATGTTTTCGCAACGTATAATGATCGGGTGAAGCACAACAGCCGCTCTTGCAGAAATCCTGTTTAATGCCAGTATGTTGCATGTATACAGTCTATATATATCCTTATAACTCTTGCCACCAATTTATTTATTTTTTTAAATTTATTATCATCTTTGGCTATAATAACTGAAAGCTGCTTCAAATATGTATGGGGGTTCTGCAGAGTTCACCATAATTCATTCTTCAGAATTAAAAAGTAAGACATCTCAAATGACCACATCTGTGCGTGTTATTGAGTGTTCACATTGGAATTTGCAGTGGAAATGTATACTGAGTTAGGGGCAAACAACACAATGGATTATGACTGCTTGGGAGTGCAGTGAGCAGCAGCACTTAACAACAGTGCTCATTGAGACCAGATTAACAAAGGATATTCTTTTAGATGAAATTGGAGAAATTTGAAGGAAGAGACGAGAGCATACTTATCGACTCGGAAAATCGTTTTCCTTAATGCGTGGATGAACTCATTGAAAGCTTTTGGATATTCATATTTTAGATTGTTTCTTTTCATGGCCAGTTTTCCAATTGTTCCCTTCATACCTGTATCAGAAAATGTATTCAGCACAGAAATAGGTCACACAGTAGAGCTTACAAAACATTAGCCCCATATTACAATGAACAGACATTCAGTTTCATCAGATCAGGATCCAACAATCATCTTACATTGTCTGTCAACGATACAGATAGTGAGCACAAAAATGAAAGGCTTAACAAACAACCATACAGCCTCGAAGCATACTAGCATGCCATGTAATGCCATGTTATATTATCATGTGTTTAACAAATGGCTCACTAAGCACCTTCTTGATAGATTTGCCGGCCATGAAACTGTTTGAACCACAAGGTCCCCATATAAATGTTTAGAGCCACTGAATACATTTCCTGCATGTGTTTACTTTAAGTCAAACAGGCCTTGAAAATGCAGTAGGCGAAGGATGCCTGGTGATTAACAGTGCTATGTGCACAGGGAGGATTTTGTTATTACTCAGTCTTGTAGTGACAGATCTGGGAAGTATACTCATAGAGCAGCATGCACACAAAGTGCTCATATGCTGAGCTGTTTTCCTATTATTTTAAGCACTTGTGACCTTGTTTGTCTGCCATACAGGTTTTTTGTAAAAACTGTAGCCTTAGTCATACTGGTCAGTTAGTGGTTTGAAACATAAATCATGTAACCACAGCCAGCTCTAGCCAATGACTTCTGGTTATCTATCAATTTTCCGTGACTGTGTACTGTGAGTCCTGTAATAAAGGCAAATTCCCAAAATATTATTTTGGCTTTGTGTGCTAATTTGGCACAATTGCCTTGGCAAACTGAATAAAAATTGGCAGTTGTAGTTGTTTGGACTTTTAAATGTATGACATTTATTTTACAAGATAAAGAGGGTATGAGAAACCATGTCATTTGGACATTTTTAAAGCTTGGAAAGGAAGCTAATTTCCGCTCTCAGGGAAACCCTTTTTACTATGAAAATGGCAAACATGAGGGATTATTGGAATGCTGGGTAGAGGTTGGAAAGACTGGTTGTTTGCACTTTTCATGATGTTCTTAACTTGAAGATCATCACCCCCTCAAAGAGGCTGAAGGATTGCAGAGTGATTAATAGGACAGGAAAGGAGAAAAAATACTAATCAAAATTTTGTTTGGTCTCTTAGGCTTTGAACTAATGTAGCTTTTGCGCAAATGCTTGTGTAACACTGCGCTTTTGACTTAGTGCATCATCTAGGATATCACTAATGCCAATTGAAGGTTTTGCAGCGAAATTGTTTCTCGCCTATTTACTAGTGCACTACTACATGGGTCAGAATTAAAATTTATGAATTTATAATTTATTGAGTTTCGAAAGCTTAAATATTGTCACAAGACTACAACTTCTGGGTAAGCAGATTGACAGTAAGCAGATTGACAGCTTGCTAAAAAAAAATCCCACAGAAAAGGAATACCTTGCACTTATTCGTGGTCATGTATGATGGAGTGGATAGTGTGTGCATGTGTGTGAATGTGGGGTGGGGTGTGTGCTGTGTTTCCTGGCATACCATGTTTGGCTGTTGAACAGCCTGAATCAGATGCCGGTGGTCTGATCTCAGCCTGGCTCGGCAGTGATGTGAAACAATTAGCCCAGGTCCATGGGGGCCACCCACTGTGAAGCCCATAGCTCTACCCAACTCTGTGGATGCAGAAAGGGATCCGTGTTCATCCCACAGATCACTTCCATGTTGTCATGGATAGGTTACAGTCTTCTTTTAGAAATAGCTTGCTGCCAGTTGGTCTGAATGGTGAATTACTTTAAGTCCCCTGCAGAGCAGAATGGAAATTCTGTGGGTGCTGTTTATTGACAGCATGGCTACACTTTAAGCCTGATGTGATTACGCTTGTCTCATTGTGCAGACCGTTAGCTGCTAGATGAGTTGAGCATCTCATAGTGCTCTGATTAAAAGACATTAAGATAGGCCTCCATATACTGTAGTAAAGCCATCTGTTAATCTCCTCTTTCTATTTGGGATTAGTCATCCGTCCAACTTGTGGTTCAATTCTACTTATGGGTAATAATAATAAATATATTAAAAATGTTCTATTATTACTTTTTTTTTGTTGCTACAAGAAAGACATATCTTTAGAATTGTCATCATGCTCTTAAAAGATAGACAAAGCAGTTTAGTCAGTGGGGTGCTTACTGAGTAGTTATATTATTTATTTAACAAATTAGTAACGTACCTTTTTATTGTTCAAATGCTAAAAAACTTGGAGGATTGAAAGGTTTTGGAATTCAAAGATTTTGGGTTGATGTAAAAGCTTAATCTAACAAAGAAAGAATGAGTTGAAAGTGATATATACTTGTATTACTGAGTTTGATATGCTCAAATGTTTCCCGATTAATCAAGGCAGTAATGTCTTTTCAAATGTATGACCTATTCATATATAGGTTTATGTCCTGTTTCTTCTTGTACAGAAGAGATCCCCACATTTTTGCATAGAAAAACATTAAAACAGCCTTTTTACAGTCAAACAGTCAGATTTACTGTCTTATGCAATAAAAGTTGAGACATGTAACACTATGTTCTGGACACTCCAGAGCACCGTTCATAAATTTTCAGCACTAAGTAGAGGTACTTAGGCACATCTTGTCCTCAAGGAAGTGGGATGTGGTATGTTAATGTCAAACAAGGCTAATGTTGTGGCTTCTCATTTGGGGTGGTGGTGGTATTAATCTAGGACATTTGTAGTTATATTTGTAGTTATTAGCTACTGTATCATCTTTTGGTTAAATTGTGCATGAGATTAAAGTCTGCGGTAATATTTTAGGATAACATCAGCTTATAAACATTCTAAACAACTTATACATTTTGTGATCGTGATTGCTGTGTCCTCAAGGGAGAGCGGGATACAAGCGTCAACAAGTTCCTTTTCTAACAGACTATGTAGACACCGGATTTCTAAGTGGCACAAAGAAAGTTCACAGATGAGTGTCATTTCTCAGAGGAGCTTTACTTATTAATCCCTTTGATTTTGTGAGTGTATTTATTGAAAATGCAGATTTTAATATCTTACAGTGTCATGATGTCAAGATATTCAGCACATCCCTAGTTCTAGCATGATGATGTCTGGATATGTCAAATTAAATTTTAAGTGGATGTCCAAGACATCCAATTTTGTGTTAAGTGCTAAGCAGTTTTTGTAGTGGATTTGTCACTGCCTCCAGGAGATCTAGTAGTATTTTGTTTTTGGTTTTTTGCTTGCTCTATCTGGTGTGTTGAGCCATGGTAGCTGCTGCTGACTACCCAGCTTCAAACAATCTTGTTAATGCCAGAAAACATGCATCACTTCCTGTGCAGCAGTGGATTTTTCCCAGAAAGGCCCTATGAGACACTCAGGTTTTTATGACAACAGATGCAGTAAAAGCTGAGTGAGCTGAGTGTAAGTTGCTAGTGTATCAGATAATTGTGAAGAGCAGTGAACATTTCAACCAAATCACTTTAAGTTGTTCAGTGCAGATATAGAGAAAAGGGTGATATTTGTAATGGTAAAGATGGGAAGTTATGAGGAACAAACAAAAAGAGACTTTCGTGTTTGGCATATGTATCAGATCCCTTTCCTACTTCCTTTAGTGTGAGAGAAAGGTAAAAACTTGTAATTTTTAAGAGGTTTTCAGAGTGTGGTCAGAATTCAACTTGTTTTTGTTACCATGACCTGGCTATTACCATAAATGAGTAACTGTAAATTTCTTTATGCTTCCCATTGAATAGATGATGTGTTAAAACAGGGGAAAAAATCAAGTAGAATTAGATTTAAAAACAAGAGAGGGCTCACCAAACCTTGGTATCATGCAGCAGCAACGTGCTGGAAATAGTTGCATGTAAATCTGGGACATCTCTGTACCTGGCAACATTTGCAGCGCCTTCTACTCTTTAAACGAGCACACTTTTATTCTTTTCTGGACTAATTTATACTTTGTTATCCAGTTCCATGCTACCAGAGGGCACACAGAAGATAAAAATAATAATAAGAAAAACAAAAAAACATTATCGATAAAGAAAGACAGAAGTTTCCAAATACCTAGCGGGGCAGCCAGGATGTGTGTCAGATCAAAGAAATTTATGGCTCATGGGTTATGCGGCATCTCTAGGAGCAGTGTCTTAAGCGAACTTCACTCACGCTATCTCATCCCACTCCCCTTCTCCTACATACTTCCACTCACACTCACTGACACACAAATACACACACAAACAAAACCCACTCTGCCGCACGCGTCCTTATGTTTTATTCAGCAGCCTATGGAAGGCAGTGCCTGTCTTTGAAGAGTGCTGCAGAAATCATGTACTAAATCCATCTCATCCTTTTCAATGGTTGATTCAATGTAAGTGTGTACATGCTCAGAAGAACATGCTCCATTCAAAGTCCAGGTAGGCCAGGTTGCTGTTCGAGGTTCATAAATGTCTGACCTTTTAGGATAAATGTTTCCTTTATTTGTAATGGAACCATTGCTGGTTAAAAGCCTTTCCTCCATAGACATGTGCTTCCTGTCCTTGGAAGTGGCCCCTGGTGTCAAGAAGAGCTTGCAAGGTAACATCTTTACCTTCAGTCACCATCCAAACAGTGTAGAAATTTTATATATATATAATAAGCATCACCCTTGCAAAATCAGCTCCTTGGTGGCATATATTTTGTTGTGTTGAATCTACTAATTTATCTTTAGAGTAGTAATGAATAATAAGTCAGTATAAGTGTTTACTATTGCTTAATTTCACATTACAGAAATGGCTGTGACGTCACGTGTGGATCTCACTCAATTAGAACATTTTATTTAAGAGAAAACTAATCCATGGTAATTTTTGTCATATGTGCTTAAATAATCTATTAAGCAGAAATTGTCAGCGTTTTCCCATAAGTTTCAGAACAGACACATTTCCCCCACAGTCTCATCTTACTATTAAATGGATATTTTTTGCAGCATTCACAGTTTGGTGCACCAAAGGGGGGTTTCTAGGAATTTTTTTTTTTTTTTTTTTTTTTGGGGGGGGGTCCAACAGTTGAAATCAGTAAATTTTATTAGCTATCAAAGCTAAATAAATGCACATGAAGAAAAAAATCAGATTGTTATAATAATCTTAGTGTACAGACCTCCTATGTCAATAAACATGCATTAGAAGACTCAGCTCCCCATAATAATAGTGTAGCCATGCAAGATTTAACAGCAAGATAATGGAACTAATAAAATACAGTCTGATTACAACAGTAAATATGTTTAATTTTGCTTAGTCACAGAAGTAAATACCAGCATCTCACATATCCTTTGTTGGCAGTTTGTAAAGCAAAGAAGTTGAACAGTGGCAGTGGTGCAAAACACTGTTCATCTTTCAAAACCTCCAAACTTGCTGTTTTCCTTCTGTAATCAAACCAATATCTTTCCCTGCATATAACGGAGCCACCATGAGCCACCCTTTTAACCCCAGCCCTGGTGCAGCTTTTATGTTTATATTTATTCAAAAATACAACTTGCAATATAATGCATTCACATAAACTGCACTTTGCCCTATTTTCGGATCTCATTTTGATAGTTGTTTTAATTTTTCTTGTTGATATGTCAACAGCAAATTAGACTCTGCAATAGACCCTTGTGAATTTGTGTAGATACTCGTTCCATGTTCTGAATATAAATTACCGCGGTACTGACTGTGTTCATGCAAGTGAACATTTCACTGCGTCGAAATACCTCCATTCCCAAAGGGTTTGGATTAGAGAGTCCCCACTGTATCCCTTTGTTGTTGAGTTCTGCTTTCAGCATGCTCCCAGTTGTTACCAACACATTGTTTAAATTTCAAGCATTATGCCGACCTCGGGATACAAAAAATCTCATCTATGCTGTTGAAGTCATTGGGGAATTTTAGAAGGACTAATATATTAGTGCTCCGTTGTAGCTATTAAATCCACATGAAAACAAATATTTCATAGCTTTTCATCATCTAGAATCTAGACATAAGAGTAAGTATCCAGCTTAGGGCAATCACTTAGCAGGCAAGGACCATGTTTATGTGCTTTTGTATCTTCAGAGGGGCCTTGTAGAGGTATCCGTTCATGCCTGATGTGATTTCTTCTGCTGAGAGAGCTCTTTGAGGTTTGTCAAGTTTTTCCTGCTTGACTTAATTGAAGGGAGGGTAGGATTGTGTGAGTGGGGGGGAGAGGGGGTTGGGGGTAATGCCTCTGAGTGTCTTTCCACCAATACTTTGCTACCCAGTGCTGAAACTGGAACCCTGTGGGAACAAGCTTGTTCAGGTGTATTTCATGTGCAGTGCACTGAAAGTGAATTGAGGGGAGGAATTGCATTCAAAGTGAAACACAAGCAGTAGTTTGTTACCTTGTTTACAGAAGAACAAGGCTTAAAAATAAAAGAGTATTCTTTAACCTAGCAATATTAGCATTTGTTTTTGGAAGTTACATTATGAGCAAACTTTAACAAGTGTGATGCTTTTGTTGTCGACACTTCTGTGTTTGGATAAACAGGAGCTTATCTACAACTGTTCTCACACTTATCTGACAATCAGCCACCTGATATGTCAGAGTTTCCTGGACTTGTTCTAGCTTCTGTTGTAAACAGATCTGATTATCTCAGCTGCTATGAGTGAACTGGGTGTGGAAGTCCATTTATGTTATCAGCTTAACACAATATGTTCTTCTTCACCTTGCTGAAACTCTTTAGTCTAACCTTAAAATACTTGATAGGTTTAAAACGAAGTCTGTTTATTGGATGGAATCATTTGAAGCTGAACTAAAAGAACGAAACTCACTCGTTTGCTAAGCAACAGTTGCTTATATAGCAAAACAGCTATATTTTCAGCAAGAGTCTATTCTCACCAGGGTCATTACCCTCTTGTGGAACTGAGTAAGTGGGCTCCTGATGTCACTGGCAAAGCCCTTACACAGAATGCTGGGTTAAACTGGGAGGGGGAAGGGCCATGCTAGATCAGAGTTCAGGCATGTTTACATTACAGCTCAGGATATTTCTCAGAGCCCGGCCAAGCTGCTGAAGTTCCCAGGCTCCAGAGTTGCAGAGTGCTGAAAAGAGGCACAAGCGTTCACTTATTCTTCAATCCCTCACTCTCCTGTGCTCTGGGGTCTAAGTCATAGTTCAACTCAATTTGCATTGTGCTAATGTTCTGTTCTTTGCTATGGCTGTCCTTTGGGGAATATTATACATGTGAAATACAAGAGAAGTGAAAGTCAACAACTTAGATGATGTTGTTAGCATTGTGTTTAGATATTAATATCAAGAATTAAAAGCAAATTTGGCACATGCAAAAAACAGCACATTGCATTTTTATCTCCTTATTTTAATCAAAAATGTGAATTTTCTTTTCTCAGTAGTTTTAATAAAAATATTTAACAAATTTAACAAGGGAAAGCTACATTTTATTTTTTAGTTACACCAGTTACTTACTTTTCTCTAGTATCACACTCTTTTAGATCATAGTTATGTAGCAAAACATACATATGGTTTAAATTTTAGCATTGAAATAAAGGATAGTTGGCTTGTTAAGTCATTCCAGTGTGGTATTGCAGGATTTTATTTGAGGATTTTTATGTTTAGCAATATTACTTCGCCCTGTGTTATGGAGCTACCAGCTAGATAAAACGGTATAATTACTGTGGGAACTTTAAAACATGACCATTAACGTTAAAGTTCCCTGGATATTATTCATTGTTTAGAACACTTTGTTTGGATGTGGTTTGGGAACATAAACTGCTAAAAGAAAGTCTAACTGCAGTTCAAACTAGTCCCTATAAATTTACCCAGTTATTTCAAAGACAAACGTATAAGACCAAAATTTCTGTTGTTAACACCCATCACATGTTTGACTTTCCCACGTCTCAGACTGCTAGACCAGCTTGACTAGCGCGTCAGATAGAGGTTTAGAGGAGGAACATAGATGGCCTTGTTTCTTGCCTCTGCTCCACCAATAAAGCTGAGAAGTGGCAGCTGGAATGTTTGCCTTATTGCTCTGCTGTGGTGAGGTGTCACGGTGCTGAGCTATGCTTTGGCGCCTGCATGCTCTCCACCTTGCCTAGAGGCGCACAGACGAGATGTGAAACCAGGGGACGATCTCTGATTTCCCTCTGCCCTGCCCTGTTGAATCCTCCACAGTATTGTTTTAACATACCTTAAACACTTCTTAACACTTTGCTTTATCTTTAGGTCTATTGCAAAAAATTAGTCCAGAGGCAGATGATTCTAAAAATGGATTAAATGTATAATATGTTTTCCAAAGAGACTCTTATATCTGCTGTTTGCAGAACTAGTGAGTGAATTCTGTTTTCTTTCCACTAAAGGACTACAGGAAGGATTATGAACAGAGACATGGAATCTCGTGCTAAAATGGACACTCAGGCCATAAAAGAGCCTTACTTTGATGATGAATTGGAGGACATCTGCTTTAAACTTCAATTTTTGTGTAGGACTTTGCTTAATGTCAGCCAAATTGCTCAAGTCATGTAGGATAACTGTGGCCATTGCCTTGATTTCCACAAAATATATAATATGACAGCAGTTTGGTGTATTTACTGCTTAAAGAAATATGAAAAGGAATAAAAAAGGGGAAGTTCGGGAAGGGGATTCCTGCTGTCTAAGCAAGTATTTTCATTTTCTTCTCCATAAGGATACTTGCTACGGTCCAGTATTGCTGCATTTGCCTATAAAACTTTTATCCAGGTGCTAGGAGAACAACCTCCTGCTAAATGTCATCAAGACTAAAGAGCTAATCGTGGACTTCAGTACAAAGCAGGCAAGGAATTACAAGCCCCTGATCATCAGTGGTGCACCAGTGGAGAGTGGACAGCTTCCGATACCTGGGTGTCCTCATCACTCAGGAACTATCATGGTCATGTAATATCAACACTCTGGTCAAGAAAGTCCGCCAGCGTCTCTTCTTCCTCAGAAGACTCAGAGACTTCCATCTGCCACTGAGGGTGCTTAAGAACTTCTACTCCTGCACCATCGAGAGCGTCCTGACGGGAAACATCTGCACCTGGTTTGGGAACAGCACCACGCAGGACAGACGAGATCTGCTGGTGGTGCGCTCGGCCGAACGCATCATTCAATCAGAGCTTCCTGACCTGCTGTCCATCTATACCAAACGGTGCAAGACCGAAGCCAGGAAGATTATGATGGACCTCTCCCATCCCAAAAATGGACTCTTCTCACTGTTGAGGTCTGTGAAGCGCGTCCGCTCCCTTAAGACCAAAACAGAGACAATGAGGAGGAGCTTCTTGCCCCAGGCTATTCGGGCCCTGAAGCAGGTGTAGGACATGACTGGACTCTCACACACTCTGTTTATCTGCACACTTCTCATAATTTCTTTCTTAAATTGTTTATATGCACATTCTATTTTTATCTTTATAATTGACCTTTAACTCTTAGTTTAGTCTCTATTTCTTAGGTTAAATTCTTAATTTATTGTTTACATCTGTTAGCCTTTTTTTTTAATTTAACTGTAAATTTCAAAAATTTTTATTTAACTGCGGATTAAAAAAAAATTGTACTGCAAATTTCTAAATTTTTAAATTTGTGAAGTTTGTATAACTATTTAATTTCTGTTGTGTAGTTTAATGGTCAGGCATTGTACAGCAATAAGCATTTCACTACATGTCGTATTGTGTACGATTATGTGTGTGACAAATAAAATTTGATTTTGAATCCTATCGTTCTCACTCTAAAAAATACAAAGTGTATTTAATCTGGTAAAGCCATATGGTGAATGTTGCTTCCAGAAGATGAGATTGCAATTAGGAAAAAGTGTATCCTGTAAGTCCATATGATTAACTTTGAGTAGATCCAAATAAAGCAAAACATCTCTATGTGGCACACGTGGCAATTTAAAAAGTTCTTAAATATTTCTGACTGCATTTGGTACCAGAAAGTTAGGTCAGGTGCTGCCTAAGAATGATAATTAATCAATCAATTATTAAACTTTTGGATCAGTTTTACATGCTATTAGTACAACGTATTAAGAGCATACCAAACGAAATTCTAATAAGATGAAAGAATATGATCAAAATACAGTTAAAAAATCAAAACATGAAATACTTCACTTAGTAGAATATTACTAGAATGAGTTCTCTCTCATTTTCTATCTTTTGTGCGGGGGGCAGGTTGATTGTTCTTGTAAATGAACATGGCAAGTGATCATTTAGCAAGTAAAGGCTCTTTCTCCTGCCCTCCTGCTTGCAGAGAAAAACCGTGATGCTGCATTCTTTTCATAGCTGATAGTGAGAAAGTGGGGTTATTATGTGTGTGCATGCACGATAACAAGGAGGAGAAAGAGAGAGTGAAGAGAACATTCCTTTCTCACTCCCACTCTCTACCACCACACCCCCATCGCTACTCGCTGCCACCCCACCCCCAGTTTCCTTCCTGTGCTTTTTTTAGAGTCTATTGGATGTTTTTCCCACATCCGGCAACAAAGCCGACCTTTTTTATGCGATAATCTAACAGCATGGTGTTCTGCGGTTCAGTTATACACGGGCATGGTCAAATGTAATAAATTCATTGACTTTAAATAAACCACTGTTTCCTAACTTTAACTCCAGACTGCTTAGGTAGCCTTGCAAGGTTGACTTTGACTCTTAGAGAAGAGTTTGTCGACTACTGCAGAATGTATTCTGTAATCACTATCATGTGACTTGTACAGTGCTACAGTACAAATTTATGGTATTAAAAGGGGGTTTATGAAATAAATGAATTACTGTATTGGTCAGATTGTGGGCCGATATAGATAGTGGAATCTGGGTGTATGCTGTTCAGTATAGAAAACAACCCCATAATTTTCCTTTCTCAATAGAATCCTAAGATATATGTATATCGACTGATATATTGACCTGAATTTGTTTTGCCTTAAAATCGGTTTTGGCATCAACCACAAAATAAAAAAACAAGGCAGCAAATAGAAAGTAAATGAACAATTGCACATAGTTTTTCAGATTATTTCACTGGTAGGTCATTTAAGTGTCTTGGAGTCCTTGCCACAATTCATCTCTAGATTTAGTTTGTCTCAGGATCTTCAATCTTTTCACATAATCCCAGACCTCTGATGTGATTTTGGGATTTGGGGTCCATGGGGTCTTCTGCTGGACTTCTTGTTCGTTGTGTGCCCGATGTTCTCGTACATAATGGCCGTGCTGTTGAGCTACTTTTCCCTCCTCCTGATAGATGTAACTTCAGATGTATCTCTACTCAAGCTGCAGAGCTACATCTGAAGGATGATAAAATGACACCAATGCAATACTTTGTCCGTATTACAGTAAATGTTGCTCGCAATACAGTCTGTGTTTACCACAGATTTTTAATGTAAAAAAGCAACCCTCATGGTGGACTGCTGACTTGCAGAATATACACCGATACACTGATATGCTATTATATAGACTGATCTATTACTGCATTTCCTAATGCTCTTGTTAGTAGTACATTATCTCGGAACAATCTTTCAAAGCTCTGATTAAAATATTGACACACATGTCTGTTTGCGTTTATCCCATTGTCATTCCCATTGAATTAATTCCCCTGCCAAGAAGGAATTTCCCAAACAATTGTGCTGCCTTGGCTTAGTTTGTACCAACAGGCTCATCTGTTTTGCCTGAAGTAGTCAAAGTGAAGAGGAAAAAAACAGCTGTCTAGTCAGTGAAGAGACGCCTTGCCAGTTGAGCTGTGAAATCCACAAGTAAGCAGGATAATCTCTTTCACCCAGACCAAATATTATATCCTGTGATGGCAATTTGAATCATTCAATGCACACAACCTTGACCTATCAAGGTGTAATTTCATGTGACAGCAGCATAAGGTACGGTGAGATATCCTAAATCTCATCACACTGGTGCTTGGTAGGTATTGCCTTTTGTTTGAATGTCACTTTCCACCTGCAGTATATAAAGGTATATAGGCAGCATTGTCACATATTTACATAACTGTGTGAGGAGAAACAATGCAAAACATGTTTCTACTGTCAACTTTATGGTAGCAGGGCATTATTATGATTTACTAGTTTATCTGCCACGTGATAGCTTCTGCTATGATATTGCCTATGAGTTGGCATAGGGAGCAGATTCTGTTCAGCTCTTTTTATCAAATGCCACATGGCTCCCTTGCTGGAGGTGTTTTCTTTTTTATTGTTCAGTCGATTTAGTTGATATTACTTGAACATTTAAAGCAGTTTGCTCTTGATGAACTCCACTTCAGTAGCAGTTAAACTGTAGGTTTTACGAGATGTTCTTTCCTAAATCTAATTTGCAACACTCATCAGTTCTCCCCACTGATTTAGTCAAACACATGTGATCACATGATTACCTGTGCATGTGGTTGCCTTGTTACCAAAGCCAACTTTAACTTGAGGCTAGAGGCTCAGTATTCAAATTTCTGCTGCTTTTGGAAATTTTGTCTGCTCCACCAAGCCGTCTCCTGCTTACAAAATAATTTGGCAGATCGCTGCTACAGCAGTCCTCAGTGCTTTTCATTATTTAATCTCATGTCTGGCAGAAAGACTCAGGTGTCACTAGCATGGGCTCATGTCTGTTATCACATGATAGAGATCTTGACGCCCTTATAAGCTTGGTGTGGCAGCACACGGACCAGTTCTACACTTGCTGCAGGAACTGGTTGGATTGATTCTCCAACTCCCAGTCACAGACAGTGACAGATGTAGCTTCAGCGTGTGGAAAATGAAAACGAGTGAAGGCAGTGGGCAAATGCTTTACACCTGCATTCTTTCTAATGGCCAGAAGGGAAGAACGCCACACGTCACAAGTTTATTGGTTTTAATGAATACAGCACAGTGCTCATTTTGTAAATTATTGTCCCAGTTCTATGAGTGATAAGGAATGGTTTGTTGTGAGGTGAGACTACCTTGTGACTGATCAGTCTATACTGTGAGAACACAATGTTCCTTACTTTGTCAGTCGCATCCAGTTTCAAAACAAAAAGATAGCAATAACCAAAATCCTCATGTTGAGGTTTAACTAACAAATGGTAGCACAGTGTCCTTGTCCATCTTGTATATACTCTATATGTAACATATCTCCCAGCAAGCAGAACAAGTACTGCTGCAGTTACCTGCAATTTAAGACAGTGAAATTGGACTGTGTCGTTGAGATAAAAATTGTAGGGTGCAGCTTGTGTGTGTGGTGCAGGTATTACTCATGTTTTTAGGATCTGGAAGTGTTGCAGCTATTACTTATTGGGACATAAAGCAACCCCTAATAATGTAAATAATTGAGTTGTATGATGAGGACAGAGCGTTGCAAGGTTAGAATTAGGCTTGACAAGTGGTATTTATAGTTGGGCTAAGAGAAAGTCTCCAGGCTCCTGTGTTTGTGTAAACATGTACTGTATACAGTTGTAGTCGGATTTAGACATTTTACTTCTAAGAACTGTTTTGACAATAGATTGATAGGATGCCCAGAGGTGTTTTTTGCTTCCCACAATTGTCACAATCAGCATAAATCTGCCTAATCAGCCTAAAATCAAAACGGTTGCCTTTTGAATGAACCTCTGCCATCACATCATGGGAAAGTACTTTTTTTCCCACTTGGACAGATTACCTTAGACTGTCTCTCACCAGCGCTGACATGTAACAAGACCTAAAGCGCTGGTATAGAAGGCCTACTAGACCAGTCCTGTGACTGCACACACACAAGAGCAGCATGCATGCAGAAACTTGCGCAGAGATCTAGGCTTTGCTGCAATCTTGAACTCTCCCTTCCACAGTGACAGCCACCACACAAGACAGTGGTAGTACCTGCAGGGCTCTGTAGGAAGGCAGTTTGGGCAGCCTTTCAACGAAATGTTTTATTTTGCACACTGTTAGTCTAAATTACAAGTTGGGACAGCAACAGAGGACAATTTCCTGTTTACCTTAGGAAAAAAAAGTCCTGAAATGCTCAAACGGAGATCTGAGGCTGTCTGTCTTTTAAACATTCACTTCTACCTCATTCACTTTTGTTCCTTAATTTGTCTGATATTTTGGTGTTAGAAAGGTATATCAGAGCTTGTTTCTTGAAAACCACTGTCTATGGGAAACGCAGGAACACTGAATCTCTGCAGGTTTAAGAGTGAATATCTGGATTAAGATCTGAAAGTTTCAGCAAACAAAAGAAAAGTGCAATTTAGCTCATTTTCAGCCTCGACTTCATTCCTTCATTGCCGTTCACTGTTTCCTGTGTTTGCAGTGCATTGCAGTAGTTATCTCGCAGACTAAAATAGTTTTTCTAACTAGTGTTGACATTTATCAAATTCTGTCTTTTTTTTTTTTGTCTGTGTGGTTGAGTTGATCATAGAGCTCACAACAACATTTGCAGCTTTGCATTTGAGTTGTTTACAGCTGATTTCAGATAAGTTATGTATTTATTTATTGTGGGAAAGTCCTTCCAAATAATCAGTTTTTATGCTTTTATTTGTTTTTTTACATATAAAAAAAAAACCCTCCCCCTCTTTTTATGGCCACAGTTATCATGAATCAAGTAAAACAGTTTGGAATTGGACAGATTTTTTATTTTTTTAAGGTATAAGCCTAATATGTCTCATATTGGTATTAAGTAATGGTTTGTTTTTGTTGTTCTGGGAAATGTCAGATGTCTGATGATAGATTTATGCAACGGTCACATATTTTCTGCACCATGATCCCCTAATGCCTCCCCGCCCACCTCCAGTCTTCCCAAAAACACACACATTTTCCTTGGTTGGAGTCAGTGAGCTCTGCAGTGTTTTCTGTGTCCGTCTCCACCAGCGCAGGGCTACACAGACCTTATTTGGAATGTCAGAACAGAACTGATAGGAGTGGGAGTGAAACAAAGCTTCCCACTCATTTATTTTTTCCTCTTACTTTTAAGTCCCTTTTCAAACCGAATCAGCAGAGGATTGTTTCGTAGCATGAGTGCAGATTAGTGTGACTGCTCGCCTATCCAAATGCATGTGTGTGTAATTTAAGCGAAAGCTGAGAGAGATGGCAAAACTCAACAAGTATACCCTTTTCAACTAGTGGATTTTTCAAAGCTTTCTCCATTGAAGCGGTTTAAAACACTAAATGTGTTTTCTCCTCTCTAAAAGCATGAGGCTTATCAAGGCCTGGCTGAGTGAAGCAGCATTAGTACAGCATTAACCACTCAGCCCAGGTTTCCCACGGGATATAAAATGGATCCTTGTTTCACTAGGAAATCGCCATACCAATGCTGCCGAAGAGCACTTTGCTGTAGCCACACCAGATATTGACAAATGTTATTTCCTGATTGGGAATTGCAATCAATGCACTTGAAAGGGAGCATTGAGGAATTCATAATTATAATAGATGAGTGATATGGCATAAGCAGGGCAAAAAATATGGTGCAATTAAAGATTATCTCGTCAAAACTTAGTGCAGGTCCTGAATAATATACACAGTTAGCACAATAGCCAGTGAAGCTACATAATGGGTTTTCTTTGTAGTGGCCAGAGATATGACTGGAATGGCACAGGAGTGTGTTGCTCAACTCAGTACTGGCAGTGTTGGCTCTCACTGTGCTACAGCTGCATGCTAAAGAGCAGCCAGATGTTTTAGATGGTGAAATGAGCCTAGTGTGCAGGAAGCGGTTCTGCATGCCATAGGAATCATCTTTGAAAACAGGAAGGGAACTTGTTCCCTGCTTATGTGCCTTTTCCTGTGGCATGACCGGAGGCAGGCCTTGTGTTTGGCGTTTGCTGGGGAAAAGGTACTTGAAATTGTTTGGTAATGGCCTTTAACGGGTACAAGTGTTACAGCACAAACTAGAAGAGCCTTTAACTTGTTCAGAGACAGATTTTTTTTTTCCAGAAAAACTAAAAACATCTTATTATCTACTGTGTCATGTGTCCAAATTTCCACCTCCGCAGTAGTTACATTCTTGTGTACCGTTACAGCTAAACCAAAACAATGCATGGAAGCTGTTTTAATCAGTTATATATATATATATATATATATATATATATATATATATATATATATATATATATATATATATATATATATATATATATATATATATATATATACTACAGTCCTGCTTAAAGATCTATGTTTTTGTGCTTCACAGTCCTGGTTTACTTCTTCTGTGGTAACAAGCTGTACATCAAAATGAGCTACTGCAAATATTGCTACCCTTAAATTGAGTGTTTACATCAACAATGTGTGACATGACCCTATTAAAACAATGTGATAGTATGATAATTTAAAGATGACAAATTTACTGATGTTAACTATTCACATAATGTCATGGATGTCATAGGTGTTCTAAACAAAAAAAAGAAAACCTCTCAAAACCCATTGTACACTACTCTCACAGCACCAATGATGGAGAGTCACAGATGGCAACTACATAACAAGCTAAAGAGTCCAGTTTAGCTCAAAAACACAAGTAGAGGAATATGAATGGTAGGGCAGCAACTAGAGATTATTTTGGTAGTCGACTAATCTGCCAATTTGCAGAAAAGTAACAAGGTTACGTTTTGTTTCTGCTGAGCCCAGGTGGGGTGAATTGTATAAAACTTATTGCAGGTTTAAACCTTGGCTGTTACGATTTCTTTTATGTTCTGATTTAAAGTATGTCGACCCACCCACACCCTCAAGCTGTTTCTCAGAGTGAAAGTTGTTTCTCACTTTCTGCCCTTAAGCAGAAACAGTGCAGTACGTCTATTGAAAGAAGATAAAGGTAAGGTAAATTACACACTTACAGCACTTGGTATTGTACCAATGAGACTTTAAGCTGAAGAAGGACCTTAGCAATTAGCCAAGTTGATAGGAAAGCTCAGTGTCTGGTGACCAGCTCTGCGTTTGTTAAATGGATGGATGCTGTGCTGCACAGAAGGAGGTTTAATGGTGTTTTAAAATTTACTGTGAACAAACTTTAAGATCAGAACAGTTGAATCTAGAATTTCTTGCTTTGCACAAATTTATCGCACAGATACCTTTTACTGGAAAATAGAGTCGGATGCGATGCATAGGATTGTTCCTGAATCTGGGGAGCCCTCAGTCCTCCTCAGTAAATGTCTCTGTGGTTAAGAATGACATATAGATGAGAGGCGACAGCAGTGTCAGGAGCTCTGAGAGCCACATGGCCATGGGTGATGTGATGTGACGGCTTGTCACTGCGATGTCGGTGACCTGTGGTACGTCTGCAGTGGCACGGCCTAGCTGGTGTTGCGGTAATGCCTTAGTCGCAGCACTTAGACTCTGTCATTGTATCTGACAGAATATATATATTGAATATAGGCCATTGAAACTACTGCCCTGGGGAAGAATAATTAGTATTTTTAGATCAATACAAATGGTAGATTTACTAAAAGACCTTTTATATATTGTCATCCAGAGTTTTGCATTTCATTACATAGGGTGCCTGGTAATAGAAAAGAGAGCTGCATTGCTTGGCTTATATGAGTTCTTATGATGTCCTTGCATGTTTTTGGAGAATGTTCTCCTGTCCTTTAACTTTGGTGATATCGCATTAAATATTTCTGGATTGTGAACATGCCAAAGCAAGGACTAGCTATAATCTTTCCCTGTAATCTTCAGATTTGGACAGTGGGGAGCTCTTCTTTGGAAGGTAAATGTCTAACAGGATTTTTAGTGTTCAAGCTGCTTTTGATTAAAATAGCAAGTTTCTCTACGGAATGCTGGAACTGAGATACAGTAACTGTTTAAAAAAAAAAAGTTTGCCCTCAGTAAACATAATGGATGATTTCTCTTCAAAGGAGCTCTTATCATCTCTTCCCATTTCCCAGAGGCTGCCACAAAGCTGCCTCTTTTATTCCTCCTGCTGCTGCCGCTGCTCATCCTTCTCTCCTGCCTGCTCTCTGGAGGGCATCCTCAATCTAATACAACTGTGTCAGGAAGTATGGGGATGCAAAGTGCTGAGGAGCCAAAAGTAGCCCACCTCTGCAGTGTGCTGCTTCGTCCCAACACACACCAGCCTGATTAGGGAGGCACACCATGAACCTGTGCTCACATTCCTGTGTAACCTTACGGTATATGAATTCAATTCAATGTAACTATCTAACAAAAGCAGAATACCTGAATTATAATAAAAAGACTTATTATTGCGTCTACTAAAGTTAAATTCCTCTTATTCTTACTTCTATGCAAATCCTATTGTTCAATGAAATGTTTGTATTGTGTGAAAGCCAAAGATGGCTCTTTAAATTTAAATTGAAGTGCAAAATTGTCGGTAGTGATTGAGTATGTTTTCTAGTGGTTGCTATGACATCACTGTTATCCTGGAGATTTTTTTTCTTTCTGTTTTGTTGAATAGTATCAAATACACTCTGCTTACCTCGCTACTCACTGAAATGTGCTGAGTAAAACAAACAAGGATCCCCCCCACCGCTTCGATGACCACACACACACACACACACACACACACACACACACACACACACACACACACACACACACACACACACACACACAGTATGATTTGCCTATATACTGCCTTGTGAATATAAATACCAAGTCTGAGCCTTAAAATAATGAAAATGTTCAAGTTATCATGGATGTTTTTTGGCTACACTATCATAGCTTGCAGCTTCCTTCAGCTAGTTCAAATTTTATAATTCGACGGAACCTTCCACAGTTGGGCCTGCAGATGAATTTTGTGTGACAGCTGATCATTGGCACTGGTCTGAAGGTTCTTATTTCTTATCTGGCAATAAATGAGCTGAAATCCCCTCTTGCAACAGTATGCAACCTGCTGAACTGCATAAATATTATGTCTCCCTAGGAACACAATAGTCGTATTTATTCCTTTATTTTGGGACTGTTTTTTTCCATGTCAAATGCCGAGAGGGAGGTCTATAGCTCTCTCAGGAGCAGATTGCAACATGTTTCAAGGCTCTGGTGAATAGATTAAAGGCTGGCAAGCTCAATCTCTCATTGAGCCACACTCTCTTACTCACACATGCGCAGACACAAAACCTGCAAACACTCTAAAACCTATACCCTTAAAGCATGTATGGCTCAGAGGGCTGTGCCACTGGACTGACAGATGGTACCATGAGGCTTGGTGTTGCGCCGTTGTGATGGCTCACCCGGAGCCCCATCCACACTGCTCAGCATCACTGCAGTGCTCAGCTTGACACACAAGCCAACAGCCTTCCAGCTCACATGAACAGATAGGCTCTGTTGACATGGCCAAGGTCAGGTTCCTCACTGACACAGTCAAAGATCATCAACAAACGTGAACCGGAATATGTTCAAAACTGAACTTATCGTTCTTAATTTCCTCAGGAAAATCATTTTTTGGAAAATTGTCTCCAAGCTTGGATCAGCGGCTCTGCACTGTGCCGTATTGGGTTCTTTTTCGGTTTACTATATCTGTGAGAACTTTTAATTTGATTTTCCAGCTTGTACTAATCCATTTTTGAAAAAAAATAAAATCCTGGTGTACACACTGTGCTAAACCTTGGGCCTGACAGTGGCTGAACGTTTTCTCAACACAGAAAATCAACGGCGCAGTTGCGCGTGCCTCTCTTAGATGATCAGTATATAATATATAGGTTTAAGCCGCTCATGCAGAAGGAATCTCTTTCAAAGTGATTCAGAGCATCTGAGCTCATTAAATGTTAATCAAAAAATCTATTTTGAGATCACTAGGAGATCAGTCATGAGGATTTCAGGTCAGCTGTGAGGCCACTGCATCCGAGTACTGAGAGTTGAGTGAGCAGGATGGTCCTTTTTTTGCTGTGAAGTGTTTGCGCTTGACGTTGGGGTTTGTCCCAATTGAAGCCAGTATCGTGACACATATGAGTGACTGAAGCATGAGAAAATCTCAACTGCAAAGTCTTGAGACACTTCATCCTTGAAGTTTGAACTGAACACTACTCCTGGCTATTTTTTTTTTTTTTTTTTTAAATGGCACAGAAACAGAAATGAGGCAACCCTCTCTCACAGTGGCTTTTTGCAACACATGCACTGTCCTTTCCATTATTCATGATGTGTTTTCACTGACAGTGCCTTGAACCATGAGGAGTACTCCTGTCTGTCTTTTCCAGAAAGAGCCCTGTGGAATGAGAGAACATGTACCTGAGGTGCACACACTAAAAAAAAGCCTGTTCTCATCTGGTTTTGGAGAAAATCACATGTCGTAGATTATGCGGCTCTCATTGAAGATGGAAAAAGTTCATATGGCTGATTAACTCATGGAGCATTTCCAGTGTAAAATTATATGCAACTCCAGAGTTCCCTGTATTAAGCAGGAATCAAGCAGCCAGACTGCCATTAAGATAAGAGGTTTTTTTCTTCTCTAGACTCTAAGAAACTGTCTGCTGAGGTTACTTTATCTAGCAAAGCATGTTTAAATTATTGCCTCTCTTTTTGTTTGGTATTGGGTTGCATTTTATTTTGTTTCATTACTTTTTTAATTATTATCTTAATTACTATTATTATTATTATTATTATTATTATTATTTGTTTTGGTTTTAGATGCAAACCAATAAAACGTACATTACGTTTCACTTACCAGCCTACTTTGTTTACTTATTTGTCCCTGTCGAGAACATTTTTTAAATACTACTCTCTTTTTCTACTATTGAAACAATCCTTAATGCAGATTTCAAGATAATGTGGCAAATGTTGCACATGCAAGCCCTGTTGGGGCTGTTGGATGAGCTTAGATTAAGAAAAAAACAGATTTTTATAAGCACCTTGAAAGTGCAAATTCTCAACATACATTATTTTGCACAATAGGAGGCAAACATCCAAGAGAATGAAAACTGACCGTAGTTTTTTTTTTTTTTGAGTGGATTCATACTCATCATAAAATGGAGCAAAAGTAAGGGTCTGCTGCTTGCATGTTGAATTTTCTCCTGGATATCTTTGTTTTGCAGTTGTGGTTTAAAAAATATGGTTTGTATTAGCGAGATAAAGTTAAATGCAAAGTCAGTGTGATTAAACAAAACAATGTCCCTCTGCTTTTAAGTGCATCAGCATTATTGTCATCATCCAGTTACTGTGTCGAAGCACGCATGGACATGTATTAGCATTTACAGGCTTGGTGAGTCAGAGATATTTGTACCTTGATTAACATGAACTGTTGTTAAGAGCATTAGTAGAAATAATATGACATGAACAGAGTAGAAATGTAGTGAACTGCAGGATTCGCTCCAAAGCCTCAAGCTATGAATCATCTTAATGCCAGCTAGTGGAAATGAGTCAAATTTGTTCCACAGTGAAATATGCAACACACTGATACTCCTCCTATGATCAGGCTGGTGTACAATTAAAACCATTTTGTTTCCATGCAGGAGTCGCATTAAAATATGGTCAGATAATCAGCCATTTGTATGAATGCATTTACACAACAGATCGCTTCTTAATAGACAGCCTTTCTCACTGTTGTTAAAGACTCATATTGGAGATTGTATTGTTTTGTTGACATGATGATATCTTCTCCTAAAAATATGACTCATTTTTGGAATAGTAAAATTCACAGTTAGGATGTTAAGAGTGTTGCTGTGTGCTTAGTTAGTTCCACCTCTGTTCTTATTACCTTAAATGAAGACATGGGTAGAGGACAAAAGGAAATCAGATATCTGCACCAGCATGTTAAGCAGAATCTCAGCCACAAAGGAGAAACTCTGTATATCTAACGAAGCACAATGGATGAAAATATAATGTATGCAAATGAGGGAAACAGACAAAGAGCTTATTCTTCTCTCTGCAGTCTGTCGACTATATCAGATTCCTAACTATCTTCTCATCCCATTCAATGCGCTCAGGCTACATTATATCAAAACATTTTTCCAGTTCCTTCTTGCTGTATTGGAAGAGTTTAAATAAAACTGTGTATTCAAATTTTGCCCAATCTGAACGTGCATAGTCTTACCCTAATTTGTGATTGATGCCAGAATGAACCGTTTGAGAAATCACTGCTTTTTTTAACTTTAAGATTAGCATTTGTTAATTAATATGTGTGAAATTAGTCTTGAATACATGGTGTCACTTCACGTCTGTGTAGTGTATTCATTTTCAGAACTGCTTTACATTCTCTCACATGACATATTTTCCATTAAGTACAATAATTGAACTCTGGGTTTATCTGAACTGCATACCTGCTGGGGTTATTTTTGAGGGGAGGGGGTTGCTTACCTGGTGATAAAAAGGTAAATGTTAAAAGCCTTTGATATTTTTTTTCTGGGTTTAACTTCTATATGTTGTTTTTTGCAGATTCATGGATCTTTGCGAAGGAAGATTGAGGGGCATGCCCCAGGACAAATATCAAAGCAAAATGGCCTCTCCTGTGGTTTCCCTGGATCAGACTTTAAGCGGGTCCGTGTGGACCACAACTTAGCCCAGTCCCATTCTCTGCAAGGCACCTCAGCCATGAGCATGCAGAGGAAGAATTACATGATGCCTCATGCACTGGGGTCAGACATATTCAACATGACCCTGAAAGAAATGAAGAAAGAGCCCTCTGAGATCCAGTCTTGTGACCAGTCAAATGCAGAGATGATGTTTGACTTCAAAGATGAAGGTCAGATTGATCCAGAACTCCAGGATCTCTTTGATGAACTGACAAAGACGGTGCCTACACTGAATGACCTGGAGTTTGAAAAGATGCTAAAGCAGGATGATACATTTGGCTTGGATCTAGGACGGCCAAGCTCGGCGGGAGCAGCTGCCAGTCTGTGCTCTCCACTGGAGAAGCCGATAAAGACAGAGCACTCACCTGATTTTGGGCAGGCTCATTGTGGCTCTCCACAGCTTCGACCCGCTTCTGCAGGGCCCACTTTCACATTGACCAGCACGTCTTCAACCACCACATCGCAAAAAGCAAACACTCAGGCAGGACACCCAAGGATGCCCTGTTGGCCTGAAATATCTCACGCAGAGCAGCTAAAGCAGATGGCAGCAAACCAGCAGCAACCGAATTCTCTTCTCCATCACCACCACCAAACCGCACCTGTGGCCCTGACCAGCTGGGCTCCTTCCATGAGCACCCACTCCTCCACCAGCACCTTCCCTCAAGACAATGTCTCTAGCCCACTCCCACTCAACCAGCAGAGGATTGGCTCTCACAATAAAGGGATCAACAACTGTCTCTTCAAATCAACCAGCCACAATGGCTCCAATCATTTGGACATGAAGGTTCTCAGCACCAAGCCTACATTGCATTTCAGCCCCAAAGTACCCCATTCTGCCAGCCAGCCCATGTCTATCATGACAAACCCAGTGAACAAGACAGAACAGCAGCAACAGTCACCTTCACCGGGCCCACATCAGCCACATTCAGGTCTTCATTTCCAGAACCAACAAATCCCCACATCAGGAGCCCTTTGTCTGCAAACCAAGACTGCTCACGGAGGGCTGCCTTTCAGACCGTCACAGCAGCGGCAGGTAAGGTCTCTGTCCAAAATTCCTTTACACACGATTGCCCTTATGTGAAAACACTATTTTAACTTTTCAGCTCTACAGCAGGACGGCTTCCACAATTAAGAGATTTGATATAACATGTGCCCATAGCGGCATATCAAGCATAGCTAGTGCCATAAAATACTGAGACCAGTATGGCTACTTAACATTCTGTTTGATCCACAGAATGTTTCATTTTTCTATTTTACTGCACTTTATGAACAAAGTCAATAACAGCACCGACTGCCTTTTTTTCTGTAGAAAGTCTAGTAACATAATCCAAAGCACAATCAAACGTACTGATTTAGTTGTCCTGCTGGCATCTTCAGTTTGCTTGCAGCAGCCAACCTGCTGTCTAAAACAGCTACAATGCAGCTCTGTTTATTCTGCGACTTTATTGTTCTTGCTAATGTCTGTGTGTGTGCGTTTGACGATGACACAGATTGCCAGAGCATGGTAGATTATCATGCAGGACTTCTAATTTCTCTGCTTGTCATGGTGGCTCCCTGTCAGGGCACAGATATGCACAGCGGGATTTGCTAATT
Source organism: Aulonocara sp. 'chitande type north' Nkhata Bay (assembly GCF_057382095.1). Classification (NCBI taxonomy): domain Eukaryota; kingdom Metazoa; phylum Chordata; class Actinopteri; order Cichliformes; family Cichlidae; genus Aulonocara; species Aulonocara sp. 'chitande type north' Nkhata Bay. The sequence continues at coordinate 33,158,538 of NC_141357.1, forward strand.
GGAGGTTGTTAGCTACAAGGGACAAGTGGTGGAAAATGACAGTAATCTGCTTAGCCTAGTGCCGGAGGTTGAATCACTGATTTGTTATGATTGGAGAGATTTAGACCCTCCCCTCTTTCATTTTTTGCACCAACAATATCTGTAGCTGCCTTTGTGTGAAACGATAATGCGAGCCCCGCAACAGAGCTCTCGTAACCTCTACAGATCAAGGGAAGTGCTTGGGTGACTGGGAGAGGGTGGGAAGAAGGAGAGAGGGAGGGAGTTATGCAGACATGGAAGTAAACCAGGTAGGATCATGACAGTTACATCAACACATCAAAACGGGACCAGTTTTACCACTGCTAGAGCTATTTACACTTTAAACAGTGGCTGTTCATGGTTACCTTGAAACTACTTGACAAATATTCCTGATATCAGAAGCCTTACATAAATGTTTGAGGCAGAAATACACGGGCTTAAAGATTTGTAGGTGATTTAAATAGACAAAGAAAAAAAGCATTTTCTGGGCTCAGATTCACCCCATTTCACAATATTTCAAATCTTTTTTCATAAACACAATGGATCATTTCAAGCAAATGTACTGGCTGCCGTAATAGTGACAGTAGTATTAGTGTTGCATTAGCGATAATAAGCATTTTTTATAAAATATGTAAGATGTGGTATCTAATTTAAAAAGGATTGCAGTGAGAGAAAAGGGGAAGACACTTAACAGAGCTGGATATCAAATAATGAAAAAGACTTGTGAATTTGTTGAATTATTAAACATTATTTCAGAGCTCCTTAAAGTAAAACCTCTTTTTAAAAGTTTGTGAGGGGTTAAGGGCTTGGTGAGACAGCTTTCCCAAAGAGATTCTTTTTTTTAATGTGACCAAATAACCAGCACGTAGCTATGAATATGATAGGGTTAGAATTGAGGATTACAAAAAAGACCTTTATAATTTATGGACACTATTTATAATTTCAAGCTGAGCTAAAAAGTGCTGATAATGGTGTTTGTAAATTTTAGCCAGCATGTACAGGGTTAAAAGTCCAGCTAATGAGAGAGGGACAGCTTATAGAGAGGAGAAAAAGAGTGGAGTCTCTTCCCACAGTGAACTGAATTAGTAATGCCAGAGAAATAAAGGTCCTGAAAGAGTGCCCTGATCCCCTGTGTAACACAAGTAACTAGCAGTGGGCTTCCTTCCACTGCCTGAAGCTGGAGACCGTTATTAAAGCATGCACGTCCAAACATGTTTGAAGCTTCTTACTAATAATCAGTTTCTGAATCAAACCTGACGAAATTCAAATCCACCACTGTGTAAACCTCTGAGGTTGCACAATATTCGCTTCACCCACTTAAAGTACTCATACGAGTACATTCTGGAGCAGCATGCACTAGAGGACACTAATGCATTATGAAACCTGAGTTACTGTGGTTGGTGGCAATGCTGTCTCAAGGACAAAATTTTGTGTTGCTAGTTTCACCAGTTGTGTAGCTGTCTTGTGTGTTTTGGCTAAAGAAAAAATACTTTGGGGTGTAATATGAGTGCTAATAAAGAATGAGGCAATCCCGGTGTTTATTATTTTTAATTTCTGAAATATTGCAGCAGTGGAAAAAGTACTGCTTCAATAAAAAGAAAAAAGCTCTGTATGGAGTTTTCGCTTCCAGAAAGACCTTTCAGGGAAACAAAGAAAAATGGTTTTCTAGCACAAACTATGTTAGTGAAAGTTAAGCTTTTTAGTTCCTTAATGACTCAAGTCAAATAGTTACTGAATATTTTTCCATATTAAATATCTTTATAGCAATATAATGACCTATGTTTACATTTTTTTTTATTTCAAATTCAGTTGTGTACACATGCATTACAAATATTTGTCAGACAGTCTTATCCAAAGCGACATCCGTATTTTCTCTGCATCAGATCAAATGAAGACATTTGACAGCGATTTCATCATCCCATACCAATTCCTATTTTAATACGACACACAAACTTTCTGGAGAATACTGTCCTTATTGAAATGCATGAACCCAGTCGCCAAAGTAGCCGAATGCTCACAGTGCATGCCACATAATCTGGCTGCAGACCTGAGCTGGATGTCATAACCCGTCTAACACATTTCCTTTCTGTTTTATCACTACTACTACACAACTGTCTAGTAACGGCAAACATTGAGTAGAACTCAAAACTAAGGCAACATCTAAAAATAAAGGTTTACTCAAAGTAAATAAGGACTCCTCAACTTTTGTTGTCGATCTTGTGGCACCAGATCCTTCAGTTAGGATAAGAGCGGGGCCGTAGGGGTTGAGCCTACCAGGTCACTCCAGCAGTGCTGTGAAGGGAGTACTTGTTTCCTGGGAAAGGGAGCTGCGGCCAAGTCCAGATGCCGAGGCGCTCCCCAGGGACAGCATCCTGAGACCAGACTGGAGGAAGTGCAGTGTGAGAGCCGGCGAGGCTGGGCCTGGATCACTGTCAGCTGCCTGCGCTGCCGCAGGATGGGAGACTAAATCACTCCGCTCCTTCTCTCAAGCCCGAGCCACATGTGGTATTCATTTACAAAAAACTTGTGAAGAATGGAAGGGGGGAAAACATGGAAAACAGCTTTATGACACATCAGGATGACAGAGGATTACTCAGTTGTACACGCTAAAACACCCCTCATTGGGTCTTTTCTTACAACAAAGATGGATCAAGCTCTCTTCAGTTTACCTCTGTGGGGAACAAGTCTTTGAAGGTCACGTTTTCTTATAGACTCAGTAAATGGATAAAGTAAATCAAAACCAGTGACTCTGCTTTCTACTGTAAGAGGAGAAACCACTGTTTTGATGTTTCAGTCCCTGTGTAACCTCATTGCCATGCTTGGTTTGCTGTGTGGGTTGAACTCGGGCAGAGAAGGCGAATATTAGCTTACGTGAAGTGGCTTGTGACTCCTGATGAGTTTCGGCTTCCCTTAGTCTCTAATCCTGTCTCGTTACTTCTCCAAATTTCAGTCCATTCATTATCATTCACTAAGACTAGTAGACACACACGCACACACATATTCTTCCTTTTTTTCTTCAGAAAATCAGAAAGCGACTACCCTGTAGATATTCATTCTCTGCAAAGACTCTGTCCTTAAGTAGTAGCTTCTGGTAAATGCACTGTTGGATTTCTAATCCATTTTACCCTGGGAAACATTTTAAGTCAACACAATGACTGACACTGTATACACAGTATGTGTTGACTTGGATTTGGTGCACATTAACCTCCTTCATGACAAATGTTCGCACTTGATGCAAGCTTGTGTGTTGTGAGGGTGTCCACATGAAAGGCTAGTTTTATTTGGAGCGCTTGGATGGTCGTCACAGCTGTCTAAAAAAGCTAAAGAAAATATGAAATGGAAGGACTGTAACATCTTAAGCACCATGGTATTCACATGGTGAAAGATTATCTGCAACAACAACAAAAAAAGCATACACTGAGCACAAAACTTTAAACAAAAAGCTAGTTTGGATCTCTCAATTCCTGCGCCGCAGACTACAACATTTTAATCAGTGATAGTGTCAGGAGCCAAATGGGTTTCTAGAGGATGGAATGCCTCCTTGCCAAAAACAACACAGTGATCAGTAAGGGAGAGCTTATTAAATGGAGGTAGTCATGGTGCTGGCGCTTAACTTCCCATCGGCACACATTTCCTGCTGTCTCAGGGATTCTTTCCACTCTCTTTAGACACAATTATCAGGGGAGAGGCAGGCCTTGAGGATGACTTGAACCCCCCGCACCTCCCCCAACAAAAAAAAAAGAACAGAAAAAAAAAGCCCCCTCCATTTTTCCCTTTTTCATCTGCAGAGGGAGTAGCCTTGACCACATTCTGGAGGTTGAATAGCATCTTTGAAACAGATGTATGATGTCTTGTAGAGTTTCGCCCCCTACTGGCACGCCTGTGTTGTTGCAATGTTTTGATTTTGTGCTTTCACTGAGAGTAATGTAAGACCATCCTATTGTCTCTTTTTCAAAGGGTCTTCCTGCTGGTCCAAGGCTTCCCACTAATGGAAGCTTAGGAGTCATGTCAGCCCAGCCACAGCCACGACCCCCGGTCCCAAACAACCAGCAGAAAGGGCCTCCAAAAACACAGGCCATGCAAAGACAGCTCAACCAACCCCAGCACACCATCGGCAATTCAGTAAGCTGCATTTACATCATACCGTTTTCACTGATTAATTAAGACTGTTTTGATCAATCATATGAATATACTGTTTTTACTTTCAAGGACAAAGACAACACACATGATCAGTTTAGTCGTCACCTGACAAGACCACCGCCAGATTACAAGCAGTCAAGAAGTATAGCTGGAGTTCAGCAGGGAAACATCTTCCCAGGTACTTTAAATTTCTAGTGATTAAGGAATGTTTTACATGCTAACAAACAATCTTAATAAAAAAAACTTTTTTTTTCTTTGTTTGATGTTTCTGCAGGTCGAAACTCCTCCCAGTGTCCTAACAGTGGCCCTGAGAAGACCCTACAGTCTTGTCACCTTGCAGTTGGTTCTGCTTCAAAGATGAGTGCTTCACCATCAGACCGTAGATTTTCTATTGGGACAGATTGTCACCCCAGTTCTTGTGTCAGCCAATGCCAGCAGCAAAACAGTCACAGTCAAATTCGACTGAATCCGAGTAAACCCAGGTTCCAGGGCCCAAACACACAAGGAAAGTCTTTTGGGATAAACAGTGTGGCAGGTGTACAGCACCAGAGATTGACATCTCACTTGCGTTCCTCTGTGCCAGGACAGGGTGTAGGAGGGTTGGTGACAAATGTCAACATGGGCTGGGGTTCAGCCAACAAGCAAGTGACACCTGGACTCTGTATTAGGCAGCTACCCAACCCACTACAGTCCCAGGGTGTGCAGGACTTGCCGAACCATCCATTCCAACAGAGACACATTGCCCCTCCCAACCAGGTAGCACCAGACATCAGCATGCACACTCTAAACCCTCCACTAAGAGACATAGGCCAGAGAGTAAGTCAGGCAATGATGGGTTCTCCCTCAGCCGTGGGAAACCTTAACCAGGCCTCACCTGAACCGAGGATACCAGCAGGGAACTTTACAGAGCCCAGTCCCAGCTCTAGCAGCTACCATAATAACAGAACTAACCGTCTGACCTTTGACTTCCTCCCAGAGGGGGACAACACAGTTCCGGGAATCAATGCAGACTCAGACTTCATAGATTCCCTGCTCAAATCGGGCTCTGGAAATGATGACTGGATGAAAGATATCAATTTGGATGAGATTCTTGGTAGCCACTCGTGAATTTGGGTCACAAATGACTAAAAATGGACCCACAGCTCAGAGCTTGTAGAGGTGTAAAGGATTACATTTGTAAGTAATATTAAAATGGACTTTTATAGACTTATTATTACCCAGATATACTGAATTGCTTTGTATTGTATTTACTGTGAAAATCAATTGTGTTCTATGTACTCTGCGTATTTCTTCCTGGTGTATTGGCCAAGAAATTGCTTTTCTATGCAGTCACTGTTTTTGTGGTCTGTGCTCTGTGCTGTCTTATAGAGTAAAGTACAAAATTCACACTGTGAAAAGAAAATATTGCCATTATTTTCCTTTTCATCCTGGTTTGTGTTTCAAAGTCTAGCATCACGTGGTATGAGCTTTCCAGTGTTTTGCTGCCAGACACAAGCAAGCTTGCAAAAGCATTTTTTTCCCCTTTACTTCCTTCTTGTTCAAACTGTTTCATCTGTGGTAGTTACAGTTTAAATTATGTAACCATTATTTTTTTCATGTTATATTTAATAATTATTGGAATAGTAAGTAGACATTATATTACATGTAATTAATAAAATTTATTTGACTCAAGTTGTGCTTTTGTTGACTTTATTTAATAATGAATAGTTTGGTTTACTACATCTCATACTTCCAAATCAGCGCATGTAGATACTCTTAATTAAAGGATGCTTTGATGTTATGTCCCACTTTACAGGGTTAGTGTGTTGAAATGACACACTTTAACCCAAATGGCAACCTTTTCATAAAAATAAACAAGTAGTGTACAGTGCTTAAACTTAACAAAATACTTTTTAGTGCCTTAAAATATTTAAGGCACTAATGAAGCTTTTTCTTTGTTTGTAACTACCCCAAATCTGTCCATGCAGCTTTTGGTACCTAAAGCTAACCAGCAAGTAAAAGCAAAAGTGAAAGTTGGATGGAAACAAGTCAGCAGAGTGAATGAATACCAAAGAAACAAAATCAAACACACAAACAAAACCTAAACTGTTTTCTTCAGGCTGACAAAAATGGTATTATGCATATTCATTTTGTCCCCAAAACAGACAAGATATTCTGGAAGTCATATATAAATCAAACGAGGACAGCCTTCTTTCATCTTAAGAATTGTCAAAATTAGGAACATCCTATCTAAGAGTGAAAGAAAAAATACTGCATACATACACATAGTCCTTCTACTCTGGACTATTTTTTATTAAGGTGTCTCAGTACCACACTGAGAGAAGTGAGGCGAAAGTGTGCGATACTGAAAAGAAAGCGAGTGATGATTGCTGTATGATTTTTTTCCCCCAAACATCAGCTTTTAAAACAAAATGTTCAGCACTGCCTGAACTGAAACAACCATTATTCTAGATAATTACACCTGCGGATGAGTGTTGCTGAGGGACTGTAATATTGTTATGTAATGATGATTTGCACAAAATGTCATTGAACCCTACAAAGCAGATATTATATTGGTTATGTATTTTAGCTAATAACGCTCATGATTAAAAAATAAAACGAGAAGCCTGGAAATTTGTTTACAGTATGTCTTGTCTGAAGTAAAGGCACAAACAATTATAATGATTAAAAAATGTTTCAAAATGAACAACTTACAGAAAGTAAGTCTCACCCCAACCGGTTGCGGCAGATGACCACCCCTTTCTGAGCCTGGTGCTGCCGGAAGTTTCTTCCTGTTAAAAGAGAGTTTTTCCTTCTCACTGCCCCCAAGGGGGTCATATGATTTTGGGGTTTTTTTGAGTTTACGCAGATGTTTTGCATTGGAGGTAGTGTAAGGTTCATGCATTAATCTAAACTCTTTGGCCTGATGTAAGACCCAAATTGGATGTATTATGATACGATAATGCACTGGCATGTAACTGTCCTGTTCAGTATCTGGCACAGCCTCTCGGTCAGGTAAGCCAAGTATACTTTACCGATTGCTTTGAAAGACGTGTGACCATCAACAATGAAAAGTTAATTCAAATTCCCTAGGAGGAATTGTTTGTGTTCTTTATATTTTAATGTTTTGGGTCCAGTCTATTCTTTGTTTTTGATTTTTGTTGTTGTTGTTTTTTTGCCATTGTCTTGCTATTTTCAGAGTTATCTTTCCAGAGTTTCAGTAGCTAAACTATTAATTTGGTGAAAAAAATACAATAAAATATTAAAAATAAAATTATAAATCTTTGCATAAAATTTCATATATAGACATTTATAAATACAATAAAATATAGAAAACAGATGTGTGCAGTACACAGGTTCAACAACATATCAGCATAAGAATAGAATAGAATAGAATAGAATAGAATAATCCTATAATTGTCCCACAAGGGGAAATTTGGTTACTTAAATAAGAGCATTTATTTAAACCTGGTAACAATGCTAGTGTTTTCCCCCCAAATACCCCTGACAGCATAATGCCGCTGGAGGCGGAGCTAAACGTGGGCAGTCAGGGCTCTGTCGTGTTTTGAGGTTGATGGTGTTCGTTGTAGTTACCTACTGTGAACACAAGAGGGAATCAACATATCCTTCTGTTCAAGTTAACCTTTCAATTCCAAGGCTTTTAATTTGAGGCTGAAAGTTTCAAAAACCTTTAGGTGGGCGTCGGTTTAACGCGCTGTTTAGTTTGCGTGACGTGACCTATGACGCATGCCTTTCCCTCTTCTTCCTCCGCTTTTCTGTCAGTCTTCACTGTCCCTATCGAAAATGAAGCCATAAGATAAAAAAGGCCCCCCAAAAAAGTTTCTGGTGAATGCTAAGATAAAATTGCTTGTTTCAGTTAAATTTATTGTTTGTTGCTGAAAATGTTAACCTTTAGTTTTCAGTAATTTCAGTAGTAGTTTGAATCATTTTAATAATAATAATAATAGGTTTACATAAAATGTAATAATTATTTTAAAGTGTGTATAACTCACTAGCTGGAGTAGTAATGCATTTCTATATATATTTCAGAGTATCCACCTTCGAAGAACTGGTTTGAAATTGGCAACACTATGTATAACTGGATTCAGCAAAATGGGTATGAAGCGTCAAGTAAATTGCATAAAAAAGTTAGTTGGTAGAATAATGTAAACCAAATTCATTAATCGAAATACACAGTGCATAGTCCGGTGCTAAACTGGTATGAACAATGACTTTTATTTTGACATTCACCGGATGTATCGCTTCTCAACAGTTCCACAGTTCCACCACTAGAGGGCTAACAATTAGAGCCTTTAATAATTATTTTGAAACCAAACATTTTAGAAAAATGTTTGCTGTCCAATACAATTAGAATTCATGCTTAAAACAAACTATAAAAAACAGAATATGACACAGGGAAATATTACCACAAAGTATATACTTTATTTTAGGCCAATTTCAAAGTATCATATGAAGAAAGATATATTGTAACAGAATTTGTTCTAAAACACATGCACATTTCTATCAAAAAAAAAAAAAAAAAAAAAAAAAAAAAAAAAAAAAAGAACAGATCATTACTGAATATAAATTCATTTCATGTGCATTTAGAAAACTCTAAATACAAAATCCTTTAACTTGTGATTAGTTCTACTGCTACAATGAGAGTCAACAGCTAATATGCTCTGACAATTACACACTAAGCATAAAATCAGGTCTGTGTGACAAAATGCATTGATGCATTAAAACGAAAACTAGCCGTGCAATACGAGCACTGTGGTGTACCACTCATTTTAGTTGCATTGTTCTCACCAACACTGTTCATCCATCTTAAAAATCCATCAGCACGTGACTTAATATTCAGTAAAATCAAAACTAAAAAGAGGTTTCTCATGAATTTAAAAAAAAAAAAAAAAAAAAAAAAAAATTTATATATATATATATATATATATATATATATATATATATATATATATATATATATATATATATATATATATATATATATATATATATTCCATCAAGTTAATGCTACCCATTTAGTATTGGTTGGCAACAGAATCAGTGTGACATCCTGCAAAGCCTAAACCAGGGGCACACGCAGCAGGCTGATTATTCAAAGGTTACTGCAGTAATGCAAATATGTAGTCATTGTGTAAACATCAAAAAATAACGTGATTATGTGAGAATTGTCAGTGTGTTGTCTCAACTGCGGCCGAGTATGTAAACATGTGAGTGCTTGTAGAAGAATCGCTCTTTTCTCCGCTCTGAAACCTCATCCTTAAAAATCTCAAGGTTAGTCACTCGAAACAACCATCCCAAACAGAAGGGGAGGGAAAAAAAACTCTCTCAGCTAGACGTGCCCATTAACACTTAAAACATGTTCTCATTATTAGCTTATACAGTTTGTTCAAACACAGGCTGATTTACAAATCATACCGTTTCTGGTCTCTAAAGATAGAAGCAAAATACAAGTTTTTAGTGTCATTACAAAAACATCTTTGGAATCTGCATCAACAATTCCTGACTGAGATATCTGATTGTTTCTTTATTATGCCACCCCCCCCCCCCCAAAAAAAAAACCAAAACAAAACAAAAAAACAAAACACAGGCAAAAGGAAAAACTCACCACCATCAGTCACACACTGATCCTCTACTCTACCCCTTGACATGACTCTTAAACCTGCTAAAACTTGTCCTGGCTGCAGTCTATAAACCTTTCATTTAAAACACTCAACACAGCGTCGCATAGACGGGAGGGGCGGGGGGGTTCCAACATTGTAACTGTTGTATACTGTATGTGGTCATAAGGTTTCATTGATCAAAGAGCTATACTTTGTTCTGAGCCAAGAGACCTGCCTTTTTGGTTAATGTTCAGGAAAGACAGTGAAAAAAAAAGCTGCATGTGAATATCAAAAATACAATAACATTAAAGTGGATACAGTAAAGCAGAGACGAGAGAATCAGATAAATGGGTTTAAAAAGAGTCCAAACAGAATCAGACCACCAAGATTAAGTCCTGGCTGGCTTGATCTCATTGAAGTGTCGTGCTGCGATATAACAGATGACCCCGTCTAAAAAAAATAAAATAAAATGATTCAATCCATGTATGAAAGAAGGAAAAAAAAGAAAGTAAAATGCCATTTGATCTAAACTATCATACATATATAGTTATCTAAAAATAGAACACTAAAAAAGATAAAACGACGAATGGATTGTGAATCAGGCTGGGAACCCCAAACATACAATTTTGATCATTGAACATTAGAGGGAAGTATGCCTGCCGTTTACGGGAACAGCAGTGTGCTTGTCGCTGAATTATAGAAATGTGGGTATTTATTCGTGTCGCTCGCATCTCAAAATAAAAAAAAAAAAAAAAATACAACTGAAGGCACTTGATCTATCAAAGGTTTAACTTAGACTTGCTGGCACAGCCAAGCAGCGGTGCAGTCAATCCGCAGGTTCGAACCCCTCCCACCCCCACCCCAAGCAACATGGGCCTCACGTTACCTTTACTCCAAATCAGTATTGTTCTTTATGCTCCAAATACATCATTTTTGGTTTTTCAGGCTTGTTGAAAAAAACAAAACAACAACAACAAAAAGAATAAAAACATGAGGCCAAATATAAAGCTACTAGCTAGATGCAAAAGTCCCAAATACAGTTAAGTAGTGATGCGTCACGCTATTTTGCAAGAAAGAGGCTCCAGAGACTCCAGGGGATAACTGATCAGGGCAGAAGAGTGGAAGCACCTGCCCAGTGGGTAAATATGCCCTAGATTCACTGACAGGCCTGTGAAAGATTTGGGGACCCTTGCATAATTGTCTGTTCATAGGCCAGCCTTGAAGACACAGACAAAATACAGAGATAACACAACCAGTGAAGAGAACAGAACAATACTGCCAGGAAAAAAAAAAAAAGAGGTTGGCCTTACATGCTGACACAGACACAGAAGTCCCGAGAGGCTTGCTGAAATGTCTGATAAAATCATCTATGATTCCTTCACAGATTAGAGCAGGCAGAAGTTCAGAGTGTAGGTAGAGGAGCGAGGAAGGAGTGGCCAGCTCGGCTTTTCTATAACCATGTGAGGAAACTCTCCTTGTCGAGCTTGGTAGCTGCCAGCACAGACTCCATGTCATTGAGGATGTCTGAGCTCAGCGCCTCCTGCAGGCTGGGCATCAGCTCCTCACCTTCCACCGCCATGCTCTCCCCCTCCAGGGTGCCCAGATCTACGTCTGTTCCAGGAATGGTATCCAGGTAGTCAGGGAAACGACTGGGCTGTGTTGCCATGGAGGGTGCAAGTGGGTCCCCTGATGAAGAGGGAAGAAAAAAAAATGTTGATACTGTTTGATGTTACTTGCTCCAGAACAGGTGTGAAAAAGTTTCTCAAGGCTACAGCAGTTCAGTACCAGTAACTTTTAACCTCAACTTCAGCTAGTTTAAAAAGAAGGTATGATTAGATGTAAGTTAACCAAAATGAATTGGCATATCTTATGATAATGTATTAAAATAGTTCACTTTAAATCATTTCAGTAATGACTTGCATTACTGAATTCGGTTATGAAGGGAATGCAGAAATATGTACAATAATAATCAGCAGCCGTGAGCAAATCATTAAGCCAAACCGACAGAAGAAGTGCGGTCCATCCCATTCAGACAGAAATGAATCAAGAGTCAAGAATTCAAGTCAGATGCAAGCATTTCATATGTTTTGATGTGCACATGCATCGACGCATTTAATCAGAACAGTATGACGTGTGAAACAGATACAAATGTCATTATGTCCACCTCCTCATCTCTTAGGCCTTTGTATGATCCGTTTCCCTAATAGGGCTACATTCTGTTTTCAGGACAATAAACATCTTTTTTGTTCTTATATTCAAAATGTAGCCTTTCAGATTAAAAGCTGCAATTTTTTAAAAGACTCAAGTCTAAATTTGCAGGAAGCAAACGGCAAGAAAGGAATCCGGCTAAATTGTTCATATTGAAAAACCTTTATCTGACTGGTTAATGAAAATGTTTAAGCACCCCTCGGCAGGAGATGGTTCCAGCCTGTTTATTTTGACTGAGCACTTTTATTCCACTTGGGTCAAAAATATTAGTCTCTGTGGCTCACCTGTATCCATCTCATCCACACTGTTCAGGAAGTCATCTGGAGTGCGAGGGACACTGTAGCTGCTCATACTCAAGCCGCTGTCTGTGCTCTCATCCCTGGAGTGGTAGGTCCCGCTGGAAATGCAGAAATGATGAAATGTTGGTTAGAAATGCTGCTCTGTTACCAATGAACTCTAATGGCCTATAGTTTACTTTAAAAGTGAACTGTTGAAATCAGCGGCCTTAACTCCCTTTACATACATGCACATTTAAATGGTTCAACCCTCTAGAAACGCTACGTGATGACTAATCTGCAGTGACACCATTGAAAGTGAGCTTCACTTTTTTTCCCCCTTTTTAATCTACACTATATTGCAGTACATAGGCAAAGAGCAGCAATGAAAGGGGCAACTGAGACAAAATGAGAGAGAGGACATTTGACAAGCCTATACTAATTAGCAGAAAAATATGTAGGCAGAGTATGGCAGAGGCACGATGAATGAGGCCATTGTGAGCGCAGAGGAGTGCAGGGAACAGGGGGAGGAGGGGAGATTAGGTTGGCCTGTCTACTGACTGGACCACATGTTCTCATGGCCTGCTTGCTATTCAGCTCTTTTCCTCACTTTGTGTGCACACAGAAGAACTAGAGCTTGAACTACTAGAAATTATTTCCCAGCATACCGTGGGGCAGCATTCACACAATAAAAAGCTTCCTGTACCTTTGTTGTTCAAATCTGTACAGCCTCAGACCAGCAGATTTTCACTTTATTTATTTTTTTTGGAGGTTGTGGGGGGGCTGTCTCACTCTTAAAATAAAAGAGTGGTCTTGTATTATTTCATAACTTGCGTCGCCATTTAAGCTCTGACTGACTTTACTGCAGCAGTTGTACACCAGAGGTCATCACTGAACTCCAGGCACAGATCTGCTGCTCTGAATGAGTCATTACCATGTGAAGAGGGTTAAGGCCCAGAGTTTGGCCTTCTGTTTTTACTACCACAGCTCAAAAAGTTTTGCACACAGATCCCTAAAACAGGATAAAGTCTGATGGGCTGAACCAAAAGTCAGCTGGTGCCAATCAGACTGTAGCGGTTGATTGTCTCCTTATTTTGTTCCACACCGAACACGCCTGGCTTATGTGTAAACCGAACCTGTTGAGGAATGGATCAGAGCTGTTGGCCGTCATGGTCCGGGCATCTTGAGCCATAGGGGAGGACACAGGGTTTGTGCTGCCATCTTGATCCATACTGGTAGGCAGCTGGTTCCTTAGAGCCAGCTCCTGCGGATAATAAGACACAAAAACTCATGAGCAACACTGTCAACACCACCCCTAACATCCAAAGCTAATTATACACAGCTAGAGCTTCATGGAGGCGTTTTTTTACAGCCTCACTGGTCTGCTGTCAGACATGTTGGTCTCCATTTCTCTCCTTGCACGGTGTCATATTACATGAGGGGCCGGCCACAGTTGTAGACAATTGTTTTCTACACATGAGGAATCAGATAAGGTTGAGGATATGAAGTCATGCTTTTCTTTTTCACCCCCTTCCTTCTAAGGGGATGTGAACAGAGCTGACCATAGTCACCATTTTCAGCTCTCATTAAAATTCTACAAAGACACTATTGGAAATGCACTAATTATACTTTTTTTTTCTACTTAGTATTTGGTATCAGCAAGTAAAATAAATCAAGTATAAGTAGTCAGTAATAAGATTACGTTTCAACCTTGGCATGTAGTGCAGTATAGGTTGCTGATATCTGCCATCTGTGCATTCCTTGAAACAAAAGTGAGGCAGCCTACGCTTTCGATAAGTGCATAAAGTAAATTTACCTCTTCAAACACACAGCTGTTGCAGTGAAGTTTGGAACAGTTTCAGCTGAACCAAAAGTTGCAGTTGTGTGATAAATGACCTGCTGACACTATCAAAACCACGTAAAAATAAAGCTAGCTAAACCGGCTGTCTGAGCAGCACACGCCCGGCAAGGCATGTCTGATGGCTCATCTGCATTTGAAGTTGCAGCAATCTCCATTGTGTTGCGGCAATTCTACGGTTTTTCACATTTATGTTGCCATGCATAAGTGAAGGACTAACTATAAGCTAGTCATAGTCAATGCAACATCAATAATTCATTTTATTTCCTGTAGTATTAATTACCTTACAAAGGGTTTTAAGTTAGCCACTCACCTATTCTTCATTACATAATTGCATAAGTGCATACATTTCCATTTGTGTCAAGTTTTGCTCCAAAATTGAACTCCCCATACACGCCTAACGTTATGCAATGTACTCCTGACACGCACTACAAGATTTGTAAATAAATGATAGCCACCATAATCCAAACAAAGCAGAGTTACAGGGGTTTCGGGTTTATTGGAATCTAGCGGCTAGACAGAACCCCTCTTTATATCTTTGCCTGGTCTGCAGTGCCTTTCCACATTTTATTTTCCATTTTAACTGGTGGCCGTGGATGTCTGAGCCTTGGATAATTCAGTTGCTCATGTTTCTTTACATAACTGATGAATTTCTATCCATCATTTTAATTGTGTTTGTCTACACAAGACACTAAGTGAAATCAGGCAGCTTCACTGAAATAGTCTGGTCCCACTTTTGCTCGCGGGCACTTGTCATGCACGTAACAAAAACAAAAATTGTAAATAAACTCATAATTCTGATTTTAAGGCTTTTAAAATAGCTAATAGTCCAAAGTATCTGAAAGAAAGTGTTTGTGCTCATCATACTCTCATAATCTCCTTCTTTAAAAGCCAACAGTAACCAGGCTACATAAGCATGCAGAGCATATTCTCTTAAAAAGGACAGTTCCAATAATTTTCCCTTTATAACCCAGTGCCTGCATACACACGGGTCACGTCCTACAGTGAACTTTAAACAACCCATCTGAACCTGAGGCATGGTAAACAAAGTCACCAGCACTCTCATTCATAATCATAAAGCTCCAAATCTGGTACTATGACACAGCCTTGAGTAAACTACCGCTCCACCCTGCGTGGGTGGCACCACTGTGACACATCAACCTTAGGAAGTGATAATTATTAAGGACGATGACTCACAAGACTTCACTGCAGTGTGGTGTAACAATAAAGACTGATCAAAGAGGCTTAGGATCCACCACTATCCCTGCCAAGATTTTAAAGCTGTACATTTTAAAGTGTAAACATTTTGCTGCTGCACTCATTCAGCAAATGAACAGTTTGAGGTTCAGTATCGTGGTGGAAACATACTGAAAAGTATTTGTTCTTCCATGAGGCCCTGGCACTTCCAAAAGGCCTTAAAAATATTTTGAGCTGCTTTAACTCCGATTCCTGACCTGTGGTCTCTGCCGAAGCAGCTCCTGTTGCTTCTGTCTCAGTCTTTCCTTCTCCATCTGAAGTCTCATCTGGTTGTTGCTTCCCATAACTCCACTGATGCTGGGAGGCAGCTGCCCGGCCTGTTTCACTGGAGCACTCTGGGAAATTCTCTGCTGGTTCAGAGCTACAAATAAAATAAAAGTTGTTTACATATCAGTCAAATGCACATAATACAAAGACCCCAAATGCTGTAACGACAAGGATAAACTTTGCAAAAAATGGTTGCTAACTGCTTTGTTGTAAAGGAAATACTGAGGACAATCATTATACTTTCAAAATATTGTTTAGGCAAAGCGGGGGAATATTCAGACCTGACAGCAAAACTTAAGTGCTGTGCTTATGAGACACCTTTATCCTTTGGACTTTACTATATTGAGATATATGCAAATTTAACAATGTCAGCTCTCAGAAGCTGGCAATAAAACTAACATACATGATTTCTAGTTAGCAGACTAGATAGACTAGTATCTTCCCATCTCTCTTCAGAAACTTCCTGCTACCTCACCTCTTTAATGGATCGCTGCATTTAAATACTACATAACAAGACCAACAACTTGTGCATTTGTCCACATAGTGAAATTGCAAAAGAGGATCCAGTGCAGCAGGTTGTGTAGGACAAGGGAAGTCCCAGCACAAGTTGTCCACCTAGTATCTAAAACAATCACTATTCCTGTAAGACCTGATCTCCTCCCACTCGCTGACTAAGACGAGCTTTGTTAGTTTTGTACATTGCATCAGTCATGACTTATCCTTTCATTGTGCGTTTTGTTTCCTTCTAAACAAATCGCCGCTTATCCCTCGAGACTGACTGCCTTCTTACCCTGGCTTGATGTGTCCACTTAAGCTGATTTAACGCAATATGATTGCTCTGTGCCCATTAATATAGTGCAGGCCTACCTAAGGTAATGCAAACACAGTACCACTTCTAAATTTACGTTAAAGGCTCTTTTACACAACAAATGTTACTGCATTAAGCATTTGTAAGCCGACTACATGTTTACAATATCAGAACAAATGTGTTTGTACTGAAAACACAGCTGTTCCCCAATGAAATCTTTGTTATTCTTCAGTGTAGTGGGGGTGGGTCTAATAAACATAAGTGTAAAGCACAATGCGATGCTGCAATCTATGCATGCAAAGTAGGTCACACATTTGCAGTGGAGTAAACGTGAATGTGTTGCACCAACAATAAAGGAGCCAACGAGGTGTGCTGTTTGCTTATGTGCTTGAAGCGCCAATCACAACAAAGCTTTAATGGGGCGGGGGCGCAACTTTCATGCGGGTCTGGCCCTCTCTGTTCTGTCCTGCCCGCCCCGGCACCTTTCTCATCACCATTCAATCACTGTCTGTTTACACTATTGCAGGGGCTGAATGAACCATAGCTGAGGGCTCTCCCTGGGAAGCTTTGGAGGCCCCACCTTGCCTTGCCTTCCACCGTCCCCTCCCCTCTCTGACCGCAATGTCTCCCCAGCAGCCCCACCCCAAGCGCGCGCACACACACAGACTCATGTAGGCAGCTTCCCCCACACACACGTCAAGAGAATCCGTGGGAGACTGTTACTTCTCCCTACTTCTTATCTTTGGCAGATACTGAAGCCTTTTGTGGCTGGAGCGCTCCGCCATCGGGGCACCATTAACTGTTCTCATGATGGAGTCTCTACGCATGGGCCATGTCAGCAGCTGCAGATCTGTTAAGGCCTTAGCTTTGAAGACGAGTTGCGTAAAAGCGATGGGACACATATGGAGAGATCCACTGATACACAAAGCCAAAAGATAAAGGAGAAGTTTTAATGTCAAAACCTGGGTCTTTATTTTGACCCCAGTTTCTATTTATGACAGTAACCTTTTATTCATACGAACAGTGCCAAAGGGAAGTCAGCTTCCAATCACCTCCTCCTCCAGCCAATTTGCAGAACAAGGTGAAAAAATTCTGCAGAACGATCGCGTAGTTTCGCCTAATTTTACAAAAAACTACAAAAATCAGAAGATTTGCTAACCTTGTTAGTTCTCTGCCAAGTAAATTATGCTCAACAAAACTATGTGATTAGTCAAAGTCAACGGTTTCCTTCAGGGGAGCAAAGTTCCTGCTGCAAAACCAAGTCAAGGACTCTTTTTGCAGACCAAATAGCAACAATAACCAATGTTACTGGATGAACTATGCACAAGCAATGCAGATATCAAAGAAGGGAATTACATCTGTGGGCGAGATAGTTGCCAAGGATAGGTTCATTTCAGGGCCAGACTGATATTTTAAAAGGAGGCCACTCAAGGCAAAGAAGACTGTGTGTGAGAGTGTGTGTGTACTTTTGGAGAGGTGGTTTGAGTAAGCAGCACATAGAGGTAGTGATTGCCGGTGAGCCAGTCAGATAAGAGAGAAGTTAATGCTGTCTGCCTTTTGTCTTCTTCACGCACTCCTGCAAGACAACGAGCCAGCGACACAACCCCTTATCAGTCAATCACACTGGCAGGCATATTACACCACAAGATCACCTGGGGCAGGTAAAGTTGAGGGTGTGCCAGCTGTGGGAAGCTCTCTATATGACCAGGCCTCAGCACCTTTTAAGACTTAGTAAATATTTACCTGCTTTCGATTTAACAAGTTTAACAAAAAAAAAAAAAAAAAAAAGGCATCTTGGGAAGGTGTTGTATTTCTAGCATCAAGATAAGTAAAGCGGCAAAACAGACTGGATGTGATGCAAACAAAGTTTTATCATCTTGTACTCAGTAAGCTAAAACCAGCCTGTGCCGACTTGGCTCTGAGAGGCATGAAAAAAATAAGTCAGGCGAAAATCAAGAGTGTAGGCTAACAGGTTATAATACAGCTGTATCTGACACTTCTAATAGAAATCTATTAATGCGTACACTCAATTCCATTTAATGGTCACCAATAAAAAAAAAAGCAAAAAAAAAAGCATAGAATATTTTGGCAAAGTTTGGCAAAACTCAAACATAAACTATCCATCCACGGGATGCTGTTTGAGAGTTAAGAAGCTGCTCCTGACTTTTTCCACATGACATTTCTTAATTCTGTTTGTATCACAAATGCCAAACTACCCTATGACAGCGACATTTTCAACAAGGTTCCAGCTTTTCTGGTTTAGTACTCTGACAGTACTCAAACAGTATTACGCCAAGTCTTCAGATGAAAACATTGAAGTCCCAGGGGAATTTTTTGGTCTTTCTGCTGTCATTTCCTGTATGTGCCCACAGCAACACATATAGGATATGACATCCACATTAGCCAGTCCCCTTTTGAACTCCCACGTCACCGTGGACTCGCAGCTTGCTCACCACCTTTTTGGATCTTAAACAGGATGCATGTTTATCCCATCGTCATTTTCTCTCTATTCCTCAGTTTTTCTTTCCTCCCCTTTCGCCTTGCCCCCCTCCACCACTCCCATGCCCTCCCCTCTTTAGAGTTCTTTGACTGAAAAGGTCTGGAACAGATTAAGAGTTGGAACACAGAATAAAGAGGCCTGGCAAAGATTCAAGTCTGTCTGGAGCTACAGCAGAATGGGGCTGTGCCTGCACTGGGCCTCACACAGTGGGAAGGCAGCCGGCAACAACCCTCAGTTAAAGGCACTCTGCTGCTTTTCTTCTCAAAGCTCAAATTAGCCTCCATTATCAAAGCAGTTGGCTTATGATTGAAGACCTACATAGCAGCAGTATAGGGGTTTCTGACGCACAGGAGCTTACTTAAATAGTACAAAAGTGCAAATGCATACAAAAAAATGATAACAAACAAAACTACTGGAATTAAAAAAACAGTTTAAAATTCATAAGTTTTACAATTTTTTGTAAACCTAAGAAGGTACAAACTGCCGCAAATGAGAAATACAAGCAGTATAAATGTGACGTTTTAACAATTATTATTAAAAAAAAAATGTTATACCATGAGGAACAAAATCATGTTTATGGCACATAATGAGTTAAGAGCCTGTCTCTTTCACTCTTTCTCCCCCTCTCTCGCTTTCAGGGGCCCAGCAGCCTTGTGTGTTCAAGACTTATAAACCTTCAAAGAGCTTTGCCGATTAAAGCCTCCATCTCTCCCCAGCTGCCCCACTCCCCTTACAACTCTGTTTTGAACTTTCCTGTCTGCTTTCAGAACAGGGACACACAATTGCTTACATAAAAATTGCCCTTTAAGTGGCCATGCTCGGTAAAAAACTAACACTAAATTTAAGCGGGCCGCACGCTGATTCACACATGTTGCCTTTGTGAACCAGGGTAAAGTTCCCTGGGGAACACTTCAGTGATGAAAAGCATGTCACCTGAAGAATAAATGAGTCAGAGTGACATAAGCCCTCATCTCAGGAAGTCTTTCTGGCACACGGGAGGATTAGCTTATTCCCATGGCCACAGAGTAGTCCGAACACATGTACCTGGCTCTGTCACTAATTCACCAACCCTGACCACCACACACTCGGAGCTAACTTTAGTTTGGCCCGAGGGATTAATGGCAAACTCAGCTGTTGTGCCATAACTAAAACGGCTGACAAAAGTGTAGGTGTGAATTTTGAGGGTGGGGGTTTTAACAAAATCTGCCTTCAACCACCAATGCTATGTCTAGATAGCCCAAAGCACTCTGGTGTGGTTACATTAACTTTGAACCAAAAGTGGAGAAGGAACACCTCCCTCAAGTGTGAACATTTAATTATATTTTCAGGTGTCTAACAATGACTTTCCTATATTTAATCAATACAACACACTTTAACACTAACAATCTCAGTCCAAGGCAAACTCACCATAACGTGGCTCAAGTCGTGGGTCCAGCCAGGATGTGGTCTTGTTCTTGTGATTGATGTAGTAAATTTCTCCCTCTGCTGTAATAGCCTGTTCCCAGCCGTCAGGGAGGGATCCTAAAGGGACGATGCAAAAAAAAACAAAAACAAAGTCTAAGAGATCCTACAGGTTCAATCTATGCTTTAATTGACTGGCAGAATTTTTTAAACTTCTTACAGTCAGCTGACAAAGAGACCAAAACAAAGCAAAAACTTCCCATATAGAAAGCAAAAGGAATAAATAGACAGAAGAATTAGAGATGGTCGTAATCTTTCATCTCTGAATTAATCATTGCCATCAGCCACTGAAATCAAACAATCCTGTCTGTCAACAGTTGACAGATGACTAACAATGGGTTACCAGATCGGTAATCTTTAATCTTTACCCAGTTTCTGATCTGCCTTTGTCCAAAACTGGCCTTTCTGACATGTAGCTCCATATTGGAGATGGTTCACTTCAGATGCATTCTAATACTGGAAACGCTGTTTGTTTAGATGAGGGGTGGCGGCCAGGTACAGCATGCGAGAGGAAGGACTCGCTTGCTGTGATTTCAGTGGACCGATTCCCTGCTATATTCTCACATGGCTTTAAAGGACATCACACAGTGTGTGCATGTGCAAAAGTAGCTATTGAGTCAGAGTTCCCAAACATGTCAAACAGGACGCGTAACGTTCTGCCTCAGTCTTCCCTCACCTAGGGCAAATTCCAACTGTATGGACAGACCTGAGGTACACCAAGTAGTAACAGGTAAGAACCAGACTGTACCTGACTTGTTCGGTATAATTTTTTTCTTCTTTTTTTTTTTATTGTTTTGCTTTACATATGTGAACACACAAAAAATGCATGTTGAAAAAAATACACTATGAACGTTGTGCAAAGGAAGAACTGAAATAATTGCCATTCACTGCTGAAAATTACACAATGCATTTCATGCACTGCCGCTGATATAAAAACTAAATTTGACAAAATCAACAGATACACACCACTGGCTGGGTTCATGATAGGTTGCGGCTGGACTGGCACAGAACTGGGAGGGGCAGGCTGGTTCATCTGGAGCAAGGCCTTGCGCGGATCCTGCCAAGTGGTGGTCTGATCAATGTGGCTGTAAGGAGATAGGACAGCCAATAAAAATAAGTCACAGAAATGACCATCTATGATTTCCTACAACTAATAAGCAGTAAGGTCAAACTAGGGCTATGTCAATACAACACATAAATGTTGACTCAGACCCATTTCATCAACCTCATGGACAAAAACACTGAATCTACCCCCCCCCCCCCCCCTCCCCCCCGTTCTGTAAATGATGACTGTTACTGGAAGCGAAACTCAATGTTGACTGTGTGTGTTCCAGCCTGGATTCAGTCTAGATTTACACTACTCATTCATTCATGATTTGAATCTATGTGTATTGAATAACAATGGAAAAAAGAAAAAAAAAACATTAAATTATATTTGAAATAAGACAAAACAAAAGCAGCACACTGCAAAAAATGAAAATAAGTCAAGTCAGGCTGAAAGCTTCTTGAAAATGTGTAGCGGCCTATGATTGGTTTTAAAACACCCATTGTAACATCAAACAATGTTGCTCCATCTATTTTCTGGCTCATCTTTGCTGGAACAGGACTGAGGCTTGGGGGAGGAGGCATTGTGTTTCATTCTGTGAAGGCATTGATAATTAGTGCTTTGTTGGTACTTGTTGCTTGATTAAGATGGAAAGCTAATACAGGAAGCCCTCCTCTCCCGAGCAGGACCCTCTCTATTGAGGGAGGGTCAGTCCCAGGGCTCAATGCAGGGGGTCCTTTTTTCCTGGAAGCGGCTCGGACACTACAGAGTGTCAGGGGCTTTAACAATCTGGCGCCACATTTACAAAGCTTTCACCTGCTTGACAAAGGCACAGACTGAGCTACGACCTAAAACCCCACTATTCACTTGTTTTCTCTCTTTTTTTTTTTTTAACTATCCCATTTTTTTGAAAAAGAAACAAAAACTAATCTCATACAAAAGGCATGAAATTCAAGTGTTTTTGTTTCATACATCACCACAAATCTTGCATTTATAATGTAACTTGACTGAGTTATTTCAACACACATGGCAAAAATAGTTTGTTTGTCATGCACCTAAATGTTACCCACAGCTATCCATTATACCCCAGGTTCTAATGGTGTCCTTCCACCCACTGCGTTTCTTTACAACTCACTGTTAATTTGATCCCTAAACGCCATTAGCACAGATTTTGGAACAGCTGGGTGAAATGAGAGATTCAGAGAGTTTCTCTTGGCCTCTGCGATAATCCCAGCCTGCCTGTCTGCTCTCGATCCCAGGCCAGAGAGCGAGAGGACCTGACTCAGCACTCCTCCCCCGATACAATGCAGCCCATTTTGAAGCCCCCTCTTGTTTATGCTTTATTGATCAAAGGAGCTGCCAAATCCCCTACCGAACCCTCCCCCAGCCCTCACACGCACACACATATACACACACACACCCACACAAGCACCGCAAACCAAGCAAAATAGTTGGAACTGCTCAGACTGGGGGGGCCTTGAGAAAGAAAGGTCAGGGAGAGGAGGGGCATATAACTGGAGAAAAGAAAAAAAACAAGTGAAAGTTAAAAAAAAAAAAAATCTACAGAAGCAAATCCCCTGAATTCCATTGGCTGTGTGAGTTGCTGTGGTTCTGTTACAGTCTGAGTGCCCGCCCTGCCCCATTTCCTGCCTTTTTCCCCACTCTGGAAACTATGACATTTGTTATGGGGGGGGTGGGGGGGGGAGGGGTGGGGGGAGAACAGGGGAGGAGGCAGGGAGACGGGCACTAGGGTAAAAGGGAAGGGAGGGTTTATTGTAAATGAGAGGCCTGCACATCCTTGCACGTCAATGGCAAAAAAAAAAAACTGCTAAAAGTGGGGGAAAAAAGAAAACACTGATAGGAACATAAAACTTTAAAACCTTAAAATCAGATTCTTGAAGTTATGCACAGATAAAAGGTATATTGAATTTTCTATCAAAGACTAGTTAGAACTGCCAACTTCCGTTGATCAAATCAACCACAACAACTGTAAACAAAGCCTTAGTTCAAAATACAGGCAATAATGATCTAAAAGCCTGTGATGAAATCGACTTTCTGTTCAATAGTGCTGAAAAGAATATTGAAAAGAAACTGAGAAAACCGGTAAATGAGTTACCAAGAGTCAGTAATTCATCACCAGGTTTTAAAACTAAAAGATAATCTATTCACTGAACCTGCCACCAACCATATATGGTCAGCTGCACGGCTTCCTGTAGGTGAAACATAAAACAAAACAATGTCATGGCAACTGTTGGGACGGCTGGAGGCCACCAGTTGCTGTTAGGAATTGCTGATGATCTGCAACCCCACGGTCACAACTGCTCGGTGTTTTCTTTACATGTTTCTGACACCACAACGAGCACAGCAAGGCAGCCTTTGTACCCTGCCCCCTACTGCATACCCGGGGATGGGCAAGATATTTTTGGGGTTGGTCCTGATCCATACAAGTGCAAAAAAAGTTTACAATTTTTTTTAAGTAAGCTGTAAAACTGTGCTCTCAAAACTCTCATTCAAGCTGCGACCCAAACATTAAGAGAATGCTTAAAATAAATGGCGTCTTTTGACTCTTTACACACAAACTGCTGCTGTGTGATTACACACTAAGCACATGAATGGACAGAATAAAATAAGTCTACATGCCACAAAAAAATGTAACCTGTATAGACACGTTTCAATCCATAAACAATGAACTAGCAGCTAGATTCTATTTCTGTCACATGGTTTACATAAACAACAACATCCTCCTCCCCCAAATTAAGTCCCTTAAGGGGGATTTTTTTTTGTTAACACAAACATCTTTTGGTGTTCCAACCCCAAATCCTAGTTTAGATGACGGGACAAGGTGGTGGGGAAAAAAAAAAAGTCTCATGTTTGTCTGGGAATCATCACAGACAAACTATAACACATCATTTCTTCTGCAAATGACCAGGTACTGCAGCCAAGAAGAACAATGTCTTTCAAATGCGATCCATTACTTTCCATCTTTTGCTCAAGTTGTCATGTTTGACCATGTCTTGCTGAGGCATGAAGGCAAAACTCTACTTTGCTGAAATGATATATGGGATGACTTATAAGTTTCCTGCTCAGGACTAACTGGAGTAAAAATACAATGCAAAGTGCTAATCGTTAAGGACTGACTGAAAAATCTGAGATTTAAGAGATTCAGGTTTCCGGAGTGTGCTATAAAGGGTTCACGATCCCTTACGTGCAAAAGTCTGAATTCCCCCACTTGATTTTTCAAAAGCTGCAGTGAATTACTGTAGTATTATAAACTAGTATGACAAACACACAGCCTGCCTGTTTATGCTCATGAAAACTATGGCCGTTTGCATCTGGCTTTGTAGAGAATTTACTACTCAAAAAACATAAAGTCTCCAAATAACCTCTGCCACCTTCAAAACACCAGATCAAAGCTCGATTTCAGTCCAGGCTGACTGTTTATTCCACTGAAATTGCACATCTTCA
The DNA here is from genome assembly GCF_057382095.1 of Aulonocara sp. 'chitande type north' Nkhata Bay. Classification (NCBI taxonomy): domain Eukaryota; kingdom Metazoa; phylum Chordata; class Actinopteri; order Cichliformes; family Cichlidae; genus Aulonocara; species Aulonocara sp. 'chitande type north' Nkhata Bay. The sequence goes on from NC_141357.1 coordinate 33,183,440, forward strand.
AATCCAGATGTCAAGTGCTGCATTTCGCTGGTGTAATACAGGGGAGTGAAGCTATGAGAAGTGCAGCAGTGATGAAGCACTCCCACAGCTGAGTTGTCAAATGTTAAAAATGGGATCGTCAGACCACAGGAGCTCCACCCTGGGAGTATGTGCTTGGAAGTTGGTTGAAGCCAATGACTTAAGAGTGCACTGGGGGAGGCCAGATGTAATCAGGCCTCTAAGTTGAGGGTGACCACCTCCACTCTCGTTGACTGGAGATGCCTGGCTGCCTCTCTATCAGCAGGACATCATCAAGAGAGATTATTGGGGCAACCTTTGTGACCCTATTGTGGCTTTAAGTTTCCCTTTGAAGGGTGGTTTGTATTAATGAGGAAACTAGTTCATGAAGTACCAGGACTGAATGTTCCTCGGTTTTTCCACTGTTTATTTTTTAAGAGTAATTTCAAGATTGAATGTAATTTTAGGGATTGTCGTAATTAAAGATTAATAGGTGGGGTTTTTTTTTTAAGCAAAACTTGCCTGACAAAGTACTCCGCATAAGCACTTCTCTTAATCATTTACCAAGTAACATTGCAAACTTATTAATAGGTGCATACTTTTAGTCAAATAATATATCAATATTAAAATAAGGTTATCCGAGTATTTCGAAATCTCTAAATCCCACCTGAGAGGTCCACCTCTCAGAGACTACTTCTCTGTGGAGATGCCCTTAGTGACAGTGGAGGCATTGATGTCTGAAACAGAGGTGTTACATCAAACCTTTGGTAAACATTAGTCTGACTTTCTCACAGTCCAGTTTGTGTACTGAGCTGACAGGCCAAAGTTGAACAGGAAGGTTCTTGTCTGTGTGTGGTCAATAAACCAAAAGTTTGTCAAACACAAAGTTGCTCCAAATGAGGGCTTTGCACAAGCTTACAGCCCAGTCTTCCCAGCACCATTTGTGACTGACCAAGTGGTCTTAGTTTACAACGTCTTAGAATGAAAACCAATTTGCATATTTATCACTTTAAACTCATCGCAAAACAATTATATATACCATTCATTTCATTTACTATAAGATCAGTGTTAGCCAAGCTATAAAGGTAAAACTTGTTAGTGAATTTAAAAATGAATTGATATTGTTTTTATTTAATTTATTACATCACTACAGTATTAATGACTAGATGAAAAACTGTCAAGTAGTTAAAGTCTGACTATGGTTTAAAAGACAACATAACACTGCAATTGCAGCTTTATTTGCTCAATTCATGGCGACAGTTGGAGAGCCTAAAGCTTGACTAGGCCATTTTTGTTTTAAATGCAGTAAATATTACCATGTTATCTGCTGGAATTGATTTATCAATATAATCTTATAGTTTAAAATCAGCATAACAGAGTTATTATAATGTACTACAGCAAGAGCATAAGGCCTAAATAAACATCTTTCCTGTGCAAACAGGCAATCTCTGACTTGTATTTAGAGCAACAGATGTTCAGGAAATCACAGACAGAGTATAGTAAAAGCTGATTATTAGCCGATTTACCCGGGACTCTGCAGCAGTGTAAGTCTGAGAAAATAATTTGTTTTTTAAAAACATAACACTAAAGAAAGGATTTATTAAAGTTCTTCACAGTGGATAATCATCTCCTTGCATATCTAATCATGAATCATCTTTAGCCACTGCAGAGTTAAACCTTAAGAGAGACACATAGTCTGCTCTTTTCATGTGAAACCAAGCTCATCAAAACATTTAAAAAACCCAGTCGAGAAAAGACAAAAGTGTCCATCAACACGTAGATCTACCTGCCCCTCAGGGCAGATAATAGCCTCCCCCCCTCCAGAGCTTTACTCTGCTTTGAGCTGACTTCCCACGAACTGAAAGCTCTTTCAAAGCTGCATTTAATAAGCGCCCGGAAACAGTGATTACCCCTCCTAGTTCACCGGTGTGTCTAAATTAGAAACCTTCATTAGTTTATGACCCACCCCTGGAGACCATCCCTGCCCCCGTCCCACCAACAACCAAGGTGACCCAACCTCTGTGCCCTGGCTGTCATAAATCAAAGGCCGCAGCAAACTGCTGTGAAAAAGACGAAAGGTCAACAGACTTTGTTGACGTTCTCCAAGTATTTGTTTTTATGTAACAGCCAAAACAACAAAAAAAGACGGCATCCTATTTGACTCTGATTACCATTAGGGCTGCGACTATTGATCACCACCAACAGTTATAACAAAATGTCTCATTTTTTAAAATTTGGTTTAAAAGGTGCATCACTTTTATCAAATGATATTTATATCGCTTCAACACCATTTGCTACTCTAAAGGAGAAAAAAAAGTGCTAAATCTGTCACTTATCATCACTGGTTAGTATTTACACCAAAATTAAACTAAATTTTTAAAAAAATATCAGAACTTCAGGTGTGAAGAAGGTTAAAGTCTTAACAAAGCCACCACTCTCTCACCCCCATCTTTAAACTTCATGTCAGCCATTTGTCTATTTCGGGAAGGCTCACATGAGTCTCAACAGGCCCGTCGTCTGAATAAAGATCACTGTTTCGCTGCTGGGACAAAGGGGGAGGGCACAGTTTCTTTTGGCCCCCTCTTCTAGTGATCTCCACATGGCTGCCATTTAACTTCATTGACACAGAGAGGCACCATCACAGAGTCACAGCTCCATTCATACCAAAACAGAGCATGACTCCTGAAGGAGTGAGGCATCGAAATCTAGAGACTCACTGACTCAGAGGCCAGTTATTGTTACGCATAATCCTGCAGTACAGTAATAAACAAATAGTATCTTAAAAAAATAATACTTCAACCCTGGGTTCATTTATCTCTAAGGACAACAGCAAGCAACCAGAGTGAAATGTGAACCCCCAACTCTCTGCTTTCCTAGCTGGTGACCAACTCCCCACCCCCACTAGTCCATAGCTAGCGCGCACACACACACACACACACGCACACTCTTGCTCTGCTTCACTCTCTCTGCAACACATCTTGGTCAGACAGCCCCTGTTTATAAATAGGGGAGTGTCTTTTCCAGCAGCTCTGGCAAGCCTGCTTTTATTCCAGATCAAATATCTGCTCTTTGATCTGTGTGGAAGATGTCTCCTCGCGTTTTCCGTACTCAAACACAAACACAGTGTACTATACTCACTCTGGTTGTATAACATGCCAGTTGGAAAAACAGTTAAGTCTCTGCAAAGAAATGTGTTTCACATCCCGTTAACATCAAACTCTATGTGAGTTGAAAGGAAGAGGCCCTCAGGTATACGCTATATAAACAGGTATATATTATATCATCTATGAATAATTGGATAGTTTAGCATTTAAAAAAAAAAAATTACCGACCAGTGAGATCAAATGACTGTTTTTATACACAGAAAGACTCTCGGTTAACACACCTGACTTGTGAACTTATGGCTTTTATACTGCCAATTTTATACACGTTATATTTTATTCTGCCTTTATCAGTATTTTAGGATAAAATACTCTAAAGAACCATAAAGATCTCGAGTCTTTCAGAGTACTGTTTTGATTCCTCTATTCCCTGTCCATTATTTTTTTGGCCTCCACAAAATGGGCCAGATGTTCTCCAGATGTGCAACCTTAAAACATGTGGTAATGAAAGCTCTCTTTTTTTTTTGGGATCCAAGTAAGTTTGAAGCTATCATGTTTGTCCAGACTCTGCGTCAGAGAGTAACATTTCCTAGAACTGACAACATTTTGCCTTTGAGTAAAGAATGAGGACTTTGAGTGTCAAGCCTTTTTTTAAACAAGAGCTGCTGAAGAGTTCATAAACTTTAGAAGGCTTCACAATGAGCAGATTACATTAACATAAATTGTTGACAAGCACGCCACTTTTATGAATAATTCAACCCATCTTTGCCCAGAGCTACAGACAGTGGAAATAAAAAGGGTAACAAATGCACAAAAAAGTATTAAAGAACCAAAGCCCTCAAAACCCGAGAAGTAATCGATACATCCTGTGACAAGCCTAAAGGTCTCTACAGTACCTGCAAACAAGAAATCTACATTACTATGGATGATTAATGCGAAGAAGATCTACTGAGTAGCAGAGGAGCTTTGCAGAACTGTTCTTTGCTGTCTGGGGTAGCTACAGTGCTCCATTGTCTCTACTGAAACCTGAGACCAAGAAAAGGAGCACTAGATACAGCAATCATTGCTCAAAAGACTTCTCTTGTTTGCTGAGCCCACCAAATTTAATAACCTACAATTTAACTATTGCAATTGTCTCTTTCTGGACACAGTGGCAACTATTGTGTAACAGATTTGAAAATCATTGTCAGCATAATGTATGCTGAATAGAGATGTAGTATTGAGAGCTGGGCCCTGTACTACGAAGCGAGTTCAGCATACCCAGGGTATCCTTCGTTATCCAGATTTACTCACCCTAACACTGGCGTTCGGGTAAGTGGTCACACTAAGCTGGTTATTAACTCACTAAGTTAGCCCAGGACTTCCCAATCGAGGTACACGTGAGTTCACATGAAAGAGGTGGTGCTGGTAATATCTGATCACATTGATTAGTGTACTAGTAGCTGATTTTACAAAGAAAGAGTAAACTTTAAAATGAGAAAAATATGAAGAGGTTACATAAATGATGTAAGTATTTGTATCCACTTTAGTTAGAAAGCTATTATTAAAGTGTAGCCACTTGTCTGAGTTAACAGATAAAAATATCCCATTAAGATATTGGAGAATCTGATGAGCTGTTATCAACTATTCCCATCAAATTTGCATAAGATAGTTATAGTTTTCATTCTCTCAGCTACAATCTGTGTCTTTTAAGGATTTAAGAGTAAGTTTAAATACAACAACAGAATTCAAATATAGGCTTAGTCTATGTACAAATTTGAAATGAGGTTAGAAAGTGCAGTATAGGTGTCCTGTTTTAGGATCGTATATTACTGACTAACACTTATCAAAGAGTAAAATTGTTGCTGACAAATATGGGAATGAATCAAGATTTATCACCGATGCTCATCAGCTAACACAAAGACTTTAGACACTACTGAAAAACTAGAGCCACCTACTCTACCCACAGAGGGATTGTTCAGGCAGGGTGATGCCAGTTTCTGAAGAACTGCCTGGTCAGTAGGTGGTGATTTCATACCTGCTGATCTCTAATCAGGAACCTAACCTGTTCCGGAGCAGGTTAGGGTTAAGGGTTAAACTTCAGAGCTAATCCAGAAGTTACCCAGATAAGATTAAATCCTGCTTTGTAGTACAGAGGTCTCTATAGAGACCTGTCACAAGACCAATTCTTTGGTAACTTTCATTGTCACAACAAAAAAAAAAAAGTTTGAACCAGTGATTGTACTGCTTTATAAGCAGGGATATACATATTGTAAATATCAGTAAGATTATTCCAACAATATGTATGTATAAAATTGCAATCAAAGATTTTAAACACATTTTTTAGAACTTGCACAAATATAAAATGTTCTCATAAAATTAGACAAAATTTTCCATTTTGGGGATTTTCTGACATCTGATGTAATAATGTTAAATAAATGGTAAATGGCCTGTATTCGCTTTATTTAGTCCCTATGGACCCCAAAGCACTTTAGACTACATTCAGTCATCCACCCATTCACACACTGGTGATGGCAAGCTACATTGTAGCCACAGCAGCCCTGGGGCGCACTGACAGAGGCGAGACACTGGCGCCACCGGGCCCTCTGACCACCACCAGTAGGCAACGAGTGAAATGTCTTGCCCAAGGACACAACGACTGAGACTGTCTGAGTCGGGGCTCGAACCGGCAACCTTCCGATTACAAGACGAACTGCCAACTCTTGAGCCACGATCGCCCTTAAGTATAAGTATAAAATAAGTATAAAAAGTTAAGATAGATGAATATCACCGATTTTTCAAAACATTTCAGGTTGCAAGCATTCAGAGACTTTTACAAACTGTATGATGCACTTCATGGCAGCATACATACTTGAGGAAGTATCTCTGGCCAGAGGCTGTCTTGGCCATCTCCCACCCATCTGGTAGGGGCATGTCATCAGGAATCTCATAAGAAGACTGACGAAGATGTTGAGGAGAGGCCCCTGTTGAGCCCATGCCAGACAGTGAGCCACCAGAAACAGCTCCTAACTGCAAGGAAGCAGGGGATGAGTGTGCACGGACATGGTGAGGGATGAGGACTCCGGCACTCCCAGCATCAGTGCTGGCCTGTGTTGGGGTTGAGAGACAACACAGTTAGTTTTCTTTGGGGAGTTTGAGTGAAAACCCTCACTTAAAAACATCAATTATCATGTAATAATTAAAAAAGGCCATATGCAAATGTAAAGACAAATCAAACATTTATGAAAGAATAAAAAAAACATGAGGCTTTGTTTGTTTCAAATACAAGTGCAATAATGGATTGAGGATGAAAAACAGAACACAGTCTTAATTTATTGACAGTGTGTACTAGTCTACATAATTTCTACCCATTTAATATTTGAGTCACTCCTTATAATTTGTAATCACTTTAAAGTGTATATAAATTCTATTCATGTGCATGTGAAGGCATGTTTTTGACTTATTCGGGTGTGGGAGGTATCCAGGGCTTGCCACCAACACGCATGCGCACTAATTACAAAAAGTCCTCAGAGTTATGGGGAGCGACCGGGAACTTGGAAGAGCTGAAAATGGAAGAAGGGATCGGGGAGGGGCTGTGGGTGAATATAGGATAATTTAACCATCATATGATTTCCTGTCAGCAAATCAAGTTGTTTACATAAAAAAGTCGGATTGGAAATTTAAGATGATACGAACATGACGGTTATCCGTCTGCAAATAGCTATACATGAATTATTAACCAAACCATCCCTTATTATTTTTACATTGTCACTCATCTAATCACAATTTATTCTAAGCTAAGCAATATTCATCGGTTTTCTTGGTTACTTACGGCCAAAGACTGCAAGAGAATGTTTCCGCCGTTTAATAAAGCCCTCACGGCCTTTGCTGTTTTAATGTTTGGGTTTTTTTTCTCTTTTGTTTTGTTTTTTTGCTGTGAAATGTGTTAAATGGAAATTAAATGCAGTTTGAGGGGGGAAAACAACCCATCAATGGAAATGCACACTCATTTAAGCAGGTCAATACAAGTCCGCCTGAATAAAGTTATTATATCTTAAAGACTTAAAAAAATAATAAGTGTGTTCAAAGATGACTGACCAATAAAACAATAACGCTGAAGGCTAAAAATGGCACCAGAGAAGGATGAAGTAACTATTAACTAAGTGCCAGTCACGTAGCTCCTGAAGGCCGAAACTCGACAAGATGGGCCCTGCTTTTTAGTTGTGATTTCTGAGTACGGGCACAGTAAAAACCAGGGCGGGCTTACTTGTCTGGAATGAGACTTTGGTTCTGGGGGTTTGAAGAAGGAGTCTGGCAGTTTCCTCATCCTCATGGGCACAGAGTGGGGCACGGTATTGACTTTCGGGTTCATCACAGCGTTAAAAAGCGCCTCTAGGTCAGTCTCAGAGTCGCCCCGTACATGGACGATTTGGTGTCCGGCAGGAGGGTTGTGCTGGCTCGGATCCATTGTCCCAAAAACAGTCTTCGAACTTTATGTCCCAAAAAAGTTAGGCTTCGGAAGTTAAAAAATAAACGTGAGCCAATCCCAAACTTTTTTTCCACGCCGGGAGAAATCTGAAAATCTCGACGACACTCAGTAAAAGTTATTCGGAGTCATTCTAAACTTTACAAGTCGAGCACTTGATATTCTTCCAAAGTGTGTTAGCTGTCGAAATCTGCAATGAAAGACAGCCTTTTCCTGTTTTTTCCTGCTGGCATACTTGTTAACGTAACAAAGCGCATAAACTCCACATTGGAATTTATGCTCTCGTCCCCCCAAAAAACGCAGATGCAGCCACAAAAGACGAAAAAACACCACAAACGGTTGAGTGAAAGAGTCCAACTTTTTCTGAGTGTCGGGCCAAGTCCAAGCTGTTGTTGATATTCTTTTAAGCAAGGCTCATAGTGAGCGGTACAAATCTCCGCAGCTCACTTTCTAGAAAAAAAAAAAAAGTTTAGCCCCAGTCGGATCTAAACTTTGGAGAGGACATCAAACTTTATGACGCCAGTGACGTAATCACCAATAGGGCGGGACTTACGGCTCCGATTGGGACAAGAGCGTTTAAAGGTAGACTGGAAAAGCCAAGCCCTTTATTAGCGGGCACCTTCCCCAATTAAACATAGTGTGAAATTAAAAGTAAAAGATTATGTACCAAAAGATACATTTTTGATAAGACATGTCACAACTTTTTAACGTTAACATCTACTTATTTCGACAGCAAATGGAATTGTAATATCCTTTACAGTTTATGTAATCTTCGACCGGACAATCTGGGCAAGACCTTATGAGTTATGGTCTCCATTTATGGCCCATTTGCTAGCCCAAATCTGGATGCCTTGTAGAAAAAAACACTACTACATGGGAAGTTTCATTAAACTAACTTGCAGATGCACTGAAAATATATACACACAGATGAACACAGGGTAACCAAATTAAACTCAAATTTGATGCTATAAAGTGACATTTTCTTGTACAAGTTTGTACATGTTTTTTTTTTAAGTTACCAAAGTTTTTCTAGTGTAAAAACAAGAAAATAAAGGACCAAAAAGAAAACGAAAATCAAATTCATATTGAACTAAAGCTCATAAAAACGTACAATAAAGTGCATTTGCAAACGGAAAATCTGACTAAAGTAACACTGGCAGATCACATTTTTCTTTGCAGGATTTATTTATAACATTATGACAAAATATAGATAAACACTTTCCCAAGAATCTGAGCAAAGATAAGAAAAAAAAATATCATCACTATGTGTAATAGTACAGTTTTCTCTCTCTCTCACTCTCTTTTTTTGTTACAGTGCTCATGAAAAGTAGACCCATGCAGTTCCCACAATTGTTATGCTAATGAAGCCCCTCTCCCATTGAGAAATCATTTTGTCAAGATCCACCCTCTTTGGATATAGAGGCTCTGTTTCAGCTTTTCCCATACATCCATGAATGCATCATTATGAAGATCTATTAAATATCCACAGACACTGTAAACCTCCTTAACAGACTGAGAGTCACACTCAACCCACATGCTTTTGGACAGATAATACTTTTTAACAATGCTGCACCTTCAAAATCTTAGAAACATTTAACATCGCTGTAATCCACCATACTGGTAGGAATTCATGTTTGTCCTGCTAAACTTTGATGTGTCTAATAAATGATTAGTAAAATGCTGACAGTGAGAGAACTTTTAATATTTGTGAAATACTTGATTATTGTTTTAAAAGTTGCTCTAATTTGATGAATGAAGGAAACAGTCTTTGCACACATGCTGCCAGTCAAAAAAATGTCCATTGTTTCAATGAAAGTGGCCATTTTCACATCATTGTAACGCAGTCAGACACATTAAAGAGATGGACTGCAGTGTCCCGGCAGCGCCAAGAGGACCACCCACCACGCCGAGTTTGGTCACTTTTTGTAAGCCTTCCATCCTCCTCACTGCTCTCGATTGGATATTACTAGAAACGATTATATGGCCGCTATAAAGCAGAATCAACCTGTGATCGAAAGTGTAGCTGTATGAGTCCACTTTGTGTAAAGCGCTTTGCTCTTCTGTTTGGCTATTACAGATATGTTGACACACTGTTGCTACAGTCAAGTGAGTGGAAGGCTCGCACGCCCCCTGCAGTGTACAATCGGTATTTATCCCAATAAACAAACTATTGCAGTGTCTATCCCTTCCTTTCTGACTTCCTTTAAACATGAACAAACCACGTACAACTATGTTATTGCCTACAATCTTTCAGCTTTATGCATAAATCTTAGCTATCACTCATTTTCTGAGCATTAAAACCATTGTTATCATTACAAATTTGATCTAAACACGTAAAACACAATTTCCAACCTTCCATCCATGTGCATATTGTCTTATTACAAAAGATATTCAGATTTTTTTTAAAGTCAAGGTTTGTTTCGGTCATTTTTTGTTGCATGCAATATTGCTTTTCCAGACACTCATTCATTGCGTGTTAAATGGACTGTAACAAAAGAAGACAAAATACTTGACAGCTTAAGCTTCACAACAGACCAAAGCACAAGCTTGAACTTGCATCTGTGAAAATGTCTCCCCTTATTTTCAGCACTCTTGCCTTTTCTTGTTCAGTTTCTGGGTGTTGTGCTGGTTAAGGTTTAAAGCTCATTACACTCACCATTGTATAGCATAATGGCTGTGAACAATAATGGTGCCAGGCCAAACGGAACTGATTTCAGGGCAAACCTACAGCAGAATATTCAGAATTTCAGTGATTTATCTGAACACGAACACTTATTCTACATGATTGTGTTTATTTGTGTGCACGCTTATGTTGTTTTTTTCCCCTTTTTTATTGGGGCAGTCTAAGTATCATTACTAGAGAGTTTCTTGTTAATAGGTAGGACTCAAATATGTTAAATATCAGCATCAGTTCAGATAAAAGTAGTTTTCTTCTCTTTATAATCGTCTCATGCACACTGGGTAGAAATAACACTGACGCTCATTGTCAATTAACCACATTGGACAGTTTGTATGTTTCACTGGAGAATCTCTTCAAATGTAACGAGTCAAAGTGCATCTGCTGTTGTGGGCATAATCATATGCTAAAAATGAATACATTGTTTCCCTCTGTTGCTGTTCTCAGTTTTGGTGTAAGCTAACAAGGAGGTGATGCACGACTCGATGTGGCAATGAGACACCATTGTCACATTACCGTTTATAGCTCCTTCTTGGAGCACCAAAGAAACCTGCAGTTAAGCTATAAAAAAAGTCCCATCATTGTTCAGATGAGCTTGGGCTTCCTTCAGCTCTTGGAACAAGTCCTAGCAGGCTGACAGAGGGACAAACCCAGACACGCCAGAGAAGGAGGGGCAGCTCACATCAATAATCCCTACAGCGTCTTCCCCCAATGAACCTATTGTTTGCCAAGGAAGACAGAGAAGTTTTTAATTAAATACACTTTAAACAACAACTAGTATCAAATAATAGCATGCTTTGTCTTTTGATGTTACTATAGATTGAGGGCAATATTAAATAAATTAAGCCTTAAAGCAAAAATAAAATTCAGCATAGGTGCAATCTGAAGAGAAACCTGCAGAAACCTCGCTGTAGAGGCTCGGCTTGTTAAGCCAGTAGGTTGAGTCCAGTAGCCATAATCATCTTTTCCACAGCCATAAAAGAAAGACAAACACACCTTCAACGCTGCAAAACTTTTCATAAACCATTTCCAGGCCTTGGTCAATTCACTGATTGTAACACTGCCAAACACAGAGTTTATCAGCAAACTGTCAACAACATTTATTCAGTTCACTGCTGAACTGCTGCAAAACAGTCCACCAAGTCATAGTGTTACTATGCAAAATAAATACAGAATGGTACACCTTTAAACATTTAACATATACAATTTGATAGTGTTTGTATATTTTGCAGTCAGGGCTGGTCATGTATTGATTGAAACAAGAGCATCTTTGCATTTTGTAACATAAAAACAGATTAAAGCCTTTCTCATTTAAATAGGCACTTCAGACTTCGATTGCTTGATAGTCAGTAGCTTAAGTGTGCTCTAAGGCTGCTGATATGTCTTTTTTTGTCTTTGCAATTCAAGGCTGTTTATATTTCAGATCCTTAGTTACTTAAAAAGACACAATTCCTTGTTTTGTAATAAGTGCTTGTTTCAACAACATGCTTCAGCATAAAGTGCACCGACGAGGGCTCAAGACTGCTGTGGCGAACACAAGCTTCAAGTCAGGACTTCTGGTGGTATCGAGAGTGATTGTTAGCCGAGGATCCACAGTGTTTGTTATGGTTTGATGCTTTCACTTCTCTTGTCTGAAAATGGAGACAGAAGTTAAGAAATGAATTATCTTCAACAAAGTCACCCTTTCTGTTGAGGAAAGAAATAAATCCCTGCTAAACACTTACATAGGGTGCATCACTAAGTACAAGACCATGCATGCTAGTATTGCCCCCAACACGCTCCTGCACACCTGCAAATAGTAACAGGTTGGCGTGGTTACGCTGCACCGACATCATGTTGATACTCTTCTGTTATACACAGGTCAGAAAAATTCTGGCCTGATTTTAACGGCCTTCACAAAGTGCTTACATTGAAGCTGGTGGTTGAGTCGATCCAGACAAAGCAGAATTTTCTTCTCCTCCAAGGAAATGCTGGTGAGCTCCTGCTGTTGGCTGTACTGGTCTACTGTTCCAGATCTCTGTGTTTGGACTGTCTCCATGGCAGCCACTATACCCTTTTCTTCCAGATGGCCTTTAGCATGCACTTCAGCGAGGTGTAACTGGGCTGCACTCTCAAAATCTGAGATTACATTAAAGGCAGACACTCTCACCTTATTAATGCATGATGCAGCTGTCCTATCAGATTTCTAAATTCCTATATCCATGTTTTTTAAGTTACATTATATATATTTCCTAAAACTAGAAAACAAAAAAGAAAATGTTAAGAAAGCTCTTATAAAGCATAAGACATGACAGAAGAGTAACTTTTTTTTAAACTAATACATTCAACATTTGCTTGAATTATAAAATAAATGTAAACACAAACAGAGAACATAATACCTTCATTTGGAAAGGCTGAGTTGTAAGTGCTTGGTAATGTTCTGAGCAGCTTTGCTGTTTGCTTTGTTTGCTGCAAAAAACAACACACACTCACAACACATGAACTGTCACTAAGTCAACATCAGTTATTAGCTTTTTACTAACTGCTCGTTGTTATTGTTCCCTTTGTCTGGGAAGCTTAAGACAAAGATTTCTATTCTATTTTATTCTGTTAGTCTGACCTACAATTAACCTTAATTTTTATGCAGGCCAGAGATGAATTAAGTCTTATTTTATTTGTGATGACAAAAAAAATGTATCGTTAACTCATGTCTATCCCTAACGCTTGTCTTTGGCACCATTAATTATTAAATTAACACTTTGGACAGCATAAAAGGAACAGCAAAACAAGTTCAAACACACCCACTTACTGATCTTTACCAACTACTCTCACACCTCCCACAGGGCAACTACGCAACTGCACGCATGTACCTGAGAGATCTGATGAAGTCTTCTATTCTCTGAGCCAGGAGCCTGTCTGCCTTTCTCTGTACAGGGCTTCCTTAAGACTCGCCCTCTCTCCAGGGCTGGTGCTTTCAGTATCAGTTTTGCTGAAAGAAAACATATGCACCGGTATCATAACTACAAGAACAAGCATATTCCAGACTGTGCTGTCTGGAACACCATGTAAAATTTGTTTTTAAAGTTTAAAAAAGCAGTTGGATGTTTTGAAGCACAGCCTATTACTACAAATAATAAAAAAGTGGAATAATGATTAAAAATAGTCATAAAAACTCACAAATGTCATGCAGATTATTTTCTGCATACTTGTACAATTGAACACAGTCAAACAGCATCCTGGGACTGGATTAGCATTAAAGATTGTTCCTCTTTACGCTCAAAGTACTGTAGCTACTACTTACATTATAAAATGTAAAATATGAACTTGAACAGGTAGAAAAAAAAACAACTAAAATTTCTGGAGGCACTCAAATTAACCCTAAGCCGTGTGTAGTGCTGTCAGCTAAAATATACATTACCATCCTTTGTGGTTAAGGCACTGCGGACGCCATGCCAGAGCTGTGAAATTTCTTCATCTGTGGGAGTACAATCTAAACAGAAGTCTTTTTCATTACATGCATTCCCCCCCCTTCTTCTGTAGTGGTGAGTGTCCTGATGACTTGAACTGGGCATGCTCGTCACAATGCCCTCTGAAAGTGGGGAGGCGTATGACGGTGGCAGTGGTGTGTCTAAAACAGTATTTTCTGTTGTTATTTCTTTATGCGTTTTAGCTGAGCAATGGCCCTCTGAGTCATTCTTGTTCAGGACCTGCTCAACAGCCATGGCCCGTTTGTTGATGGCGCTCGCGTGATCCCTGCCATATGGAATTTTGGTGATGCACGGCGTCTTTTCCTCCGCAGATTCCATCCGAGGAGGTGGACGTGGCACCATGACCTTCCCTTGGGTTTTGGCAATCTGACTAACCTCGGTGGCAGACTGAGGTCGTATGACCGTGCCCTTTCTTGTTCGTGAGGAAACAGGACCCGCTCTGCCAAAGTGCTCTTTCCGAGGGACCTTGGGGGCACTGGCTCTGATGCTGTTGCGGTGTACCTTGACCTCATCGGTTTGTTGCTGGGGCAAGTTGACTTGAACATCTGCCCAAGCTTCTTTTGTAAACTGATAACCAGTGGAGGCTGCAGGGGTCATGCCGGGTCCAGTCTTGGGAGTCCCTGAGAACGCACTAAGGCTTAGCTGGTGGTCGTTCGAGTTGTTTTTTGGTTGACAGAGATTGAAGGATTTGCCTTTCATTTTGTTCTGTTTATCTTTCTCTTTTTCCACATGCACTTCATCAAACCAACGCAGCTTCTTTTTGACAGTGTTATTGCCCTCCAGGTCCCTTGTTTTTCTCCGTGCTAATTCAACACTATCCCTGATCGCTAAAGCTACTTGTTTTGCAAAAATCAAATTCCCTGAGCCGTACACACAAGTGGAATCCATGTATTTGGACTGCTTTTTAAGAATTCCCTTACTATATCTGACCTCACATACCGAATCAGACGTCTCTATTGACAAAGGTATTTTCTCGACTTCCTTCTCAGGACATTCAAGACACTTGTACGTATCTGACTGAATATTAGACAAGCAGGTATGCTCCATGGGTTTTGTATTTATTGGCTTCTTAGTATTGGAGTCTGAGTTTGTAACCTTATTGAGATTGTTTGTAGAAGCACTGCATTCTTTGTGAGATGACAGAGCGCTGTTTTCTTTTCCTGTTTGCTGAAGAGCGCTTTCTCTTGACAAATTGTCTGTTGTACTGTTGTACAAGAAAATATTTGGCTTTGGGGGATCCCCAAACAAAATGTCTTTGCTGTTGCTATTTTTGGCAAGCAAAGGAATTTCTGTAGTTGGATATTTTAATTGTCTGTCATCTTGGATCCTCTCCTGTTTGTGAGCCAAGAGGCCCTCTTGTTTAGGATAGGAAGAATCGAGTGCTGCGTTGCCAAGAGCAGCTATATTTGCAATAATGATGTTGCCACCGGGGCTGTTCTGTCGAGTTTTCATCTCATAGGGCTCTAGGTCAGCACTAACATTTTCACTATGAGCTGATAAATTACAGTTGTTCAGAGCAGGCTGGATCTCTGTCTTAAGTCTTTGTTCAATAGATGTGAATTCCCACGAGGCTTTAGAAACATTTATCTTATTATTACACCATCCAGATTCATCTAGTTTTTTCTGGTTTGGTTCATGCCGCTTATTTGCTTGGACTAAGTTATCACCGAGAAGCATCATCGCTGAGAAGTCTGATGTTTGATGACACAAGTCATTTTGCTTTCTTAGGTCTTGATGGGTCCTCTCTGTGCCAAGCAAGAGTGATGAATAGGAACTCTGCAGAGTTTTTGTGAGGTGGTTGAAATCCTCATTTTCCAAACTATCCTTACTTGAAAGGCTCTCAGAAAGACAAGAATCAGACAGGTGGCTACCCTGGAAAATGGAAGCAGAGAGGAGTTGATAAGTGGAAAATAATATATTTTACAACTGTACAGGCATGCCTGTTGCTTATCAGTGCTTACAAGGACCTCCCCTGCGTCCTTGCCACTGATCTTTTTTTTTTTTCACAAAATGAAAATGAAGACTGTTATAAATAATATACATTCTGAAACAGCTATTAATATACACACATTGCACTAGAGGGTGCTACAGTTTGTAGCATCCACAGGGACTGTTACTGCAGGAAAAGGTTTGTTACAATGCTGCCACCTAGTGGAATCCCCCCAAGATTGATTCTGTTCATCTGGACGTTTTCAGTGGGAGAAACGTTTCAACACTCATCCAAGTGACTTCTTCAGTCTCAGGTGACTGAGGTAGGTTTCCCCAATATTATAAACAGCCCATTATTCGTTCAGTCGTGCTAGTATATATATATATAAAAAAATGAAAAATGAAAAACAAAATCATCATAAATCTGGTCCTTACCAGGTTCTACAATTATTTAAATACGGCATTACAACACATGGCATATTACACTCTGTCTTTATTTAATTACTAAAAATATAGCCAAAATGTAGAAGCAGTACAAGCAGTAAGTACAGCCTCAGAGCTTCCACAGCAATTAAGCGCCGACTGAAAGAAACTGTGGCCTCGAAAAAAGCAGAAGGGCTGTCACACTAAAGTTTTGTTTCCTGCACATTGAAATGAAAAAAACAAAACAAACAAAAACAAAATACCTGTGGACTGTGATCGTGCTCGCTCTCTATTCTGCTCTGTTCCAGGAGGAGTTTTGTGTAGGCCTCCACAGCAGAAAGCGCTTGGCGGTGGGAGGATTTAGAAACTGTGGGTGGCTTAGGAGATGGGGAGCAGCTTCTTTAAAAGAGAAAGGAGAATATAAATAAGCAGTGACTGGCTATTTTTGGTATGCAGTAAGATAATGGTTGAAGTTTAAATCTGCTTCTTTTTTACCCATTAACATTTATATTGCTGGACAAGAAAGAGGACTGCCGAGTGTGCGAATTCAAGGTGCCTTGAATTTGATGGAGTGCATCTTCAATATTTGCAACATTTCTTTTAAAAGCTATGAGACACAAAGGAAAACATACAAATAAACCAAAATATGTCAAGACTGTTGAGTGAAATAGAGGGTGGTACGTGTTAAGGAGCTGAAACTCCCAAACCCTTCATCCAACTTGAATGTGAATACCCTCAAATGAAAGCTGAGAGTCTACGCATTCCGTCCATGTCCATTATACAACTATAACTGGAATATTTTTCAGTAAACAGGTAAAGAACAAATCTTGTGTCAGTGTCCAAATATATATGGAGCTAACTGTATAATCTACTAACATTGTCGGCGCCTCTCAGAAGGGGGTAAATGTGCTCTTTGGAAACGCTCAGTTGCGTCCTGTACTTGCAGTCTGCGTTGCTGGAGGATGCGGTCTCTTAGGCATTGCTCCTGCACATCCCACTGCTTCCGTCTTTCATCCAAAGCCCTGAGCCATGAAAAAGGGAAGAGAATGAACCTAGGGCACATTTTAATTTATTAAATCTAGTCTGGGCTAAACAGAAACCTGAGTCCCTGCCTAGAGATATGTTTTCAGCAGAGCCATTAATAAATTAAAGACACCATTCACTCCTGGGTTCACTGGTGAAGCCAGTAACAACAGTAATAGTGTAAATAAAATTCCACTTTGTTTTCTTTTTAAAATGTCAGAAGCAGTAGTGTATTAAATAGCCATGAGAAGTACCTCTATCTACTGTATTTACAAAGGCTTATAGTAGCTGAAAATTCATTTTTGAAAATGTGTCATTAAACTATACATGAACTGGAGTTACACCTGTCCTTTAAATGTGCAACATTGTGCCTAATTATGCTGCCTTTTTTACGTGTGAAAAATCATGTTAAAGATTGCAATTCTGCTGTCTAAAAATAAAACTGAAATGTATTACTGTAAGTGAAGATATAGTATTTCATGCAATCTATGTAATGTTTATGGGTAAGCTTATCCACAGTTTAATTTGCCCCTCCATTAAAGGAACAAATCTAATTTGTGGGGTTCCTCTTGTTCTTGGGTTACGCCTTGTTCTGATGTTACGCAATAAGCCTGACCATTGCCTACAGCCATCCTTGCTATAACATGCTTTTAGTGCACTAGGTTTAAAAACAGGACCTCTCAGTGTCAGGTCCCAATTATGGAAACACATATTTAGAAGGTGCAAGGGATCTGAACCTCATCGGGATAAACTTTGCAGCTTTAAGCATTCAAAGAAGTCAAGCTTTAATCACCTCTCTGGAAACATAGATCTATTTCCAGGTCTACATTGTGAAATCCTGTCTGCACAGTTGATCCTATAAAGTATCAAAGTCAAGGACAGAACCAGAGGCCCATTCTGAACACCAGCAAAATTAAATGGGCTGCACATATTTCTCTAAATGGGTATGGGAGCGTTATAGGTTATAGAAATCGGACAGAAGTGTGTTGTTTAGATGAAACTTTGCTGTTAGTCCAACAATAAAAATAATATATTTGACAACTGACTTTCTGCGTCGGTTGGTTTCCAGGGAGAATTTGCGTGCTCGGGATTTGCATATCTTCTGCTCTTCAACCAAAAGCCGTCTCTCCTTCTCGAGACTTGCATGATCTCTCAACCTCGAATATCTGGTAGTCATCAGCTGAGGAGAGCAGTTGTTGATGGTAGTCAGAGGATATGTGTCGCGTAAAAGTAATAATCAGTAATGATTAAGTTCTCGTGAATTATACAAGCAGGTCGAATAAAGTTTCAAGTTGGGTCATTACCGAACTCTACATTTGTTTTAAAACGAGCGTGGGTGCACGACACACATTTCTATAACACAAATAACTTCATGCATGTAGGATACGAATGGTAGAAGAAGTGATCTTGTGGAACTTGCATCCTCTGAGGCTGCTGATCTTCGCTGACACCGAGCAGACGTACAGGTTCAATCGGCTAGCAGCTGCTAACTTGTCCTTTTTAGCTAACGTCGGCAGTACGCCGGATTAAGTCACTCAACCATTTTCAGGGCGAAGTGAAGCTTGTAGCGTAAATGTCCACATCGTTGCGACCTCCCCTGACCAGTAACAGCCTCATTGTCTTGTGTAAAAGAGTGAGAACAAAAATCCGAATAAGTTGATACGTCCACAGCCGTGTTTGTGTACGCTTGCTCCATGATAGCGACCGAGGACGCGACTCCTTGGCAACCAAGAGAGGTGATTGTTTTTCTTATGTCCAGCAGAGGGCGCAGGACTCCTCCAGACGTGCATGTCGCCTTCAGGCACATTTGGAAATTAAAGGTATCCACATTTTAATGTTAAAAACTTTCTGTGGGATAGTTAAAATGTTTTTACTCAGCTTTTATATCTACTCTTAGAGGAGGGCTTGTAAAATACGAGGATGGGCTGGTATTACTTTTTATCTTTAATAAAAACAGAAGTTAAGAGGATTATTGAAAATCTGCTTTTTCCAGATTGTGTATGCCATTTTATGGATGAGTGGGCCGCTGCTTTATCTCTTACTTTGTCAAACACTGTATATGGGTATAGTGATGATATTGCTGCTATCCTGCACTCGGGTAATTACATATAATCCCTTTGCCCTCGGCTACAGTTTAAGTCACAACCTGTTATGCTGGAGCGATTCTGCTGATCCAAAGTCCCAGTTTGTCAAAGTGCTTTAATATCTTGCTTTAGGGGGCTTACGGGAAGATTGATTGAAAATAAAGTAAATAATAGATAAATATAATACCCACACCAATACCCATATTTCAAAGGAAATTCTAAAGGAAAAACGCCCTTTGGGCGTGCAAATGCAGCACTGTAAGCTTCAAGAGTCAACACTGGACGCAGGGTTAGAGCCACTCTGACAGAAGGTCCAGAGGCTACAGGATGAGCTCGATGACCGAAGCAGATTTGGGTCATAAAGATTAAACAATTAATAAATCATCTGATGGAGCAGTATTTCCCAAGGTTAGTGAAGCGCGTGTTTTTTTTCCCTTTAAATCTCTCTCTCTTTACATATATATATATATATATATATATATATATATATATATATATATATATATATATATATATATATATATATATATATATATATATATATATATATGACAGATAATGATATTGTTATATTTCCATAATATCGATGTTATTGCTACTTTTACGATGCTACAGAAATCTTTCATTTCATTTGTTTTCTCCATCTAGCTCTTTAGATGATATAGGAAGGGAAACAAAGTTCACCAGAAAATATGTTTCAAATATTATTTTGATCTTCACTTATTAAATCCTTATTTAAACCACTTCGGTTTAAATAAGGATTTTTTTCACCTTCCCTGGCCTAACAGCAGGATACATATTCAGTTTATATTGTATTCGCAAATATAAACGATCTGCCCCTCTATCAGAACAAATTCTGCATGTATTGCATGCATTTAACGGATTGCTCAGTTACTTAAAATCTTGTTACTAATGTCACTAATTATGACTGAATACACTGGACATCGTCAACGTCTGTCATCATGGTGGTTATTTGTGCTGAAGCAATTGGCTCCTCAGATAACCTTGTTATTCAAATGTAATTAGTGAGCAGAAAGTTGATTTTCTCTTTTAAAAATGGCGATTTAATTAGCAATAAAAATAGTCACTGTCATCAGGTATGACCTCAGCTTAATGTCTGTGGTTAAGACGTAACACGTTCTAAGTTTTCCATGATCAGCAAGTGGTGTTATGTATAGTCTATTTTGGATTATTCAACAGTAACTAAATTAAAAAGACATGTGAATCCAGCAGAGGCTGAATGGTCAGTGTCCTCCCATGAAATGAAGGAGAGCAGATGATGAATCTGTGGGTGGTGTCACACATTTAGTGTGAGTTATAAATCAGCAGAGACCCACTGTGCACACTGTTGTTCAGTCACTGGTTGGATCACTGCTGTCTCATTGTCCAGCCCTTTTTGTGATATAAGGTAAAAATTATCCTTTAAAGCAATAGAATATTTGTTTATCTTCCTCGAGAGAAATTATTAATCTTACCTTAGCAAAGGAGGGATTACCAGCTGAAAAGGTAGTTCTATTTTGTCTTACAGAAATAATTTTACAAACCTAAAATGTGATTGTAACCCTGTGTT
This sequence comes from Aulonocara sp. 'chitande type north' Nkhata Bay, assembly GCF_057382095.1. Taxonomy (NCBI): domain Eukaryota; kingdom Metazoa; phylum Chordata; class Actinopteri; order Cichliformes; family Cichlidae; genus Aulonocara; species Aulonocara sp. 'chitande type north' Nkhata Bay. The sequence continues at coordinate 33,204,176 of NC_141357.1, forward strand.
AAAGATCATATGACTAAATACACTTACCTGTTTTTAGATGGAGCAATGAAGAGAAAGCCACGATGCTAAGACAAATTGTGGTCAAACCCCGGAGACAAGCTTTTTGGGGGGCCGGTTACCCATTTCATCCTCACTCTTCCTCTTGCCTTTCTATGAAGGAGGAAGTTTTTTTAGAAGCTGCAGAATATGGCAATATCCCTGAAGTGAGGCGGATGTTGGAAGAGCTGCCAGAGCTCAATGTTAACTGTGTCAACTACATGGGACAGAATGCACTGCAGCTGGCTGTTGCCAATGAGCATCTAGAACTTACCAGACTTCTTCTAAAGAAGAAAGACCTCGCCAGAATAGGAGATGCTTTGCTGTTAGCCATCAGTAAAGGTTACATTCGCATAGTAGAGGCCATACTGAACCACGAGGCTTTTGCAGACAGTCAAAGGCTGACTAACAGCCCCAGCCAGGCAGAGATGCATGATGACTTTTTCTCCTATGATGAGGATGGGACACGGTTCTCTCATGACATCACTCCCATCATTCTGGCTTGCCAGTGCCAAGAGTATGAAATAGTGCATATACTTCTTCTTAAGGGAGCCAGGATAGAAAGACCCCATGACTACTACTGTCAGTGCAAGACCTGTAGTGAGCAGCGGAGGCATGACTCTTTCAGCCATTCACAGTCCCGCATCAATGCATATAAAGGTCTAGCCAGCCCGGCATATCTCTGTCTCTCCAGTGAAGATCCTGTGATGGCAGCGCTGGAACTGAGCAATGAGCTTGCAGTTCTGGCCAACACCGAGAAAGAGTTCAAGGTACAGTAATTACAGTGTTCACTCAGGATGCATATTGATGTTTTTGCCAGTCTGTTTATGTGCTTCACTCATTCACAGTGCATATGCTGCTGTTCTCTGTTACAGAATGATTATAAGAACCTGTCAATGCAGTGTAAAGACTTTGTGGTGGGGCTCCTGGATTTGTGTCGAAACACAGAGGAAGTGGAGGCTATTTTAAATGGGGACAAAGAATCATATCGTAGCTCAGACACCACGAACAGACAAAACCTGATTAGGTTAAAACTTGCAATAAAATATGAGGTTAAGAAGGTAAGCACATGAGCACTCTTTAACTTTTTTTTTTTTAATCAATCTTGCATCCTTCATCAACCTCATGTTTGAATATGTAAAGTGTGTAAAGTAATCCTTTTCTCTTCCTGTCTCTGTCTGTCTGTCTTTGTCTTGCATGAACACACACATGCACACACGCAAAAAACACATACCTTTAAACTCAAATGAGGCAGTTTGTGGCACATCCAAACTGCCAACAGCAACTCCTTTCCATCTGGTATGAAAACCTATCTCGACTCCACCAGCAAACAACAGCAGTTAAGATTCTTCTTGTTCTCGGTGTAGCTCTTGGGTTGCCTATACTGGCTTTTATTTACTGGATAGCACCATCAAGTAAGGTTAGTTTACAAAAAAAGTTGCACATAACCTAATAACCTGCCATACAAATGTTGCATTATGCCTGCTGAACTTTAAATTGCCAAATTCTGGTAACACTAAGTTAACAAAGCTGTAATGTAGGATTGCGCTGACTTTTTTAGTTTCCTGTGAAGTTTTTCTCATCATCAATGTTTCAGTTTTTATGACTGGCTTAAGCACTGCCATGTATCTTTTGATGTATAAAATATATCACTGAAATATGTAAAAAAAAAAAAGTGATTTTAGGTTTTGTTCTGTTTGTTGTCTCTCGCTTCAGTTTGGGAAACTTATGGGCAGCCCTTTCCTGAAGTTTGTGGCGCATGCAGCTTCCTTCATGATATTTCTTTGCCTACTGGTCCTGAATGCAGCAGACCGCTTTGAGGGAACTTCACTGCTGCCCAACATGACCATCCATGATTACCCTTCACAGCTTTTTCGTATGAAGACCACGCCCTTCACCTGGATGGAAATTCTCATCATATCTTGGGTCATAGGTCATAAGCGTAAACACACTTTGTCCCTCACCAATATACTTATGGATTTCTCATTATTTTAGTCAGGGTCCTCATAATATTACACTGCTGTGCATGTCAGGGTAAAAACATCAAAATCATTCAAGATTTATTAATCTTCACACATCTGCTATGATACAAATTGCCCACATTCACCAAGAAAATCTCAAACTACAGACCAGACTTTGAAGCCATGTCAAACATGATTTACCAGTAACAGCAATAAAAATTCCTATGTGATGTAAATACTATCCAAATCTTAGTAATACTGTTTGTACATGATAAGATTTTATTACACTATTTCATATAAGAGAGCAAAAATGGGACTGCCAATCACTTTTTTTTTCTCCACAGGGAAGATCTGGGAAGAATGTAACAACATTTGGTCCCAGGACATCCGGGAGTACATATCAGAACCCTGGAACCTTCTAGACTTTAGCATCCTCACCATTTTTATGACGTCTTTCACTGCCAGATTAATGGCTTTTTGGCATGCATATTCAGCCCAGTGTTATATTGACAAGCACCATACTAGCCTGTCCAACATGACGTTGCCCTTTGAAATACAGTATTTCCAGCTTGGTAAGTGTAGACCAAAAAAATTCAAGTGTTATTGGTATTATGGGTAAGGATTCAATATTTGTTTACATTGTTAAAATAAAAGGTTGCTGGTCTTAGATTTTAATTTTGTTCTAATGTTGCACTGGACAAAGAGACAAACAAACTTTTAGGTGTTATCTTCATAGCCCAATTAATTTTTTAAAATTCATCATTAAAATGAAAAATGATCTTTATTGGTATTTGATTTATAAATCTTAACACAAGTAATAATATTAACAGACACAAAGTTTAGATCATAAAACCTGTTCTTACATGCAGCATCTCTCTCTCTCTCTTTTTTCCTAGCTCGAATCCACTGGATGCCCTCAGACCCGCAGCTTATTTCCGAAGGCCTTTACGCAATTGCCGTTGTGCTTAGTTTCTCCCGCATTGCGTACATCCTGCCCGCCAACGAGCGCTTCGGGCCTTTGCAGATCTCTCTGGGAAGGACGGTGAAAGACATATTTAAATTCATGGTGGTGTTCGTAACAGTGTTTGTGGCTTTCATGGTAGGAATGTTCAATCTGTACTCATACTACCTTGGAGCCAAACACAACGATGCCTTTACAACGTAAGTGTCAAACGACTTCAAAAACGCCGTTTTTAGAAAAATATGATCAAATGTTTCCTTTACACACAAAACGTGTCTAATAAATATGGCACAATGGTTGAACTATACTAAATTCTGATTTCTGTATTACTCCAGGCTTGAAGAGAGTTTTAAAACATTATTTTGGGCCATCTTTGGGCTGTCAGAAGTGAAATCAGTGGTGATTGACATCAACCATAAGTTCATTGAGAATGTAGGCTACGTTCTGTACGGGGTGTACAACATCATCATGGTGGTCGTCTTGCTGAATATGCTCATTGCTATGTTTAACAGCTCTTTCCAAGAAATTGAGGTACAACTTCATCACTGATATTTCTAATTTAGAACTGATTTGACTGGTACTATATCTTAAGCCCGATTGCCAAATTTATCAGCGTTTTAAATTTCCATCTTTTTTGTTTTTGTTTTTTTTTGCTGCAGGATGATGCAGATGTCGAGTGGAAATTTGCAAGAGCTAAACTCTGGTTCTCTTACTTTGACCATAGTGGCACACTGCCTGTGCCCTTCAATCTTGTGCCCTGCCCAAAATCAGTATCTTGTCTATTGCTGAGTATAAAGGATTTCATCTGGAATGTACCTCCCGGCAGACACACAAAAAAATCACGCAATGAGATGGAGCTTAACAATGTGAGGCACCACCAGTGTCGTTTGATGAAACAACATTTTAATCAAGGAATTTTCAATTTTGTTGAATGTACTAGTTGGAATATATATCATCTCAGCAGGCCTCAGGGCCTTCTTTTGTCACATTAATAGGTACAGCTTGGGGTTGTAAGTACCTATGTTAACACCTTCTTCTTTTGGTTGTTTTTGGCTTAGTTAAGACGACAGGACGATCTGGCTGGGGAAACATCTCTTTGTCCAACCCGTCATCAAGTAAAGCTTTTTTAAATCTCCAATAACTGCTTAATAAAGGAGCTTTCAGTAAATTGTCTTTCCTGATAAAGGTTTTGCATACATAAACAAGTGCACATAAAAAGTGCAAAGTTTGTCATTTATTTTGGTGTCATCTATGGAATCATACCTATGAAACAGTATAAGGCATAAAATAAATTTGCTGTATATACACATAAGGACCCATAACATGTCAGTCCAAATAGTCCAAATTGTGTCTTGTGTGAGGGAAATAATTAGCAGAGCAGAATAAAACTATAATCATGACTTTGTTACTTTATTACAGAAAATAATGAATTGTCTCATTAAAAGATACATCTTAAAAGCACAGAGGGATAAAGATAACAATGAAGTGAATGAAGGTAAGTTCTTCTGAGCTACTTTTCATGCTAGGATCACATAAAAAACACAATTTTATCCTTTTCACTTGCTGTTCCTCAGGTGAACTGAAAGAGATCAAACATGACATCTCCAGTCTTCGCTTTGAGCTCCTGGAAAGGGAGAAGCACGATAAGAAGACACTAACAGAGCTCATGAGGCAGCTGGAAGAAGTAATGCATGCGAAGCAGAAAGAAGAGCAGAAGCATACACTGGATATGGTTTCTTAAAAACAATAAAGATTAGAAATGTATTTACTGGACACACTCCATCGTTCTCATTAATGAGGGATTCAGTCAAGGCCGAATGTTTCTGTGACACAGACTTAACACACAACTTTCAGACACAACTTAGCTGATAAAACTACATATTTTGTATTCATTATAAAAAAAATTCCTCCATTTTCTCCATTGTGTAAACTTATTAATTTGTTTGTCTTTTGATTTTTTTTCCGTGCCTGTGTCTGAACAGTTTGCTTATTGCTACAATAAAGGAACTGTAATGTAACTTTTCCTGTTGCTTTGACTAGGCTACAGTTCTGAGTTGACTGCTGTCATCTGCATGATTTGTTTTGGAGGTAATTCACCTGGTGCTGAAAACCAGAAAGCGGTTCAGATAAAACAGAAAGATATGTTTGATTGTCTCAGTCGCAACACTCAATTAAGCTTCTTTCTGATAACTGCGCTCAGTGTAGCTGGAGGAAAGTAGTTACTTTTTCTTTAATGTAACTTCAGTTAATCAATACAACTCCAGGCTTGATGTTCAAAACTCTATAAAACTTTTTTCTTAAATGTTGTTCTTTGTCAAAATATTAATTACCCGAGTATAATGTTTATTTAATGTTATTAAAGTTACTGCGGGTTATCTTCATCCCATGAGAGATTATGCGTTTTTAAAATCATTGCACCACATGCTGTTGTGCTCTCTCGTGCTTGGTGTTAGGCAAAATATCTGAGAACAGTGTGACCTGTCATGTAGACATCCAGCTCGCCTCCATATAGTGAGGCAGAAAGACTAAAAGCTACAAACAGGCTTTAACTGCCAAGCCTGTGAATAATGCAGCTGTGAAGCATTTACACCAAGTTTTATAACATGGCTGTTATAAAACAGCGAAACTGATACAATTACCACCAGAAGAATCTATAACATTAACATCCCGAGGAAATTTACCCATGTGTCTGAAATATTCGAAATTTGATTAAATGAGAGGATTTTTCGAAGCCTGTTGGTGGTCAATGGGAGCTATATTTAAAGTTTAAAAACTTGTGAGAAAACTAGGCCATTGCAGCACATTAAAGAACACATTATGGAGATATGAAGAACAATTACAGCATGAGAATTGTTTCTGATGTTGTCAAAAACATGACGCAGGAGATAGGGGCCAAGGTCGTTGTGTGAATAATAACGACATGCATCAGCAACATTCACATTTCCTTTAAAAATAAAACCCTCTATAATATCTAACAAGGTTGAGGCTAAAGATAAAACAAAAAAGTAATTCAAGGTAAAGGGCAATTTTATAAACAGTAGCCATTAGATGGCCACATGGGTGATAGTCTTCACTTTATCAAAGTCTTTTTATATATTCATCTGTCTACAGTAAAATGATGATGCTTAAACGCAGGGTTAGTTTCCGAGCACTATGAAATCTATTAAATATGAAAAAGGAAACAGTCAATTAAAGTTATAAAAAATATTCCTTTGAAGAAAACTTATAAAACAGACAAAAGTTTGTGATTTAGCAGAAATCACAAGGGTGATGTTGAAAATGATTATCCATTTTGCGAGTTACTGGGGTTTATCTTCGTCTTTCCGATGGCGATAAGAGTTTATAGTACTTTCTCCTTTGGTAATAATGCCTTCCCCATATTTTACTTGATTCATGAACTGTAGGGCGGAGACAAAAGACCATTGGCATTGAAGTGATGCACTGTTGATTCTCCTCTTTGGTCTATTGTTTAAGTCTGGTGTGAGCGCAGTGCAACCACATAGATGTCTTGTCTTGGATTCTTCCCCTGGCAACCTTTGGAGGACCGTTATAGTCAGAATGAGGAATACTACGAATATGTGAAACAAGAATAAAAACAATCGATGTGACTTTTAAAGATGACTACTACCAGCACAAGGTTATGCTTATAAATCTGCCGAGATTATCGACTGGGGGTCGTAGTTGCGCTCTCATCAACAATGGCCAAAACTTCATTTTATTTGTGAAGTGAAAAAATATAGATATATATTAATGGAATAGACCTCGTGTGAAAGAAAGACAAGTGACTGCCTTTTTCCACGGGGAGGAGGACTACAGGAAGGTTACCAAATCACAGCTTATCATACACCTTCCAACCTCCGAGCGCCCTCCACTCTCTGTTGTGCGCTTAGAGGTTCACAAAATGGAGAATAAAACAAACGGGAAGATGGGCACCAACAGTACTTCGGTCGCTGATTCCACCGAAACAAGCCTAAGTGACGTGATTGAAGCTGGATACAGTAGGTCGAATACAAAATTGCCGGCCGATTCACGGTTTCTAAATTGCATGTCCTCTGTGCGTAATTTTGGAAACGTTAACACATTGATCCAAGGTCTTAATTCAAGCCCTGACTGCGCAGTTTTTAAAGACTGTAACACAGTCGATCCTTCACTTGGAGCAAAACATTTTTATGACCGTAACAGAGACTATCTTAAATGTGATGGTGTTCCGTGGGAGGATTTTGTTAAACTTCAGAGGACAAACGTGGCCGCATCCGAAAGTTTACCAGGCGCAGGTCTCCCCTCTACCTCCGGGGCTTGCAAGTTCATCAAAGATGAAAAGGAGCCTTCTGTGATTATGGACATCCCCTGTCACAACTTTGATCCATCACTCGAGATTTCCGCTCTCGATACCTGTTCTGACACCGACAGGAAGCAGCACTTAGGGCTTAGCAAAGGTGAATCGACAAGTTTCGATCCCAACGCGCAAACAGCTGGGCAATTGTCGATATATAAGACTGATGTTCCTCGTTGGCAGATGCAAGCATCTCCAGGTGAGACCCAGTATTGGGGACAGTCGGCGGGGGTAAACGAGGACCCGTTCAGAACTAGTGGCTACAATGTGATGCAGAACCAGACCCAGACTCTTCCTCAGAGGAACCCAGCTCCTTTCTCCACATTCCCCGGGTAACTACTACTCAGCGTGATAACTGCCGACAGAATCTTAATTATATTAATCATAACAGTGTCGCAAAACTTTTAACACAGTTTGGATAGGTGTGAATGTTGGCACGTGTAACTCGAGGATCAAAGAGTAGCCTAATTAATTACACAACTGTCAACACATACTTTATCATTTTACAACGACTAACGGTTTTCTAGGTATTTCTGAACGTAACAAAAAATATTTTATCTAGTGCGGAGTCCACAGCGCTCAGTAGTCTTTGTCTGAATATTTTTTCTCTTCACATATATTTACTTTCCCCCCCAGTATGCCACCCCAGAGACTGTGTATGATCTGTAGTGATGAGGCATCTGGCTGCCACTATGGAGTCTTAACGTGTGGGAGCTGTAAAGTATTTTTTAAAAGAGCGGTTGAAGGTGAGCAAAGAAAATCTTTAACAAATGTCAAATGTGTGTGTATATGTGTGTGCGTGTGTGTGTGTTTGTGTGTGTGTGTATGAATCATATATATATATATATATATATATATATATATATATATATATATATATATATATATATATATATATATATATATATATATATAGTTTTCACTGCTTTACTCCTTACTGTCTTTTTCTTTCTTTTGATTCTGTCCTCATGTCCCTCATTTAAAATGCTGCACAATGTACTACTAACATAATACTGCGATATTTAGACAAATGAAAAATCTCTCTTAGTGCTTAGACATGTATTTTCTATGTTAATCTTTATAAATTTTTCCTAAAACCAAGTTAAAAGAATAATAATGACCTTTTGTGGTAGTTGTTAAAGGTTATTAGCAACAGTATCACAGTTACTAGTGTACATCCTGTTCTTCCACTTGGAGTTTTTTTTTTCTCCTGTTATCTTTCAATGTGAGATATATTAGAGCCACTATGTCTCACCGTGGCCATGTCACTCTGTCCTCACAGCCTTGCCTCTATCTAATTTTCTGCCAGAGTGCTGCCTCAGCGTGGAGTAGAGTATTCATGCTAGTCAAGAACTCTTCAACACATTCTCTTCTTATTAAAGACCTCTCCCGTTTCCTACATATTTGGAATGGAGAACTGCTAAAAATGTTTTGCATTGTCTGTACCTATTCATTCAACAGGCCATCACAGCTATCTCTGTGCTGGGCGGAATGACTGCATTGTGGACAAAATTCGGAGAAAAAATTGCCCTGCGTGTCGCCTTCGAAAGTGCTATCAAGCAGGAATGATGCTTGGAGGTATCATTTGGTTTTATTTATCATGTAGTCCCAAGAAACCATGATTAAAACCAAAGAGAATATTCTGCATGTTTAGATTAAAAAGAAAATCATGACTCAAAAAAACAACAAAAAACCCCTCAGGATATTTTACTCTTTCAAATGTCTTATTGGCACAAATTTAGTGGTTTCCCATTAGATCAAACCAGAACTTATGTTCACGTCACAGGGAGGAAACTGAAGCGCTTTGGGGCCTTGAAAGACACAGGTTTGACCCCATCCCTGATGTTCCGGTCCCACATGACCATGCCCGGTGACAGCCAAGCCTTGACTCCCATGTCTTACATACCAGGCATTCATGAGCTACAAGTCTCCCAACAAATGCTCAACATCCTTGAAAACATCGAACCAGAGGTGGTGTACTCTGGTCATGACAGCTCCCAGGCTGATGCTCCCCATCTTCTGCTCACCAGTCTCAACAGGCTGTGTGAGAAACAGCTGATGTGGATTGTGAAGTGGTCAAAATCTCTCCCAGGTAACAGCTTTCTGCATCTCAGGGCCATCACAGTTGTTGTCATGGGGATCTAGTGGCGGGCCTTGTTGGAAGTCTAAAGTCCTAAACGCCAAGATAGAAGACTTTGTAATGCCTTGAATATTGTCACCGAGTCAAGTGTTTGACAGGAAATTTTAATATAGTTTAACATGACTGTAAACACCTACTGAGACAAAAATGTTACTGTTACTGGAAAACCATATATATACGAGAAGAAATGTTATGAATGAAATGTTCTTCTTTTTCTTTTTTTTAGGTTTTCGTAATCTACACATCAATGATCAGATGACACTCATCCAGTACTCGTGGATGAACATGATGGTGTTCTCTCTTGGGTGGCGCTCCTTTCAGAATGTCACCGGTGAACATTTGTACTTTGCACCTGATCTGGTTCTTAGCCAGTAAGTAACCACAGTCATCGGCAATTGAAGATGGCTTTCGGTTGGTGATGATTCATGAACTCTTTTATCCATAAGTTAGTGATTTCAGTAGAGAAAGAGTCTACTGGTTATCCAGAGACGTAAACCATTTTGTGCTTTTGTCCATTAGGGAGCAAATGAGGAGATCTCCAATTTACGACCTCTGTCTAGCGATACAGTTTATTCCTCAGGAGTTTGCAAATCTTCAAGTTACACGCGAAGAGTTTCTTTGCATGAAAGCCATAATATTGCTCAACACAGGTAAGACTGTTATGCTAGGGCTGTTCGATATAACCATATATATCGGAATGACGATATAAAAACGTCTATCGTTGCATTTTACGCTATCGTTTGTTTCGTGGTGTCACAAAATAAACTGTTTACGGCAATATTTTTTCATTATTTTGATGGTCACTGTAGTGGCTATATTAATTTCTTAAAGTTCTCTCTTTCTCTTATATTTAATATAACCACACTACAGACAGACAAGCACTTGTTTTTATGCGTTGTCGTTATTTCGACCTAAAACTTTCACAATAAAGCTCAAGAACCCGTTGAGACTTTTCAAAATAAACTGAATCAGAGATTTTGGTCATATCGCACGGCCCTATTTTACGCTGTTAAGGAGACTTACAAACTAAGCTATGATCAGTTACAGCTGCACTGCACAATAAAGACATTTTTATAAAAGCAGTGTGCATCTTGACAAGATTTATGTAGCAACTGCTATCAATCCTAGTTTTACTAACGGCATTTACCTTTAAAATCATTGCTGGCTGGTACTTGCATAACATCTCCCCAGTATTTCTTTACTTCTTCTAACAATACCGTTTTGAAATGTTTAGTGCAATTTTAAATATGCAAATATCTTCTCTGCACTTAGTGCCTCTTGAAGGATTAAAAAGTCAGGCAGCATTTGATGAAATGAGACAAAACTACATCCGGGAGCTGACCAAGGCTATTCAAATGAAGGAGAAGGGCATCGTGGCAAGTTCCCAGCGATTCTACCACCTCACCAAACTCATGGATGCCATTCATGATGTAGGCTCCCCCACAGAGCTCAGTATAACCGTATATATATTTTTGCCACTTTAACAACTACCAAGACACAAATTGATGTTTCTTTTTTAACAGATAGTAAAGAAGATCAACCTGTTCTGTTTGAGTACCTTCATCCAGGCAGATGCCATGAAAGTGGAGTTTCCAGAGATGATGTCAGAGGTCATTGCCTCCCAGCTTCCCAAGGTCCTTGCTGGCATGGTGAGGCCCCTCTTATTCCACAGCAAATGACATTGCCAACACAGATACTGCAGCTCTGTGAAGACAGCTTGTGTCTGGATTACTCATCCCATTGTTACTGGATTCTTCAGAGCCTTCATTTTGCCAAAATGCCTCTAATTTGCTTGAGGTTAAACAGGAAAACCAGGTTTCTTAAAATGTTTTTAGCAGGGACATATCTTGAAAATTATACATTTAGAGGCATCAATCAATAAAGTTCCTATGTTTTATTCAGGTGTATCCACCATTTCCATTCCTACAAGTTGTGTATAAAACTTGCTTTGAACATAGTAGGTTTTAAGAAAACCATTAGAGATATTTTTGTATTCAAAACAAATAAAAAATAAATACAAAAATGCTAACATTTTTCAAGGAAAGGTGCAGAATAAATTGAAATTTGTGACTTAGGCTAATCAATACAGGATACCAGCATAGTAACTCACCATACCTACTTAAGGAAGGTGAAACCTTTAAAATAACTTTGTTTAAAATATTTATAAGAACGAAAAGTGACCTATGAGCCATATTTTCTTAACAAAACTTAGCTCACCAGCTTTAATTTACATCCATATCTGCATCAACATAAATGTACATGTAAATAATGGGATCTTAATGCGATGCAAGTGACAACTGCAAACATGTTTATTACCATTAATGTTGCACTGTTAAGAAATCCAGACCATTCAGGAAAATAACCACATTTTCTCCTGAGTTATCGCAACTTCTGAGTTCTTTGGCCAGGAAATGCGACAAATTTGAAGTAAAACATTACTGGCTTGACAAGATTAAAGGGTCCAAATGTAAAAAATAAAATAAAATTTATTGTCATGTCTTTATGGATAGGAAGAACACTTGAGGAGAACTTTACTGCTACAAAGCTTTATCTCCACTCACTAACTATAGCAAAGAAATTTGGACAACTGGTCTATCATGCTTAAGTTTATTTATAGACATGTTTATGCACTGTCAGGATACAGTAGATGTCTCCAAGGCATCAAACTTCCAGTATATAAAAGGATGCCAAATGTTACATATTTGGGATATGAATATCATTTCAATGATATAACTTGCCCCTGCAAATTCAGACTCTAAGGGAGTACAAGTCCGGCATCGCTGTTCAAGGCCGCTTTGCATTCCTAACATGTAAAAGGAAAAGAAAAGAACATCCTGATCTTGGCAACAGCGAAACTAAAAATGCACTCCCAGAAACAATTTGGCTAGCCAGAGAACCCTTTACTTCAAAGTGACCTTGTTGTTAATTTTTCTTTTATGCTTTTCTTAAACGGTATCAATGAAGTTAACTTTTTATGTAATTAGAAACATTTCTTTAGAAAAATGCTGTGACAGAAATAGAACTTTATTTGTTAACGCTATGCTTGTCTAGTTGTCATTACCAGTACACCGGTGTATCAAGGACACTTCTCGTAACATTCATTTGTAACATTATAAAACAAACATGTGATATATATCATTGTGAGCAGTGTATAGTAATAATAAAAATAATAATGTCATTAGAAGTAAATATCTTTTGATGTGGAATTACAGAGAAAAAGACTTACAAACTTTAATGTACATTACAGTACCGTGTAGCTACTGAACCAGAAAGTGCACTGCAGCAGTGAGGAGATTCAGTGGATGAGCAATGATCAGAGTACAAAAACATGAAAATTAAGGTGCAAACCCATTATACATTTTTTTTCTATTAGATTCAAATAGATCTTCTCATTTTAAATCACAGCTTGTTAAATTACAGTCAATACAAATGTTTATGAGACAGCAGATTTTCATTAACTTCTTGATGAATATGTTTTGCTAATATAATGGGAAGTTAAAATATGATATTTTTCTGAGAATAAAATGTGTGAAATGGGATATGATATTGTTTGGTGATTTTGTAAGTGAACGCTGTCACTCAGTGCAGCCAGCAGGCAACATAGTTAAATCTAACAATAATGTCCATTCTCCAGAAGCACACAATAGTCATTACAGTAAGGGAGGTATATCTTTGGACTTGTCGCACTGTTTAAGCAATTATTAACCTGCTTGATAACTGCTAAAAATGCATAATATGCATTAGTATAATAATAGGGAGATTTAAGCACATTGTGTGATTTGTTTTCCATGGATACCATGAAAAGATGCAAAGTTTACCACCTGTCAGAGGAAGACAACATAATTCTCTGGGATTAAACCTGTTTTTCCCTCGTATGTTGCTTGGAGCCAGCCTGGTTCAACAGAGGGGTAGACTACAGGACAGAAGAGAGAAAAACATACCGAGCCAGTGAAAAAACAGATTCAGACTTCTGATCTGGAATAAGCTGATTTGAATCACTGAGCCTATATTTGACTGCATAATTTACAAGAATTATTGAATATTAGATTGAGGAGGGCTCTGGGCTAGTCTGCTCTTCAGATTCAGTCCCCATGAAGTATTTGAATTTTAGCCATCGTGAAAGAAACGCAAACAGTTTAAACCATTAAAACTAAACTAAATTATTGCGGAGATTCACCAAAACAAAGGGAAACAGCTGTAAAATGTCCGGTAAATACAATCTAGCAGAGATGTGCTGAATTAAGATGTAGAGAAAATGGAGAACAATAAAAGTCTGCCTGCTAGTAAATTGTGGGGAGCATTTGTTGACGTTTTTGCATTTGGCTCTGCTGGCTGTGCTAAGAGGAAACCGGCACTGGTGCCTTTCATTACTAGGTTACAGTGACCTGCCTAGACTGTTTGTGGGCCAAGTCATCTCTTAATGGAAACAAGCAGGAGGCAATAAAAAAAATCTTGGCACTGTTTGGATGTCCATAATGTATATGGGAGTGTCGCGCTAAGAGCAAAAACTTTCCATTTCAACACTGGAAATTCACCAAGTTCCTGCTCTTTGCTGTCAGCACAAGTCAGGCAAATTACCCCCTCTGTGTGTACAGTATTTACACTTCCGATCAGCCTTTCAACGAATCATTTGCAATCTTGAATCCGAACACTTTTGCTGTAAAGCAAAAGTCGGCTTACAAGCAGACAGTTAAATGTGCTTATGTGTTTGCGCTTTTTCTGCTCACCGTTTGAGAAGTGTGCCCCCTGTGGGAAGCTGAGCTCATGACTGTGCTCTGCCTCACAGGAATACATTGCCTTGGCATCTCTGTAAAGACAACAAAAATATGCTTTGTAATCGCAGATTTAAGGAGATAAGCGTGGGATCGATTAGGTCAAACTCTTGTTTGGGGTTGTAATTTTTTATCACCTTCCAACTGGAGCAGACTGTTGGGTGGAGGCATTTTCAAAAAGCAATGCTCGGGCAGCCACCCTGAAAACAATTGGAAAAAAAACAATAGAGTTCAGTGCACTTCATTGTGTAAAGTATGTCAAGCTGTAATTATGCCATTTAAGACAAGCATGAGTGACAATTAAGATGATTTTAAAATAATGAAACAGTGTAACTGTGTGTTATCTATTATAATGTATCAGTGCTGTCTTAGTTTACTTGCTCTTGCCAGCATTTTTCATTGTTGAGAATGAAATGAAAGGCTTAACCACACAATATGGGAGGTTTCCTTCCTCCTGGCAGACTCAGCTTTAACACAAAGCTAAACTGAGTTAAACTATATAACGAGGCCGCACTTGACCCTGGACATAACCCCAGAGTCATGGGGACAACAGAGACTAGGGCAAGCTAGCTGGATGCTATACGGGAAAACTAATTGAAAGACAAGTGTGACTGGCTTCTTAGACAAGACAAGTCAAACTATCTATTCATCTCAAGAGATCCAGTGCAGACTGGTGCTGGGTCACGGCAACCCGAGAGCAGGCAGAACGTAATTAAGGCCAGCTCTCCCACCAGAGCAGAAAAGACATAAATCTCACAACACGCACTCATCTGTCCTTAGAAACCTCTCGATGCTTGTAAACAGATGAAGGAGGCAGAAAACTCAGAGGGCAAACAGAGAGGAAGGGAGAAAGAAAATCAAGTATATATGTAAAAGCCTGTTTGCCTTGTATTTATTTTGTGGAGACATGTTAAAACTCTAACTTATGATGAGAAAAATGATTTGCTTTTTAAAGCTCTTTACACTGAGCCAGGTCTTTGGTAGCCATTGCTGACTGAAGTGTCCATCCTGCGGCGGATCGCTTGTTTTGGTGGAAGGTTTGGGTGCTCAGTAGGCTTTAAACTCTCTTTGGACTCCAGTGTTGATAAACTTTGGACAGATCCAGAGCAGCTCCTGTGGCCTGAAGGGCGACATACAAATAATAACTCGTAAATGACACATAGAAACAAAAGGCAGACACTAAGGAACAGCTATCACGCTGCACCAAATAAATCAGGAAATAACAAAATATTCTCGAGCTACTGTCAGTTTTTGAAAACCCTTGAAGGATAAATCATAACAGTGAAAACTACCCAGTTTATCTATTCTGTCCTGAAATTTCACTTTCATGAGATTCTGATCGACTTGATTTTAAGTCAAAATAACTGCAAATTACGTTTCAAATGGCATCGCTTCACGATTATCGTACCTTCGGATATATGCAATGATTTGAGAGAGGGTGCCGTGGAGCGGTTTAGCAGCTCTGGCCTGAGGTCAGCACGACAGTGTGGGGCTTTCTTGGGTGCAGGAGACAGCCTTGGTGTTGTGCTGACTGAGGACGAGCTAAGAGCATCCTCTGACTCGCCATCTGTGCGTCCCGTGTCCTCCCTGGAGCTCGAGTCGGGACTGCTGACAAACACGGCACTCTGGGGGCCATTTGAAAGCTGTGAAGGTGTCCGGCGGAGGTCCAGGAGTGACTTGTCCTGACATGTCCTCTGTCTAGAGGAAGCTGTTTTGGAGGAGGTGTTTTGCTCAGAGGAATGGGAAGACAGAGACTCCATACTCCCCATGGGGGTGCTGTCTGGACTGCTGCTCAAAGCGTCACCTATGCAGGGACCAGAGACGAGGCACACAAGGCCCTCATTAAAACCTGCTTAGCAAGTAAAAGATTTTAGCTTCTTTGCAATTTAGACAAAAAATGTTTAGATATTATATTATTCATTAGCTTTAGAGAGCTGGCCTAAATGTAGGAGACTGCGTGTAAAGATTCCTAAAAGATATTAAAGGCGTGGTTTAACAAATTGTGACACTCATCACTTCCTTGGTACTCACTATCTGCATCTGCAAGACACAGTGTGGGAGTGTAGAGGCTCCGGGGTTTTCGGGGCCCGGTGGACAGACAGATGGCCCTGCTCCTGCGAGAGCCAGGTCGACTCTGGGGCTGGGGCAGAGGCACATTGGGATCTGGAGGCTGGTGGAAGATCTACAGGTCCAGAAAGAAACACTGATTACTCAATACAAATACAGAAACTATGTATTTCTATACAGTCTGACATTTCAACATGATTTTTATCAGTACTCTTCAAACACTCTCAGTACCCATTTATATATTTTGATGAACTAACCTCTAACTAACAAATCTTAACCACCAGACATCTAGCAAATCTTGCTTTTTATATCTCTGGTTTAACGGTTCTGTAAGTAAAGATAATTATAGCAGCTATGTAAAAGTATACTAAAATATTTATCCTACATAAAGAATTTTTCAGTTTGCACAAAGTTTTGTTAAACAAGGTTTCATTTGGTCAATAATTCTTTTTTTTTGTTCATCAAGTGGTAAGAAAAAAACAGGAAAATGTTAAATAAGGTGACAGACACATTGCCTTCATGATAGATTGGGTGATTGTGCTTCTCATGCCACCCCTCGGGGGCTCATTCAGAGCCAGAAAAAAATCCTGTTATTAACGACGGAAGTTGAATTACCTCCGTGTTTCGGCGTGTATTGATAGCTGGTCTAGCAGGATGTGCGTGACTGGCCCTTTCTATAAAACTGTTTGCCGATGTTACACTTATAAAAGGATGAGATGGAATTTCAATTACAATGTTAAAATCACAAGTTTAAAAACCTCACCTTTTCTGACCATGCCACACCTGTCACAGTACATCATAACTGTCAAACTGTTGGACACACCCAGGAGGCTAAGTAATTATGAAACAGACAACAAAGAGAATATTCTAAGTGTAAGGGGACTGTTTAGTCTTTCATCTATTTGATTTACATCATATTTCAGGATCATCTGAATGTGTGTATTATTTGGGTTACATTAGATTCCTTTACGGTGTTACCTTAAAGGCAATGAATATAAAGATGGTGGCTGCTAGGATTGCTAAGATTGCCAATTTCCCTTTATCTGCAATTGCATTTATTTGTCTTTAATTTGATATCTCAAGTGTAAAAAAACAATCGCTTGTCTATTGAACAAGCTACCTAACTGCCATTAATTGTCCACCTTTAAAACAGCCTTTGGGCTATGACACTGGGTGTTCAGTAAACCAGTACAAACATCTCTGTAGTTTTTTTCTTGATCATTTGAGCTGGAAAGGATTCAGAAGCAACCCCAAAAGATCATGAGAAGCAGCATGGATGCCTTCAGTGCATCTCTGAGACTAAAAAAGTAGAACTTCAGGGCGAGCCCCTAAAGCAGGGGTATTAAACTAAAATTTGAGGAGGTCCAGTTGGAGAAAATCTTCTCAAGCAGAGGTCCGGGACATCATAATGTCTAACTTACGTTATGATTGTGATAGAGAAGCAACCTTTTTTTAAAATTTTTATTTATATCTGAACGTATGAACAATAGACTGTCAAATCAATGAAAATACAAGTTAAAACATTTCAACAAAATTTATTGTTAACACTGAAACACACAGTAGGCCTACATTAGAAATAGGGCTGCTGTTTAAAATGAATTAGAGAAAATAAATAAAATGGCTAAATTGTGCATCTTAAAACAAAGTGCTTAATTTCAGAAAAAAAAAGTTTCCCTTTTTCTTTACATTTTACATCTCGACTAAACAGTCTCAATACATTTTCAACAGATAACCTCAAAACATTTTAACAATTTTACAGTTTCTCTTTCTTTCCCCCTTATATTCCACGTCCCAACTTTCTGTTGTTCAGTGAGAGAACTGAGCTTTAGTTCGCTCTACTAGGATTTTAAATCTGGGCTGGAATGGTGTCAGGGCCATTCTCATACACATGTGTAGGTGCTCATTGGTGATCCTGGAATGATATTTAGTTTTTATTATGTTCATTTTGGAGAAAGCTGCCTCACAGCTGTATGTGGAGCCAAACATGGCAGGTTCAGTTCTTCCAAACTGCTCTTTCAGGGCCACATCTGCTTGGAGATCAATTAGTTGCATTTGAAGAGGCCCAGCATTTGCCCACTTGAAGTGCTGTGTGACTTCCTTTGAGAACCCTCTGACATCAGTGATGGCAAATGGGTTCTTTATGAACATGGTGAGCTGCTGTCCAAAGCTGAAGCTATCAAAATGTTTGCTGAAGTTTTCAATCAGCTTATCAACAAAGTCAACAAAAGAGGACACATCTCTCTGTCCCTGAACCTGTTCCTTCACTGTTGGGAAGTGTGCATAGTCTCCTTGCAGGTCTTCTTTGAACACTTCAAGTTTCCTCTGAAAGCAGCGGACAGCTGTCATCAGTTCACAAATTGAATTGTCCTTGCCCTGCAGCTTCAAATTCAGTTCATTCAGGTGTGAAGTGATATCAACCAAAAAGGCCACAATATCCATGTTTTTCCCATCATTTAAAAAGAGAGAAAAGTTTGTTGCTTTTTGACTTTCCAGCTCTTCCAAGAAAGCTGCTACTTCACTTCTGATGGACCAAAATCGCTCCAATGCCCTGCCTTTGCTAAGCCATCTCACATTGTTGTGAAGCAGAAGATCATCAGCGTGTGCATCAACTTCTCTGAGAAATTCCCTGAGCATGCGATGCTGACAAGAAGAAGATGCCCTGAGAAAATTAATCATTTTCATCATTGTTTTCATCACCTCAGCATACTCGTCTGACAGGGTGGAGCATAACACTGACTGATGAATAATGCAATGATAAGAGATTAGCTCGGGATTGTCCTCTTTCATTCTTGCTACAGCTCCTTTCTCTCTCCCCATCATAGCAGGGGCTCCATCTGTGGTTATTGAAACCACTTGGTTTGGCTCTATTCCTCGCTTTGTTAACATTTCCTTAATGGCCAGGTAAATATCCTCTCCTCTTGTAGTGCTGTGAAGGGAAGTTACACCTAGCAGGTCTTCACAGAACTCTTTCTTATCATTGTTGAAGAACCTTACATAAACTAACAGCTGAGCATTGTCAGACACATCAGTGGACTCATCTACAGCCAAGCCTACACATGGTGTCTTATGAATAGCTTCTTCCAGCTGGGATAGCACATCCTGAGCTAATAATTCACTTCTCTTTGTGGCTGTTGATGCTGACATAGGTATTTGCTTTATTTTGTCATGAAGCTCTTCTTTTTGTTTACCCTCAAGTAATGTTTCTGCTACTGCACTCATGCGGTCTTTGAAAACACCTGCATCTGCAAAGGGCTTTTTGTGTTGACCTAAAATCCAAGCAACTCTGAGGGAACATTCATGAGCACGTTGTTGGGCGGTGAAAGAACTGGTTAAGATCCTTGTGGACTGATCATATTGGGCTCTGAGACTGCTAATTTTCTGGGACCTGAGTTCAGACTTGGGTGGGTATGATTGTTCAAAAGCTTTGTGCTTTGTCTCATAGTGGCGTTTGACATTGCCACTTTTAATCAGTGCCACGGTTTCTGAACATATGAGACACACTGGTTTGCTGCTTGCGGCCGGAAGAATGAACATATATGCGTCAGTCCATTCAGTCTTGAAAGTTCTATTTTCGGTGTCTACTTTTCTCTTTTTTGAAAGCGCCATAGTTGTTTTACCTCTTGTGACTCCCGCTCACGTCTTGTCTCACTGTATCGTTAATCGTCTCGCTTGTCATTCACCTCTCACCATGTCTTTCCTCTGTCTGTCTGTGTCTGCACTCAGCCTTGCGATCGCCTTGAATGCGCAGATGTGATTGGCTAAGTAGTGTCACGTGGGTGGCGTAACTCGCACACAATTGGTTAGTATGTTCCCTGGTCTAATACAATGTAAGGTTACTGCTTAAAATTGAATCGCCCCGTCAAAATTAAATATAATTTAATATTTTGTTAACTATAGGTCCAGGTCCATATAGGATGGCGACTGGGTCCGGACTCGGACCCCGGTCCGCCTGTTAGTGACCCCTGCCCTAAAGCAACCAAGAAAGTGTGTAGAACCCATTTCAGAGAGTCGAGACTGATTTAATAAGACAGAAAATAGCAGAGAGAGAATAAACCAGCCTCTGTAATGATAGTAGTGAAGCTCACTATGAGAACATACGATCTGAACCAAATTTACCTGAATCCATATCCACTCTTGATAGTGGAAAATCCTGCCAGTTTGCTCAAACCTGTTCTGTTCATAGTCATAGGTACTGTACCTTTGCACCATATAAGCATAAAAGACCTGCTGAAGTCCCCCAAATGGAGTCTCAGGTTCAGGAACCATGAGCCTCAAAAGCTTATGTGCCATTTAATCTAGTCTCTACCCCTTGTGTGCCTTATGGCTCCACATTGGCTTCTCATACACCTTCAAAGTGAGTTTTGACACCTAACCTCTCTCTCCTTATATACCAGAAGCCAATCTACAGCTCTACAAGCACCTCAAGTGCCCATTAAAGGCCAAATAATTTGCCTCCTGACCAAATCCCACCAATCTGTTCCTTTGTATGTTCCTATCAAGTCCAACCCTCTGTATCTGCAGGGGCTTAGCATAGTTTGCCAACCTATGGCCTATATTTTCAGTTACCACCAGTTCAGCAGGCCATGGCCGCATTATATGCAGTTTGACCTCCACCCATTATTACTGAAACCTCACTCTATTTGTTCTCCTTTACCTACCTTTCCAGTAACATTCTCCGTGGCTGCTATATAAACTTCTGTGTACCTCAGCAGTTTATATAGCAGCCTCAGGCCCAATACAGGCTCATATTCAACTACGGTATCATGCTCCACACAATTCTCTGGTGCAAAACAGGTGTTTGTTTTAGGTGCAAAAGTCAGCATCCAGGGATAATGAAGAGAACCCAGATATCCAGTGTGATGCACTTGAACCCACAGATTATATTATCTAAAGTCACACTAAAGGTAATTAAAATAAGACTTAGAAACAAGATTAGGACCTTTGATGCCTATGCTGTCTTAGATGATGGAGCATAGTAATAATAATAATAATAATGGTAAATGGCCTGTATTTATATAGCGCTTTACTAGTCCCTAAGGACCCCAAAGTACTTTACACATCCAGTCATCCACCCATTCACACACAGGTGATGGCAAGCTACATTGTAGCCACAGCCACCCTGGGGTGCACTGACAGAGGTGAGGCTGCCGGACCCTCTGACCACCACCAGTAGGCAACGGGTGAAGTGTCTTGCCCAAGGACACAACGACCGAGACTGTCCAAGCCGGGGCTCGAACCGGCAACCTTTCGATTACAAGGCGAACTCCCAACTCTTGAGCCACGAACGCATAAATAAATGCAATAATGGTTTGCATTTATATAGCGCTTTTCGGGGCCCTCAAAGCACTGTACAATTCCACTATTCATTCACTCTCACATTCACACACTGGTGGAGGCAAGCGACAGTTGTAGCCACAGCTGCCCTGGGGCAGACTGACAGTGTGTTGACTCAGGGTGCAGCCACGCATCTTGATTTTAAGGGGAGCCAGCAAAGCTTAAACTGTGCACAGAGAGACCACATACAGAAATGCCACAAGTCAAATGTGTTAACCTCCAACTTTCTCCCGCTTCATGCCCTAGGAAAAAGTTTTCAAATGACTGTGCATTCACCTCTGACATCATAATGTTTGTTGAGCAGCATTATCCTGTGGATAAATTAAAACTTCTAACTTTTAACTGCACATTGTTGTTGGGTCCAACAATCCATTCTCCATAACACCTACTGAAATAGTTCAATAAAGCTCAAAGGGAGCATGAGCACAATGAGCACATGGTTGGGGTCGTCATTACAATTTCTCTTGATGAGTCAGCTGATTCTGTCCATTGCTTATTCACCTCACAAGACAGCCCATACACCGAATTTAAGACATAATGCTGACACCTCCACCCTCCCTTCAGAAGTGAGGGGTTGATTCATCAAAGATAAAACAGGGGTATGAATGTCTTCCTTGCAGAAACATATGCTACCCAGAGACAAGAAAAAAATCACTGTGATAGCAACAAGGATGTAGTTAACTTACCTTCTTCTAGATTGAGGTTATGCAAACTGACCTTCTGGTCCATAGTCGCTGACTGTTTTAGGCCTTTAACTATCAAACTTGGATGTTGTGGTGAATAATGTTTAATATTAACATCAGATACTCTCATATTGAACTCCTACAGTTCCATTCTGACAGTTTCCTTATGTCCCACAGACATTTCACTGCATGCAGAGAAGAGCCCCATGAGCTTCTTTCTAACTGTGGCAATTTTAAAGAAGAGGCAAGGAGTTGAGAGATGCATTTGCAGCCATGACCCATCCCTGAAAGTCCCAAATCCAGCTTCACTTTAATCCCCCAAATGCTCCTGATTTTGGGTAGTGTGGGAGAGAGAAATTAGGTCCATGAAACCTGCTCTTAGGGGGACAGTGGGAAGTCAAACCATTTTCCACTTTCAGAGGAAAATTGTGGTAGTTGACATAGAAGGAGTCTTGAACTCTTAACTGATATGATATAAACATCTGATAGTGTTGATCCTTTTACTCTAACCTCGTAGTTTTAATGGGGCAGCGAGATGTTTCTCTTCAACAGGCTGTCTGTGCAAACTCAATTCTTAAAAAGTTGGGACGCTGTGTATAATGTAAAAACAAACAAACAAACAAAACAAAAAAATAATGGCATGATTTGTAAATGTCAATTGTAAATGTCTATTGTGTTTTATTCACAATAGAACATAGAAAACATTTAAAAATATACCCTTTTAATTACAATATGAGCTCATTTTGAGTTTGAGGCCAGCAACACATCTAAAAAAAGTTTGGCTAGAGACAAAAGGCTGGAAAAGTAAGAGGTAAAAAAAAGAAACAGTTGGGGGAATACTACTCTCTCGCTCAGGCAGCACTGTGTTAAAATCAGGGATGATTCTGTTATTTAAGAGTAACTTCACAGGCTCAGTAACACTCCCAGAAATTATTGTTTAACACAGTTCACTCTGCTATCCACAAAGCAGTTTAAAGCTCTATGGATCAAAGCAGATGCCATATCTGAACACGCTCCACAAATGCTGCAGTCTTCTCTGGGCCAATGGTAATTGAAAATGGACCGAGGCAAAGTGGAAAACTGTGGTCAGACAAATCAAAATTCTAAATTCTTTCTGGAAAACACGGCTGCAGTGTCAACTGGACTAAAGAGGAGAGGAACCATTACATATTATAAGCACTTAGTTAAAAAGTCTGCATCTTTCATAGTATGGCACTGCATTAGTGCCTATAGAATTGGTACCTTGCACTTTTGGAGTGACACTTTCAATGTTGAAAGGTATATATAGATGGGTTTTAGAGCCACCTATGCTCCGATGCAGATGTCTTTATCAGGAAGGCATGCATGTTTCAGCAAGACAATGCTATACTGAATTGAAATTATACTTAACCATCATCACTTGTAAGAAATAAACCTCCTCCATGGATCCTGTATTTAAAGAGGCACGCCACATCAAATGTTGTGAGCCAATGCAATCATTTTCACTCACTGGGTGCCTTCAGCTTTTGGCTTAAAAGCAACGAATTAAATTAAAAAATGAAACAAATATATGTGCACTTGTTACATTTCATCTCAGAGCCAGCTTCTGCTATTTTTTTCTCCTCTGCTAACTGTTTGACTGTATGTGCCTCTAGCACACGGCACAGAGCACACAATCATGCACGCAAGTGCGCGCGCAAACAGTCACACAGAGAAATACACACATACACAAATACACACAGCTGATGCAGCCATTTGTTTCAGCTTGTGCTTTATGTATGATACTACTAGTGGCAACAATGTATTCGCATGACTAAATGTCAATTGAATTTAACATAAACATTGGAATATGAAAGTTCATATAGCATTATAAAACGCATTATTCTTGTCGCTCGTCTGTGTCTTCTGCTATCTGTTGCTGTCTAGGTGTCGTTTTTTGAGAAACATGAAAAATGATTATAAACCATAAGAGATCTTTCTATAAATCTGTTCTAATAAGGAAATATGGATATTCTACTTCAGAAAACTGCTGCACGAGGAATGTTTTTATTGATGCAGATATAATTAAAAGCATACCAGGCCATTCAAAGTCAAACTGTGACTCACCTTGTTGAAATTTTCAATGAGTATTTCCACCACAATGTTCTGGAACTTAATGTTCATCATGGCGGCAACTGTCTCCTCTTGTGATCGCATCAATGTAGGCCCGAAGATGACGCCCAGGTTTGACACTGTCATCAGGTTAGACTGGTTTTGTGCAGAAACTCTGCGTTTAGAAGACAAGCACATCATACAAGCGTCCTAAGAATTCACATGTTTAACCATGAGGTGATATTTTTTGGTCTACGAGATAGTGAGAGTTGGCGAGACGCCTGCAATTGCGGTGCAGTGCCTCAGATAACTTTAATTAGTTTCAGGTAACGTTAAGTCTGCAAGTTAATTGATTGATTACAAGAACATGTACCTGACAAGATGCTTTATTAGTAACTCCAGCATTTCCTTGTTTCTTTCAGGCATCTTATGAACCAAAGCATGGACAGCACGCACTCTGTAGTTCTGATCATCGGACTCTGAGAAAGAAAATAAATAGAAATGAGGGAAGAGTAGAAATGCTGGCCACTACTGACTTATGGAATAATTGTATTTCAGATGTAATTGTGTGAAAAAGAAAGTACATCCCATTTTAATTCTAAGGTTTTATCTTCTGGCCCTAAACAGGTCTTAAAATGAGGTAAATACAACCTCACATGAACAATACATCACATATTACTGTGTCATTATTTATTTAATAAAAATAACCCTAATTCTAACCCTGACACTTAACCCCCAAAACTAAGCCAAAATGCACACGTAGTGTGTAAACAATTAACTACGCCATTACTACTTCCATTGAAATGAACACGGTAAGCAGCAGCCAGGAGCTGCTAATCAAACACAGTTGATTAACTGATCATCAGCGAATGCGACCACCTCTATAAACGTTTTGGCAGTTTGCAGGTCTGTAGCATTCAGATTTTTGGCAACAGTGCCAAGAAGGAAAGACGAGAAGAAACTTTTGCTGACCATCTATGTGAGAATTGCAATTTGATGTGCATCATTCTGCGAAGTGAGAAAGATTATTAAAAACTGCAAAGCATTTGGGACAGCTGCTAATCTTCCCAGGAGTGGACATATCAGCAAATTTATCTCAATGTTTAAGTTATGTTAAATGTTTAAGTTCACGGTTTTTACGGTAAAAAAAAAAAAGTTATTCTCATTACAAAGTCACACTCGAGTCACTCTGACATCACAGTTTGAGATGACCTGAGATCCATACAAGTATTTCCTCAGATAGAAATGATTTAATCAGATCAGTCCTGACTCATTTGCTTTCCCTGCTTTGATAACCCAGACGTAGTGCTCACAAAGCTCAAATCTCTAAAATGAATTCAAAATGTTTCATAAAGATTTTCAAAATTCTAATGCAATATCTCTTCACATAAATCCTGCTTAACCTTTGCAATTGACATAATTAGTTAGTTATCAGATGCACCCGATTCATTAGTGCTATATGATTTGAATTGTACCAATATCTTCCTAATCTGTTCTATACAAGAAAGGATAATAGAGAACTTGATAAAATATGTAATATGTTATAACTGTAACTTACTGACAGCCATGATAAAATCTTTGTGGAGCTTGAAAGTCATTAGAGGCTCAGACAGGCACCTGATGGAAAAGAAAAAAGAAACAGTTTCATTTTATTTCCTGAGTGACACAGGTCCTGTGAATGCAGCTGGTATCCTTGGTGAGTCAGTCGCAGCACTTAATGTATGACTATCATCAGAGAGGTTTCAAAGAGGCACTATGGAGGCAAGGATGACTCCTGATATTTAAGTGCACGTAGATGGTGGGGCGAGCTGACCTGAGGTAATTCTTCAGGCCGCTGGTGATAGTTTTGTTGTCCCACATGTCTGGGTCCAGGTCCATATCCACAGGTGCTTTGGATGCTATTGGAAAGATGTTTTATTGTTATATGACCACTAGGTAAGTTTAAGCTGCAAATTGTCTTAAGAAACCAATACAACATGACATGACCTGTCAAGCTGCTCAACCGAGGACCGAAAATACTTTCTTCTTGTGTCAAGAGACTCAAAGGAGAATTGAAAATAAATAGTGACGTGTGTGGTGTCTAATAGCACTGGGGGTCAAGATTTAGAGACATTTAACAAACTCATTCAGACATTTCCTGTACAAATGTGTTATATATATCCAGACGAGACTACCTTGTAATTCAATAAAATAATGACAACATAATATAAGGCCTAATTGCTGTTACACTGTCCTACCACAAGGAGGACCTCTTTCCTCACTCTGCTGGAAAAGATCACGTTAGAAAACTATTCATACATTACCATGGAGATTCAGACACTTGTGAATTACAGAATAAGGGGTTTGACTTGGTACATTAGTTCACTGATAATACTTTTGATTTTAGTTACTTACAAAAGACTGTGGTCATCAGCTTCTGCACTTTAGAATTGACGCCTCCAATTCTGTACAGTCCCATTGTGTTTATCCCTGTGTGGCAGTGAAAAAAGCAAAAGGATGAATTGGAACAAGGACCTAAGACTTTGTGTTTATTTAGGACTCGTGCCAGTGCAACGTGTTGTCAA
The DNA here is from genome assembly GCF_057382095.1 of Aulonocara sp. 'chitande type north' Nkhata Bay. Classification (NCBI taxonomy): domain Eukaryota; kingdom Metazoa; phylum Chordata; class Actinopteri; order Cichliformes; family Cichlidae; genus Aulonocara; species Aulonocara sp. 'chitande type north' Nkhata Bay. The sequence continues at coordinate 33,231,097 of NC_141357.1, forward strand.
GTCCACTAACGAGCACATTGTTAATCATTACAACCAGGTTGCATTCAAATCATTTGACACACGAAAGCTGAGAGATTGAAGCGCCTCACCTCTCATCTCGACCAGGTCAATGCATTTTCTTACAAAGTTGAAGCCTGCCTCATTAAGATATGCTGTAACACAAAACAAGAGCAGAAATGAAAGGACAATTACTGCCTGGGATAACCGCCCGTCATGTGGGATAATAAGCTCTCCCTTATGCCGCTGCTCAAATTAATAGCACAGCCCTGTACTGTGAGGCTGTGCTATGCCTGCTGAGTGGGCATATGTAAAATTATAGTATTAATGAAAAGGCATAGTCATAGGTAACGAGTATTTCTTTCATATGTGTATGTTGTTGATCTCATTATCTTACGTTTTAAGAATTTGAAAGGCAAACATTTTAATCCTGAAGGAGTTTGGAAAGATATAAAAACAATACTCACTCTCTTCTTTTTTGCTTAATATGGCCGGCAGGTTGTAAATCTAGAGAGAGTTTACAAAAATCATTATAATGTAAAGGTTACCTTAGTTTGAATACTGAAAAAAATCGCTGAAAGAAAAGGATAATGTCAAAACCTTATTCCCACTGAATCTAATTTGAGTAGACTGTCCTATTATTAGCACAAGTAAATGGTGAGGTCATGGTTTCCTAAAAACAACAACAAAAAACCTTACAGAAAGCCACCAGAAGAGGGTGCCAGTGACAAATAATTCATTTTTGGCATTGTCTTCTTGCCAAACAAAGGACTTTAAAAAAACCTGACCAACTGCAGCCAGCACCGAATGAATATTTCAAAGAAGAACAGGCAGAGTTCCTTACCGGCTCCCTGCCATCCATGGCCTCGAGCCACAGTCTTCTGTTGGACTCTGACAGTGCCTGCAGTGTCATAACGCCATGCCTGGAAAGATTTAAGAGAAAAGCTGGTCTCAGTCTGATCTCTTTTCCTTGGGGCCCCTGGACAGACCATGTTTATATTGGCTGAGACCACTATAAAAGGACTAGTGTAACTAAAATAGCTCATGTGCAAATGCTTGACTTCAATCTATGCCCTCAGTTCACTTTGTGCTTCACATTACCCTTCCAATTAAAAGCTACAAGTTCTTAATATTAGAGTGATTCATTTTTGCACCCAACATGCATACAGCTTTATCTGCTTTCACCTTACTGTGTGCAGCATAGTGAGAATCTGGGGCATTATGCCTTGATTTGTGGCACTGCTTCAGTTGGCTGTAACACAATTATAGAACACTATCTGATGATGGCGGCAAACAAAAAACGTCACCCCACCCAGTAGTGGCAGTTAGTACTAGCATGGAGCTGTGTCAGCTTGCATGTGTTAAAGGTCATTTCAACCAAAATACAAAAAAAAGTGCTACACCTTTAACAACACCCCTACTGATATTTTGACATGCAGACAGTTTAGCATTTATTTCACCAGCTTTTAAGTTGTCCAATATTAAAGACTCCAAACCCGTACAGGTGAACGCAGAAGAAAATATTTATATTTGTGTTGCTCTCAAATCATTTAACAACATCTCTTTCCCAAAACAGCATCTCTGCTACCCTCATCCAACCTCATATCATTTTTTTTAATGGATGTATTTTCCCTTAAGTCCTTATGAAAGACACGTTGCTGGTAAATTTTTAATGAAACTCTTCTTTCATTGCTATGAGCAGCTCAAATGAAATTCTTTTTATTGGGCTGGCAGAGGATGTTTCAGAGATGGCTATCTCAGAATCTGGGCAAATAAAAGTATCCGCATAGCTGGATACCTCTTTACTAATTCGGGTGAATCAACCCGTTAAAAATGAGGTTCCGAGATGGCTGGCCTGATTAAACTTGGGCAACAGCATGTTTATTATAATGGGGATTAATGGATGAGCTTGAAGCTGACTGGAGCTTGGCCCACATTGTCCTTGTGGTTAGAACACGCACCTTGGGGCAGCGCAGTTAATGATAAATGAGTTGTCCTGCAAATAAATTGCAGTTATTGTCCATGCTCAGCAACACTCACCGAGCGTGAGCAATGCTGCTGCAGTGCAACATTAACACACAGTGATGTGCTAACTCTATTCTGGGGTACAAATCACTATAAAGAACTGATATCAAGCATTCATAATGGATGGCTTGGTCAATTGAGCCAGTGTTAATCAGCTGACAGCTACTTAAAGGTTTCTGATCATTGCCCAATATGTAATCCTATTTCCCCGTGAAACATTAAAAACAAATCAACTATGAATGTTCCCACATGGCCAAAGGTTTTGAAAAGAAAGGGAAAAAAATAGGAATTAATTCTAAGTTCAATATTGTGTGTTACTTGAGTAATTGTAGACAAGAAGAAATAATTTAAGAATGTGTCTTGACCAAGTGACCAAGTCAGATTTTGTGAAGTGCTAAGAAAGCAGCAGGATTTCATTAGGTTTGGATTTAATATTGAGTGAACAACATGATTAGGACACATGCAGCACATGCAACTGCACTGAAAGGGCAGCACTGGTCAGTTCACATACCGGACTTTACAGAAAAACTGAAGCGGCCTGAAAAGAGTTCCACGACAGATGTCATTTCTACATTGACATGAACACAGAGAAAAGATGGGATGGGTTCAAAAATAGAAAAAAAAATAATGATAATGTAGACATACAGCAAACGGAGCGGGGGGAGAGGACTCGAGAAACATGCAGGACACAAACAGAGCTGATTACGTCTAACACTGTTAAACCGAGTCTTTGAAGATGTTAATCAAACCTGAACAGCTCTCGCATGTTCAAACGTCGTGTACTCCAGGGGGAATCTGGGTTAATTTCCAGTATTGGTGAGTTCAACATAGCACAAAATGTCACGTGCAGTTCGACGTTCTTATATTAAGTTAGTTTTAACAAGAAAAAAGTGTGTGCAACTGCTATCTTACTAATATGAGTATTCAGCAGGTGATGTGCAATGACTTTCTTTTTTCTTTTTGGCTCTCGGTGGTGATTAAGGCAATACATAATACATTCTGCATGTGTTTTCAGCCTATGAAAGCTATTAGACATTTTCAGGGATACACATCACAGACCTCTCTGCCACTTCAACGTCAAAGCAGAAACGCTTGTCGATGGAGTCCGTTTTTCTCCGAATGCAGGACTTGAGCTTGAACACCTCTGGCTGATTTACGACAAGACCATTCTAAAAATAAACACACTCGTCATTAATTAGTTAAAAATACAATGAAAAATGATTATGGAATGAAAATGAATATATTTACAATTGCAAATGCACGGCTCTGCAAGTCTGAAATGACTAATATGTATGCTGTGTGTTTGTTGTGAGAGACACAGAAGGTACTTTGAAACCAGAAGATTTATGTATCCGGAGCGTCCAGTGCTTTTGTGAAAATATGATTGGAAATACAGAAAAAAGAGAAAAACGAATGAAAAAAAACGTAATCATCGACAACAACAAAAACAGAACATTTACCATTGTGGTTTGGATTTGCAAAATTCTTCTTCTTTTTGTTTGGCTAGTTTTTTCTTTTTGGTGGTTCAGACTTTCTAAACTCAAGCTCGATGCAATCTTCATATGCCTAAAAATTGATTTGGGCTGTCAGCCCAAACAAAGCTACTTGATTGCACGCATTCATATCATCCACTTATCAAGAAGCAGAGCTTTTATTTCAATTATCTTGATTTTAAACACGCGAAAATATAGTTTTAAAATTACATTATATCATTGACCTTGTTTTTCATTTCCCATTAGAGGCCTTCAGTGTCAGCTGAAAGTATCAATTCAATTACCTCCTGAACGGATTTTGTTCTTTCTTTCTGAGAATTAGCCATATCTCACATACAGCACATCCTCCCCTGTGCACGCCAGTAAGACTGACTGTAGCCAACTGCAACAAACCAGATATGTGGATAAAAATACGCCTGCACCTGCATTGGCTTTGGGCTTTATATTCTCCCTCTCCATCTGTGTGTGGGTTTCTTTGTTTTATTCGATTTTATTTAAAAATAAAAAGAAACCGAGATCATTAGTAAATCAGAATGTAGCCATATCTGTAACATGTGCAGAAAAATGCATGGAAACTCACAGTTATGTGGATATTTTTTTTATATAATTTCTCCCTTGAAGTTTACTGGAGTTCTTTAAAAGTATGTTTTCATAATTTTTTAATCTGTGTGGCACTGAAGTGCACATATTTTTTGTTATCGTCACTGGAACCTGTATTTCTACAAATACTTTTTTGTGAAAAATAACAAAAGGTTAAACTGCGATAGCTAAACACTTCAAAACCATGCTGACATTTTCAGTCGGTTTGCACCTGACGCAGCAGCGCTAAGCTGTATTCCCTGTGGAAGTTACTCCATATCATCATCCAATTACTACATACAAAAAAAGGATTGATTGGAAGCTTTTTTTCATCTAATACATAAAATGTGAAATAATTATCAGTTATCATTTGATCTACATGAAGTGTCATTAAGTCATAGCGATAAATTCCTACAAAGGAAGTAAACATTCATCAGATCACTTAGAAAGCAAGATACTATAACTGTTTAGTTTAACGGACTATTTTCATTCCTTGAATTCCCCTGCGGTGTTGTTTGTTCATTTTGTTATTTAAAAATAAAACATGTTTGTTTGCCTTGACGTAACGAGTCTTTTGTCTTCTACGCCTAATTTGCAGTTTTGTCAATCTGGCATTTTCCGTTTTCTCCTCCCGGGACAAACCATGCCTTTAAGCCTCTTTTTTTCACACAGATTACACTCTGCTCCTTCTTTTCTTAGCTTTTTATCGTGCAAATGTTAAACTAAACAAAATAAAGTGAATGTAAAGTACCTGTTTCCCAGCTGACTTGTTTTCAGTGTTGCTCATGGTGAATGTTTTGCTGCTTTTCTCATAAGTGCAGTAGTGACGTGTCCAAGTGCATCCCAGAGGACCTAGGACAGAACAAATGCAGAAGAAAACACTAGTTGAGGCAAAATAATTTTTCACTGAATCACAGGCTTCTGGAAAGACTTCTGAAAATCAATTTGCAATTTTAGTGTGATAAATCAAAAGTTGTTTATTGCTGCTGATAATAATCTACCATTTGTGGTAACTCCCCCATTTGAGAGCACATCAAAGTGAATCCGTAAACAGGATGAATTATGAGTTCTGTGTGAGTGGATCTCTTCGGCAGAGGCCTGGGAGAACTCGAGACATGTTTATGGTGATGGATGTAAAACCATTCACTTGAAAGTGAAGGGGAGTGAGATGGCCTGGATGGCTGGGAGCACAGCTAGGAAGACTCACGTTTCTCCTGGACATACAAGAAGCCTTCCATCGTCCACTGCCCGGGTGGTTTATAGTCCTGATCTGCCGACCTTATCCTCTTCATCAGCTTCTCCACTTCCTGCTTGGTGCTCACAAAGTTGTTTCGTGTCTGTGTGGGAAATTTAGGGTTATGTTATCATTGTGTTATCTCTGATCTCTCAAAATAAAAACACATCTATTTTTTCTCAAAGAACAAATAAATAAAAACTATCATTAGACTTTTTAAGTAATACTTTTTAGGTCATTTAAAATTAGAACACGATCTTGAAGATGTCAGCCTCTTATTTGGAGTCATAAAGGTCAATATCAGGCCATTTAATATCTCAGAGAGTGGTGAAGCAGCCTCCATTCATCCAGTAACCATCAGAAATCTTTGCATCCGAGAGAGGGTTACCGAGTGGAAACTGTAAGGGCAACAGAACTGACATATTGGGTCAGAGAGATGTTTGAACCATCAGGACCTAAGTAGAGAGGACATAGTGATGGAACAAGGCGGCACTGCAGCAACTAGACTTTTACTCCCAAGTCTTTTTTGACACACCATAAAATGGCCTACAGTTACTGCCTGCAATGCAACACTGAAAATATCGATCCTCGGCGCAGCAAAGAATTTCATTTAATCACACAGCTATCCATTTGTGAAAACTCCGCTTGTTATATCAGGGTGTGATAAGCTGCAGAATCTGATTACGTGGCTGGTTGCCTTTGTGTACAACCCCTGAGGTGTTGAGACTTACGTTTTGTAGGTTGAACTGGAGCTGCTGTTTATACGGCTCAAATTCGTGAGCCAGCTCATATCCTTCATGGTAGAATGTAAACAAACCCTGAAGAAAGGCCAGGAGCTGGAATGGAACAATATTTATTGGTGAATTATCGAGTTAATAAACATTACAAGAACTTGATTGCCTATTTACATGGGCAAGTGTTTTTTTAAAGGAATCTTGTAAAACAGAACATCCATTCAACACACCGAAAACATTTATAATAGCATATAATAGAATATCCTACCTATAATATATAAGTAATCCGGACGTTTTTCTATTGTTATTATTATTTGATAACGATGCACTTATTATGATAATGTCATCTCAATGATATGTACATTGTTTTCTATTCTACCAATCATTTTGTCAGAATTTTTTGTTACATTGTTGATGTTCACTTTTAAATCTCATGTTGAAGGAATTTGAGTCTCATTAATTTTAAATCGATAATTTATTGAACATTTTTGTACTGACAAGCAGAAAACTGAAAAAAGTATATTAGTGGAAAAAAAACCCAAATTTTAAAAAAGTTTTCGGCTTTTATGGCAGACAGATATTGATCTTGTTTTTTGTAGAACACACAAACATCCATGGCCATTTTGGATACATCTAAATATATTAATAAATAAATACACACATAAATAAAGCATAAAGATCTACTGTTACAGAGAAACAAACTGATGCCATCTCTTGCGTGAACAAGTGTGGTCCACAAACATGGAGTTGCTTTCAGTAAAACCTTCAGACACAACCACTGATTTGATTTCTGGGCTGAGGCTTGGTATATCAAATGTTCAAGGATGAACCATCTTTTCTTTGCCCAGATTCATCACACACAAGGTTGAGCCTTGTCATATTTTGAGCACTACCTGGGGCCCGGAGATTTACATTTTTGGGCCAGGGTTGTGGGTAAGTTGCCAGTGGATGTAAACAAATGGGAGTAGGACGTCTGAAACAGCTACTTTGCACCCATCTCACATTCCCAGACATTTAATAGGAAGCAAATTTAATGTTTCCTGGTAGCATCTGCACTAAAGATGTTAAAATCGACTCTACATATCTATAAAGCAGGGGCTTTCATAAAGCCTTTGATTTGCACTAGCACTCTGTCTTCTTTTGTTTGACAGCCGATACTTCATCTAATTTTACCCACAAGCTTCCCCAAATGGATCAACTACATTACAAAGAATTTGTGATGAAGATGACAAATGCGTGGGATATACAAGTGTGGTTATGTTCCTGTGAGTGTTGTATAAATGCACCTGCCTTCACTCCAGGATGATAGACATTAAAAAAAAAAGAAATGTAGTAGTAGTTACAGAGATCTGGTGGTATTTTGACTACAAATAAAATATATCAAAGCATGAAAATGTACTCCTTCATCTTTAAAATGCAAAACTAATTTAGCAGAGAAATATATAAAACTGGCACTTCACTTACTGGCTCGACAAACTCAAATTTCTTCTTTTCTTGCACTTCTTGTATTTTGAAGACATACTCAAGGGACGCATCATAAAAGAGTTGTCTCTCCTTGTCAATCTGCATGTCAGCCTGAGAACGAGCAAACAAACCAGGGTTAGTGCCACAACGACGACAAGCGTCAACCTAGGAGTTAATGTCTGTATCACCACGTGGAAACAGTCTGTTGTTAGAGAGAGGGGTAAGGAGCACAGCAAAGCACACAAACAGCTTATTTTCCAAAGACACTCGGCTGATCATAAAACTGCATTATTCAAAGACACGTTTGCAGGATGAGAAAATTTGTTTTTCTTTTTACCTCCTGCAGATATGCTTCCTTCTTTTTGGATGACAAGCTGAGGTGTCTCTCAAGTGTAGAGTAGTATTTCTCTGTTTCTTTATCGAACTTTTTCTTCCCCTCCTAAAAAGGTTCACAAGACACATGAAAGGCTTAAACATTACCAGAAATGTGTCACTTATTCCCCGATCTGGGGGTGTGGGAATGGATTGCCACTAGGTGGAGGTCTAACTACAGTTTCTCATGCCAAAAATTTCTGACACTAGATTATTGCATGTCTTGAAAGTGGCTTATAACAAACGCACAGAGGAGCAGACAATGTCGGCATATCGATGGGTCATGTGAGAATAATGCACTGTTATTCTGTTATTCACAGGCAGGTACATAACTTCACAGTGAAACCCACAGCACTGTAAATCACACATAGCATAATGCTTCTGGCACTGTCACATAGCTGACCAGTTGATGTTAGCATCTCTTTTCTTGTTCTGCTTTGCTATCCACTGACAGACACAAGTCAGTCTCAACAGTTACAAGTCCCAGAATTCAGTCAGCATGTTTCAGAAGACTCTGAAGAAGGCGCAGGAAATGGGCTTTTCATGTGAGATGCCGATCCATAAAGTACACGAACAAAGAAATTAAACATTTTGCCCCCCAGAAGATCCTTTTTATAGTACTTAATCAAAATGCCCAAGCAGTGAAAACCTGTCTCAGTGAGGACATTCAAATGCCTCATCTGCAAGTCTGACCTCTAAACCAAGCTTTGCCTACTTAAAGCTCATTTCGCAATGCAAACATTCATAAAGAGGAGCGGAGAGGCAGAATAAGCGGGGGCTGGGGAAAGTGTGAGGAAACGGCCACTGTAACCAGATCCTTCTTGTTTATTTTCATTCCCATGGCCCTGAAATTTAGCAAGTCTAATCGGCTAGCTACTGATATGACCTAGAACAGCGTTCAGCCCCAGCAAACCTCAGAAATAAAACTGTGGAGGAATTCACAGTAAGACATGGTAACATTTCAACATACAACAAGAATAAAATCAAATCAATTGATAATTTAATGTAGTAGCATCTCATTTTCATCTTTCTTATCACGTCTACTCATAAATAATCTCTTCTGCAATGAGGGAGGGGAAACAAAATCTGTTGTATATAAGCACTCTTTCCTGAAACAAAGAAAAAGAAATACACAGGTGGATGAGAAAATAAATATATGATTAAAAATGATGTCAGCTGACAGGAAATAAATTTCCCTTAAGGTTTTTTTTTATTAGAGAACAAAAGGTAGCTGACTGTCTTCTCTGCCACTGTGATGTGACATTATTCTGTGAGCACGCATACAGCAGAAGCCCTGGGGAAAACACAAACATGCACACAAACGCATGGACGCACATGCACACACACACTGGAGATCATATTAAATTAAGAGCTTTAGGTTTAGCTGAGCCCCACAGTCACAGCAGGAATCTCCCAGCGCTGCTGACCAGTGTGAGCACACCAGAAAAGTCCTCACAAAAAAAACCACCCAAAAACAAACCTCTCTCTGTCTGTCTGGCCTAACTCTTTCACACTTACAAAGTGCAGGCAGTGACTCAGAGCTACAGTGAATATGTGAGGCATAGCCAGCCTGATTAAGTCACCAAAGTGCACTGCTTTGTTTTGATCCAAGCAGGACGTGTATAAACTGGTGCTACCATAATGATACCCTAGCAGAACACCAGGTGTTTCTTGGTTTGTCCATGTGTTGATCATACCCCCCAGCCCCTGGATATGTCTGTGCAATCAGAGTGGAATATGAGCATTTAAATTGCAAAAAGTATTCAAGAGAAGGTAGTTGCAGTGCAAGGAAAAGGCTTTGAAGCCCAACATGTGGGGACATAAGACATTGGGGTGGATATATATATATATGTATACCCTCAAGCACATGCAAAGTGGGAGTTTCTAACACAAACTAATGCCAGCATTGGAGAGTAATCATCTAGCTGGGAATGAATAAAGTCAAAGCACTTCCCGACACTCTGTGGTGCACAAAACACACATGAACCTATCACTTGGGAGATTTCCTCATCTGATTGCTTTGTTCGCTCTCATGAATAAATCAGATGCAGGAAGATAATATTCTGATGCAGATTGCTCTGTAGTGGAATTTCTAACTAGAAAAGTCTAATGTTGCTGTTAAGAGCGCTTTGATGGCAGCTGTAGTATGGGTAACTTTGCTAATTGCTAATGTAACATTGCAGGGAGGAAAGCGATGAGGAAAAACTGCAGGCGGCTTTTTTTTTGGTCATCAGGACTTCTCAGTTTGCTATAGAAAGGATGCTGAGAACAGATATGAAGACTGCAGGAGGAATATTTGGACACTAGCTGCACATCGCTAGTTTTGACAGTGGCCCTAACGAGCCTCAGGGCCATAATTTCTACGCCTCTCATCGCCATGGTAACAGATGCAAGCGGCAAGGGAGGTCGAACGTTTCTGTGCACGTGTATGCAGAGGAAAGAACCCCAGCTATCACACTACACTTCCTCATTTCTGTCCATCCTAGAAGAACACAAACATCAATGTCTAGCGAGGAATCACATGCGGGATATCTCTTCGCTTGTTCATTTTAAACGGATTCTCTGAGCAGTGACATGAAAGGGAAAACTTTAAAACAAATCTCTATGAGCTCACTAGAGGCGGCTAATTGGACCAGGGGTCCAGAATGGTGATTAAATAGCAATAGCTGGGTTATTTTGATGTGTGATTTCACCACACAGGAGCTGGATGTGGTCCACATAAATAAATAAATAAATAATTGTCTCCATCTTTACCTGATATCCCACCTGCTGAGAAGACAAGAAGTTGGCCAATTAGTATGAAATAATTACAACATCTGCTTCTGCAGTTTAAAAAAGAAACAGAGAAAATATCGTTCGTGTGTGAGGCAAAACGCAAAGCTTTAGTCTAAACAATATTCATCAGTCCCTTTGTTTTCTGGCTTTAAAGTGATAAAGATAAGAGTTCGCAATATAGTATGCATGCCTTTCCATTTCACAGTGGGATTTTCTTGGTATATCACAGACCAACTTTTAAAGGCTGAATAAAGATGCAGCAAGAAAAACGCTGGTATCTTTATATCTCCAAAAAGCTTTTTCTTATTATACTCTGGAAAAGAAAATCTTTTGACAAGCTTTCCTTGAATATGCAGTAGGTCTGTATTGTAAGGATCCCTTAGGCATCTCTCCCATCAAGGTCAAGCGAAGCTTTCCTCTTACCATCTTACCACCTAATCTAGAGATAAGAAATAGGGAAAAACAACTTGAATCATTTGGACATTTGGAACTTCCTAATAAGATGACAGATTTGATGATTATTTGTTTTGGATTATATCATAGGTCAGCTTGGCTCATGACTAAGTCTGTGACTAAGAAGTTCTCTCAGGCCACGCAAATTACTTTTAAGGTAACAAGCAAGTTATTCAGTATCTTTAGCAGGGTTTTGCATCTAAGTAATGAATATTTTAAAAAAATCACAGTTAAAATTGATATGTTATAAATTTGATTCCAGTCAGCTTTGTGTTGATTCCAGAAATTTAGCAGTTGGTACCAGTACCATTAGAAATTCACAGCCCAGGATTGGCCTGGGCCCCCTTTCCCTGGTGGGTCGCGGAGTATGGGGGTGCCTACTGGGGTCAGCGGAGGAGCTGGCCCCAGGGAGGGGTCACTTGCCCCTCCCTTCCTTCCCTCCCCATCTCCAGCTGCCTCCCTCTTCCCGCTCCACCACAACCACCCACACATGCAGGACCTTGGAGTAGGGGTGTGTCACCAGGGTGCAGAGGAGGCCCCCCCCCGTCCCCTTCTGGCTGCCTCTGCCTCAATTTTATCCCACAACTTAGACATTCACATTACTCACGCTCCCATTACACATACATATAGGATCTTGGGGGTGGGCACGATACACGGAATCCAAAGTACCATCAGGGTGTACACCTCACCCCTGGCGTCGTTGCCCACCTCTCAATGTTAAATACACGTAGACATTGAGGGCCAGCAGGAGGGACCATGCGCTTACCTGCTGCTCTCTGGCAGGTAGCTCCATGCCCTCCTGGGTTTTAAATGCACCTTAGAACGCACATGCATCAACACTACAATGAGCGGGTGGAGGGAGGTTTGGAGTCTTCTCTCACCCCCATTCTCTGCGACCTGCTGGAGCGGGGGGGCTAGGAGGAGGAGTTGGCCGTCCGACTGCGGTCTGGAGTGTGGGGCCTCCCTGCTGCTGCGGAGTCGGGGCGGTCTGCCTCCCCCCACCGCAGGGAAAAGGGTAACACCACCTGGGTCTGGGTGCAGTTCCCCCCCTCCAGGGGCAAGGGTACCTAGACCCGGGGCTTAGAGTACGCTTGGGGAGTGTGATCGTGTGTACAGCATCTCTTTATGTCTGTCTCCACGTTGGTTGAGTGTGGAGTAAGTGCATATGAGAGCATGAGGGAATGGATGTTTGTATCTGTGTGTGCCTGTATTTCTGTGTCTATATGTGAGGTTGGGTGTCAGGCGCCACCTCTCTGGGGACATCTTAGGCCCTCCAAGGTTTGGAGGCCTATCTCCCCCTACCACCACTTCCCCTGCCAGTGGCGGACTCCCTCAGACATCGGTGCGTTGGTGGTTCTTTGTGTCCGGGGATGGGCGTCCAGGTACACACCGGCTCACTCCTTGGCGGCCGCTTATCGGGGCCTGGAGCCTGGGGCTTGCTCGGGCCACTTCGGAGGTGGGGTGCCCCCGGCCTCCCGGCCTGGGGCTCGGTCACTCAGGCACGGCTGGCTGCCGGCGGAGCTCACGGGCGCGTCACTGCAACTCCCCCTGGCTTCTGCTCCGCGGCTGCTGAGTGAGCCCTCATCTGGGACTCTCCTCAGCTCTTTCTGGGACAGTGGCGCGGCTGCCCCTCTGTTGGTCTTCCTTGGTCTCTTGTGTTCTGGGGGCCTCTGGATGTCTGGAGTTTTGATCTCCTCCATACCTGCTTCATGCCCTGGAGGACGGGGCTGTGGCCCCCCCACACCCTCTAGCAGATCATTACATGAAGGAACCTTTTAAAAAACTAAAAACAAACGCATCCATGCTCACAGGTGTACACACGGGTGATCACACCCACAAACTACACCCTTTTTGGCTCCTACCTCAAAGCACACTGTGTTCTGTTGATCTTATGTGCTGCACAATAATGTTTAATATTTAGTATTTACTGTCATATTCCCATATATCATTGTGATGTTGTTTATTCTATTACTCTTGTTCTCTTCTGCTTGTTTTCTTTTTTCTTTCTCAGCAGGTGACCCAGGTGATTGATATATGCATTTGTTTTTCTTTTTTTCTTCTTTTTTTTCTTTTTCTGCTCATTCTGTTGGTTTTTGGTTTTTGCCCTTCTCCCCCGTCCCTCTTCTCAGCTGTTTCTCTTTCCCTCTTTCTTTCTCCCCTTCTTTCCCCCAGTCAAGTCTGTCCCATATTCAGTAAGTGAAAATAAAATAAACAATAAAAGGTGACTCAAATGGACCATTACGGCAAGGCTGGGATGGTCAATTTGGTAAAGTAAATCCGTTGGGCATCTTTCTTTGCCTTTAGACAACAATTCTGATGGCAAAAGAGCCAAACGGGACAGGCAAAAAAAAGAAAGAAAAAAAAAAAGAAATTCACAGCCCTCACAGCCCAATACCCCTATTCAATGCAACGGTTGAAAGAAATGTTGGGAATCATGTATTATCGCAGGGTACTGTTGGAAGCTTTTTTTCCCCCCCTAAATGCTGCCAAATGTGTAAGGAAATTGCATTTGTGGGTTGAGCAGCAGAGTTGAGTAAGCGGGTTACGGGAAGAAAAACGTCTCTTTTCGGCAAAATCTTCTCTGCTGATGCCAAACTGTTTTTTTCTGCCATAGTTTGTTGTTTGGTGTTGTTTCATCGAAATCTGAAGAAACTAGACAAATTAGCATTTTAAGAAGTTATTAATGTAACAAACACTTTCAGCTGTGTTTACTGTCACACTATATAAAATGATATAATGAAGAATAAACAAGCACTGCAGGCCTGGCCTTGCTAGTTTATATAATGTTACCTCCTACAAATATTTCAGACTGAAGAACATAGTTGATTTCACAAAGCCAACCGTCTCAGATGGTTTGATCTATTTCAGGATAACAGGGCAAAATATTACCAAACTCTTACTGCCTTTCTTATCAATGAGCTGGGACAAAGCTATCACAGCAGCTGCACTCAGCGCCATCTTTCATGTTAAATTTTTCTTTATGCTTGTAGGCATCCTTCTTTTTCGGGATGATTTCACTGTTTGCGCATAATCTGATTTAATATACTTCTTTTGCGAAAGGCAATATCTTATATATTTACAGCGAACGGCTGCTGCCTTAAAACAGGTAAAGACCGACCTCTCAAGGTCTACTGCCTTGTGAAATTCTGATGATCAGGAGAAAAAGTAATTACTTTCAGAAAGATTGTTTTAATAGTGTTTCTGCTTTATTGGGTAGGGCACAGTGGGAAGTGATGGAACAGATACGAGAATAACAAAAAGAAATGTATTCAATCTGCATCGCATTATTCATGCGTTTTGTTGTTTTTGCACCACAAAGTTTGAGTCTCTGCATCATCTGCGGTGCTGTCATCTCAAGTTCTTAGGAGAAATGTTTTCAAAGCTTGTTTTGTTCTTCTTACCTTATCGCCTTGTGCATTTTTTGATAAATCACTACGACACTAATAACTGACAGGCTGCTAACCTTTTTATGAAATGCATAGTATCTAGGACAGCACTTCCTTCATTGATTATACAATGGATTTTTATGTTAATACAGCTGGGATGTGTCGTTCTCGTATAGTGAACAAACACAACCACAGTCTATAAGCACAATGTAGTGAAAAGGTCAAAGCATAATTAATTATGCGTTTTCTTTCTTTCTCTCCCCCTCTCTCTCTCATTCATTCCCCCTGTCCTATTTATTAAAAAAAAAAAAAAAAAAAAAAAAAATGACAAAGGATGAACTGAAGCTCTGCCATCACGTAATGTCGCATACTGCTGTTTCTGATGTCATTTAAAAAAAAAAAAAAAAAAAAAAAAAAAAAAAAGCATAATTAATTAATCTGTCAACAACTAATATATTGGCTATAACTTTAACAATCAGTTGCAGTCACTGTTATTTGAAGTTTTCTTGCTTTTGATGTACCCGGCCTATCATAATATACATTTTCAATAAATATTAAAAAGTATACTCATCAGTAAGTTCGGGGTGTTTAATTATGCAGTTTCCCAGAACAGAGCAACCTCTACTTGGTTGGAATCTGGAGTTTAACTTTGTGTCAAACCCAAAGTCCTTTTTAAAATCTTCTATTGACAATGGGAAACTCAGATGTGCTGAAATTCTCTGCCAGTAAACAGGACTTTCTGCCATTAAAATTCTTTTGCAGTCCAGTCCTAGTATGACAAGTGCGAGGCTGTGATGACCCCTAGTTTTTACTCTCAACATTCCTTTCCTCGGCATGTGTTTTAGATACCTAGGTGGGCAGGCTATAAAACCGGTGCTGGTAGTCGGCTCGCCTGGCTGCCCTATATTTACCCTCTCACTTTCTTTTTAGCTCCTTCATGTTGTTTTTGTGCAACTCAGACAAACTATATCCACGCTCAAATACATCCAATACAAAAGATTCTACTGCCTTTCACATTCAATCATTTTTATATTTTTGTCATCTATTAAAATTACGTTATCTTGTTTAATACGTTTTATTAAATTTGCTAGTTAAACCGCTACAAAATGTGCTTCCTTACCAGGCAAGCTGTAACAAAAGTGCAGGCTTATCTGATATTCAGATCTGGGAACTCTTGCAGAGCCAGGGGACTATGTGGAAACCTGAGTCTGCATATCTTATATATTTTTTTTTATTTGAAAAAAAAGTATATCAGACATAAATTAATATTCAAAGTGAATATCAACAAAGGAGTCTGGAGGGGATCTTCAACATCCTGAGAATTTTGGAAAATGATAAAAAATATTTTATCACACTTTGGTTCAAGGGCACCTGGTGGCTCAGAAAAATTAAGGAGAGAAGGAAAACCAACGCATGGCACCAGTTTATCTCATATTAGTTTGCTACTCTTTTCTATAGTCTGTTCTCTATCATGGTCAGTGTAATCTTAAGCAGTAAACAATGGCTTACAAGAATACTTAAAAACAATTCTTGTGGGCTGTGGAGGGAAATGATATGATGATGATATTTGAAGCTTGTCAACTCTGCTTTGGTAATTTGGATTAACTGGCCCTTGAAATAAATCAGATAGAACGATAACACTATATGTTTGAGAGGAAACATCTCTTCTGTGAAGTTTAACAAGACAATAATAACACCCTAACTAGTTCATTATCAGACTGCCTGCTCCCATGTTTTTATAAGTACTAATATTCTGAGAGGTCCCACTTTTTATGGTTAACATCTGTGCAATAATATAACCACATAACCACAACTGCTGTTACTGACTTTGAATTTAAGGGGGAAACTGAAACAAATATTTTTAACTTTAATAAATGGATCAGACTTTTAACATAAAAATATTCAGACTTGTCTGATCAGACAGCTGCTGTGTAACAAATTATTTCACAGTAAAAGTGTGAATCTGTTTGTGTGTTTGACAGCTCCTGACGCCCGACCAGCTTGTCTGTGCTTCAACTAATTGATTGTTGTGAATAGTTAATGAAGTAGTGACACATAAACGTGTACAACTATGTTGCCCAGGGTTTTTTGTTTTTTTTCTTTTCAAAATGAAGTGTTTCAAAAGTTCTGCTGGTGGGGGAGGTATGCTCACTTCACATTTTCAGGGCTGCGATGAGAGCTAAAAGAGCAGGGTAGTAAAGGCAGTTTGTCTTCTTTGGCTCTTGTAAGGCCAGACAGTGTCTAGTCTGTAATATAAAAACATGTTAAGTCCACCTCCGTGGATTGTACTGCATGGAACATTCCATTGTCAATTCTGGGATCCAGTGCCAGGTGAGCAAGCCAGATTAAATCAGGCAGACAGGACCAAAACTATGAGCTGACAGGAGAATTCACCATCTTTTCCCACTGCCATAACCCATGCTTTTACGGAAAGCTAATTGTTGGCTTGTTGCTAGCAATGGCTAACGGAAGGATCTAGTTATTTCTCGCTTTTAAATAGCTCAAAAATCCCTAATATAATTATGGATAAGTTGAACTTTTTTGAAACTCTCTAAATGAAATGTCATTTATTTTTTAGTGTAAAAAACACTTCATAATTGGCTACTCTATGGCGTTACACAAAGTCATCCTACACTGCATTACACTAGAAGGGATCTGAAGACTGATCTGATGAGTTTATGCTCTCAGTAGAACTTCTTTGTAAATCTTGGCCACACTATGTTTAGACTTGTCTATGGTATGCTGATTAGCTAACTACTTATGATTGACGAGTCATTAGCCAATGAGCAAGCAGCTTTACAGTCAGTCCATTCCTCTTTGTTACATCCTGTTCTTTGAAACCGAGATGCTAACGATGAAAACGCTTATCTTCAGGCTCAAAAACAGGACTTTAGAAATCAGCAGTTGACATCACTGTAGCTATAATCATCTTTTATACTGTCTGTGGGCCAGCCCTGTTTTCCAGTATTTTAATACAATTTAAAGTATATTGGATACAAGTAAAAGTTCTCAGTCATGTGCACGCAAAGAGGCACTTACCTACATCTAGTGACTGATTGAAAAATTCCAAGGTTAATGAAGGTATAAAAATATACTGTTCCTATCTGTGTGATTGCAAAGGTTTTGGCCACAGCTGGCAGGTGTATCCCCAGGCCACTTTAATTGATCCCTTGACTCAGCAGCATATTTTAGGATTATGCAGCATAGATGGAAAAGTCATATCTAATCTAGTTAAGAATCATCTGATGTCTAACCACGCTTTGTACAGTAGGACCTTGCAAATCATTGGTGGCCATCTGTATCCCAATTGGGTCTATTTGCACTAATTCCTCACACTCAGTAAGTGTGGGACCCCCACAGTGCCCCTAATGTTGAAGACGATCTTTGAAGGAAATATAATAGTGTCAAAACTTCAGACAGGAAGAATGCCACCCACAGTCAGACACCCCCTGGTATTTCCTTGACAAAGTGTCCCTGGGGCCTATTTAAATTTCAAGGTCTGACAACCACTAAATACACACACATTGCCCCCCTAAATGTGCACAAAGCTTTCTAGTACTAATTTAACATCAGCTCTATGTGACACTTCAGGCCCACTTTTGAAAAAATAAATAAATCATAAAATATTAATGAATATTCATTAAACACAAATGAATATTACAGATGTTTTAGAAGTTGAACACTAAACATGGTGAACAAAGCAAACTGTTCATCATATTTACTCTCCATTAAGTAAACTGTGGTCACTGTAGCAGTATAAATAAACAGAAACTAGGATCATTCTCGATTCTTATTTCAGTTCTGAAAGTATTGTTTGTGTTACCTGGGAAAGCAACAGAAACATATACCTGAGAGTAAAAAGAAGAAGTGTAACAACAATTTCAGTTCTACATCACAGTCTGGCAGCCAGTGCATATGGTGCTCCGGTGAAAATATGTGATTGTTTGAGTTCTGGAAGCATGTGTATTTACAGTAGACTGCACTGAAGTTTGAGGGGGTTCATTCCAAACATTTGGATCAGCCTTGTGCTAAGCAGACCGTGCCTAATATGTCCTATAGTGCTGCAGTCAATCTGCTAGTGAGTTGCTGCTATGGAAGTGTTGTGCTTGTGCCTAAGAAGCTGATACAGTGGTACGTAACCTCTTTGGGATTACTCGAAGCACACCCATATAAGGCAAGAGCTCCCAATTTGTCCACCTTATGTTCTCAGACATGAAATGCAGTAACTGGAAGGGTCAGACAGCCTGCAGATCTCTCCAGATTCTCGGAACAGTGGAAAGTTGCTCAGCCACTCATGATGTCAGCCTTTTATCTCACTCTAGTTGGGCTAATGTTTAGCGGGGGATAGGCCGTAGGAGGAGAGAGCCATTAGGAGAAAGTGGTCGGAGGAAATAAGCAGCAGTGGGAGTGACAGGGGCTGTGGCTTTTAAGGAACTATTTTATAAACATAGTCAGTCAATGCAATTGCACTGAACACTGTGATGGGGAAGTGAGAGAAAGAAATGGAAGCAAAATGTGCTTTTTCATTATGGTAGATACATGTGATGCCTAAGACATGAAGTGACATCAGTTATTTGGCCTGGACAGAAGAAGGAGATGATTTATGTTCACACCTCAGCGCTGTGAAGAGAGATTGTTCCATTATTTTGGACGTACAGTAAGGTGACTGCTTTTACAGACCAGTGGCTGTCAAGTCATGTGAAATAAATCAAAATGTGCGAGTCTAACTTTGAGGCTAGGTTGACCATCACAGGGGTCAGGGTTGTGTAAAGATGTGCAAATGATTCATAGTTCAATATAAAGTTAGGAATGAACTTGCAAACTGTGTGAGAGAGCAGTGCAAAGGCTTGCATTCTACAAGCTTGTTCATGTGTGATCTCACCAAGGGAATAACCACAAACAAGCTGCTGTACTTTCATTTTATGCCTTTGCGTTGGCCAGGAATGAAAGCATGGCTTGTGGCAACAAACCCACACTGTTCTTTGCAGTCAGCTTCAGCCTCAACAACATGTCCACTGTGGAACCAGGATGCCTTCAAGCAACACCCCTACTGATATCAAAAGCCTGTATGCAATAGGTTAGTGAGGACTGCATTATACGTATCAGGTTTAAAGTAATCTGATTATAAAATGGGTGAAGGTGAAATATATTAGATGCTGAAAGTTTGCAGCTAGAATTTTATCGTGCAGTGCCCTTTTCACAGCACAAAAAAGTTTATTTTTATATTAAAATGAAGTGAAATATGGCATGGGATAAAGTATTGTATTATTAATGTGGTTTTCAAAACGGGGAATCTGTCAAATGTAGTTTGTGCTAATTAACATAGTTGGATACAGAAATAGTAAATGTCCAATATGTCTTGTTTTAATGAATATAAACTAACTACTATAGAAAACTAAAAAGAGTTAATACCGTTTAAGATCACAATTGCAGAGCAACACATTTGTTTATACCCCCTACTAGCCTCATTAATTAGGGGCAGGGCACTTCTCTTGGTAGTGTCACATTTTACTTTTAATTAATGATTTACATACTGTAGTGAAAATGAAGGGGCTTAGGAGAGGAGGTGAGCGTGTCAGAATACATGAAATATCCTGCGCTGTTCAGCTACTAATTGCACATGTAGGTGGTCTCTTACCTTCGCAGCGCCGATTTGCTCCTTACGAAATTTTTCCAAAGGAGTAATCAACACATCATCTGCATTCTGAATCTGAAATGAAAATCATAAGAAAGCAGTGATACAGACAGACGTCAGTTTGACTGAAAGATAGAACCCGAGTCTTCAGACTATTTCAAAAAGAATTATTAGAAAGAAAATATCACAAAAATGTAATCTGGCAGGCATTCACTTTTTTAACAATAAGCTTGGTCTACAAATGTGTCCCACAGGAAATTATGGAATCATTCAGCTTAAGTCGAACACAGTTGAAAATACACGTGGAAGATGGAGCAATCACATTTAATAATATTTCTTAAGCCAGCGACAATGAACAATGTGTGACTGCACGGAACCGAAATGAGTGCAGCAGATCTATGAGATAAAGCACTCAACAATAGTCTTGCAAGGCAGACAAAAACGGAGCCTTTTTATATGAGCTTTGATGCACCAGTATTGTCAAATCTTGGTGAGTTATAACACAGTGCAGCAGCACAGCTCTACAAGTTCAATTGGCAATGCATTAAAATTTTTGAAGTATGTCTCTACATACTGGTGACCTCTTCTGTGACCGGAAAAAAGGTCTCTGGAGGAGTCACTCCGCTTTTATTCCAGACAGAAACTGAAAAGCTGAGATACACTGTGTCAATTACTGTCTATGTTGAACTGCAGGTGAGCAGTTCAAAAAGGTGCCATTAAGGTGCTTCTGAATTTTCTGTGTATGAGCTTTCACCCACCACTGGTGGAGCACAGGAAGCACTGCCATAAATGACATGCCTCTAAGGTTGATTTAAGGTGTTATTCTGTCCAGTGATAAACTAAGGGCTGGGCTCTATGATACATCTATGATAACAGCACTAATTTAGTGGTGTCAGCTCAGAATGACTATCAGCTTCCCAGCTACAGTCCTCTGAACACAGACTTTCTCGAGATGGAGTCTTTGTTTTGAACCATTAATCATAGCATATTTTCACTGTCTAAAAATAACCCTGTCAGCTCCGAACCCAACCAGAATGAGTGACTTGAAAAGGAAGATGCAATCTCTTTAGCCTGCAGTGTTTTCATTTTCCCTTTATGATGTGGATGTTAAAATCTTGTAGAGTAAATATGTAACTTTTACTTGTTGTAATAATGCACTATGATTACACTACAGTCACAAATTTTGCAGCTGTTCAAAAGGGCTTCAAATGAAACCCATGTTAAGCTTTAGAGCTGATTTTTTTTTTTAAGTTAGCCCCTGTAGTAAATGTCAAGAAACGAGAGAAGAAAACTGTGTCATGGTCCGCGGCCTGGCGTCTGAGGTGCTGATGGGATGCCCACTCCCGTGGGCGTGGCCGCTGACTCCACACCTGCATCCCATCCCAGGCGATCGCCAGGTGGACCATTTAATCCTGCCCAGCCTGCTGCTCCACGCCAGTCCGTAATCGTCCTTCAGCGATCACTGCTCGGCGTGTTTTGAGTCACCAGCCTGTCCACCTGCCTGTCCAGAATTTGGATCACCATCAACCCCAGCCGCCTCGCCCTTTCTGGAGCTTCTCCCCACGGACCCTCACCCCTCCCTCCGGTTCCCTTGGCCCCGCTATCATCCCTCCCACGGTCCCGCTCTCGGCGTTTCCTGCGCGATTCTTCTCCCGGTCCCTCGGTTTCTCTGGTTCCGTGCGTTTTCTCCCTTCTACTCTCCCGGGACACTCTCAGTTATAATAAAGTTTATTTTTTCTCTCGTACCGCTGTGTGTGTGTTCTGCTCCTGGGTCCAGCTTGTGTGTTGAACTTCGGTTCTTGACAAACTGTGTTTTAATTTGAAAATAATTGAATGAAATTATCGTGTTATTGTGTTACAAGTAATTAGCAGAAATCTCTCTTTGTATATGTTTATGGATGTAGCTTTCTAACCTAGCTTGCCAGCATTAGCTGATAACTTAGCACTCTTGTTAAAATACAGCCCCCTTTGGCTTAAATAACAAAGATGGTGACAGTAACTAGGGCTGTGCGATATGACCAAAATCTCATATCCCGATATTAAGACATCTATCGTCCGATAACGATATAAATCACAAAAATGTAACATTTTCTGTAAATTCTGTGAATCTCGGGCAGCTCGTCTTGCGTGAAGTGTTTCCAGCTGGGCGTCGTGTACCTGGAGTCGAGTGTTTTAACCGATGCATGAAACTATACATTTTTAGACATAGGTTGTAACAGCCGCCGTTTTCTTTGTGAGTATTTATTACACGGCGTGCTGCGGGGAAAAGCCTGTTCTGTTTGAGTCTAAGGTTTATTTTTTAGCACCTGGCGGCTCTTTTTTGCTTCTCATCTGTAAATACTCTAGATCTTTCACGTGATTCAGTTTATTTTGAAAAGTCTCAACAGGATCTTGAGCTTTATTGTGAAAGGTTTATGTGGAAATAACGACAACGCATAAAAACAAGCGCTTATCTGTCTGTAGTGTGGTTATATTAAATATAAGAGAGAGCGAGAACTTTAAGAAATTAATATAGCCACTACAGTGACCATCAAAATAATGAAAAAATATTGCAATAAACAGTTCATTTTGCGACACCACGAAACAAACGATAGCGTAAAATGCAACGATAGATGTTTTTATATCGTCATCTGATATATATGGTTATATTGAACAGCCCTAATAGTAACAACACTAAAAAACAGAACAAAAACAGAACAGACTTCAAAACATAAAATCAGAAACCAATAACATATAAAACAAATGAGGAGTAGCTCAAGACTTTTGCAAAGTACAGTAACTTCAAAACCACAACATCTCGAAACTTCTACTGTTTAATACTATAATCAATTACTCATACAACATACAGCATTCCAGCAAAATGTTGTGATTACTCAAACATAAATGAATAACAGCTTGTCCCTCTCTCATATATTAAACATGAAGGGAACAGATGAGGATGAGTAGGTAAGCCAAATTATTTTGTCAAGACAACTAAAAATAGGAGGAAAGACAAACCATGAACTGGTAAGGGAGTTGGGGGATGTACTGTAATAAGTCTGATTGTGGTGGCTCAAGCTAGCATCTGCCCAGATTTAAGGTCTCTGCTGCAAAGGTTTTCATGCCAGATACCACAGGGCACCTTGAGAATCTATTGTTCAGTAATCTTGAGCTTGTGTGTTTTTTTAACTACTCTTTTTGACTCAAATAACATTTGGGGGAATTTGAAATAATTTCAGGTTATATTAAAACAAAATTGAACATTTTAACCTATTATTTAGTCTTTAACCTTCATCTAAAATCAGGTGCTTGATGGAAATTTGAAGTAGGAAGTGCTTTACATATAAAATATCATCTCGCAACCTGCAAAATGATTCATCACCAGATGGGGTTTAAAAGCATGATGGAGCTCTGTAAGATAAATCAAGTCTCTTTGGTTACAAGTAATACTCCACCAGAAGCACAGAGGACATTTGATGGTCATCAGATCTGTTATATAAAAAAATAATCTCTTAGCTGTTAGAATCCTCCAGTCGTATTGAAGTCGTTGTGTTATCTACCGTCTCAACAGCAAGAACGACACTTTTTTCATGTTCAGCTAAATAGACAGGACAATTAAATACACAGCACTCCAGGCTTTTGAGATTATGATCTAATATTTGAAAGCGACTGAAAGCAAGATAAAAATACCAAGTTTGTTCTTCTCTGGATTTCTGAGTCGATGACTGTTGAGTTTAATTGTCCTTGAAGGCGACTGCTACCTGAAATCTGACAGGATTTAGATATAATAGGAGCGTGATTACTTCTTGTGTCAGTTAATGCATATTACATTCAAAGCAATGGAAAATACATTTAAAATGTTCAAGATTTCCGATCACTTTTGATTATTATCTTCCAATAAGCTGATTCAGACAGTTAAACTTGAAAGAGGCCATCTTATTTAAGACTCAATGGATTACTTTCAAACTGGCATTGTGCCGAATGCCCTCAGCAACAGCCTCTCTCAACAGGATTAAATCCATATGAGCGAGCACAGTGTGATGCTTGAAAGGATGCAATAGCGCTAAGCAATTTCATTATCAGATAGGGAGAGGAATGTCAATGTGCTGTATTTCCCATGCTCCTGCTTTTACCAGTCTAAACATCAAGCAGATCAAAAGTGTTACTCTGAGGTTAATTTGCAGAGGCCGACCAGAATGCCACCAAGGCCAGCTCAAATTGAATACTGTGAAGTGTACCAATTCAAATTTTCCCCTTTCAAACACATCTTTAGAACCGATTTAAATGTGAATATCAACTTTAAACCCTTTGGAAACATCATGTATCATTCATCTTTCCCTTAATAAAAATATTCTGCTGGATATCAGACTTTTTTTAAGTTTCCTCTTTAATCTATGTTTACTGCAGAGAAAGCCTGTAAATAATCATTACTTAGGCCAGCTTTTATTAGAAGAGCACCTCTCATGTTCACCTCTATGACTTACAACTGCTGCTAAAACACATTTTGGGTAAAACCATTTCATATTCTATGCAAATATTTATATTATTTATTATGTTTCAGATCGTCTAGAATGGCTTAAAGTGCATATCTCGTGGCCGTGGTTCCTTGGTTGTGTTGGTGCATTTCACTTGCAGTTTATAATCACTCTAGCATTAAACTGTATATTGTGCCGTCTCACCGGTTTCAGTATGTAAGTCTATAACAGGGCAGTAAATAACTTTTATAGGCTTTTTGCCCGTTCCGTTTTGACAGCGTCCTCACAATGAAACTCCAACTTAATACACCTAAAGCCGTGCTTCTTCATTGCAAATCAACTGAATCGCTTGGTTTTTGAATACACACAAACTCACCCACATGCATACACACCGGGCTTGCCATTTTTCTCTGGCTGAAGAGGCGTCATAAAAGCCCGCTCGGCCACCGTGCTGCACTATCTTTCAAATGAAAAAGCATATTTCTGTTTGTTGTTGTTGTAGCAGTTTCACCCTCACGCACACTTTCCAAGAAAATGTGGCTCCAGGCGGAAAAAACAGTTCTGTAAAAAGCCAACTGGGCCCTGACAAGAAGGTGTTTTATCGGTGGGTGCTTGCAAGTGAAAATCTGTCAACTGTGACAATTTAGTAAAATCCTGTGACAGAAACAGGTCACAATTTTCCAGAATGGTTAACATCTAACGAGAAAAATACAAAAAACTTCCTAATTTTAATCTGTTTGATTTGTTTATTATATATTATAAGAAAGAATCATATCAATCAGCAGATTTTGGTCAGTATCTATTTGTTATAATATAACAAATAGATACTATATATTCTAGCAGATTCTAGTTATCTGCTAGAATAGCAGTCCTTCTTCCTTTGCAGCACGAATAAGTCTCCTGGTGATAAATATTAAGTTATTGGCTTAACTAAGCATGCTTACAGTGGCTTTCGTTCTTGGAGGTGATTTAATTTTCCCATTTAGGTTCCCACCTTTGTTTAGCTGTCAGTTATAAATGGTCATCTAAAGCCTTTGGGGCTGAAATGAAGCTAATTTGAATGTATAATTGTGCAAATTTATTAAGCGTAAAAACCAGTAGAGAAATACTGCTGATGACTATCTGAGGAATGTTAACAAGCACTGCTGGCGCAGCCTTTAAATGCAATAACATGAGTGGGTGTGCCTTACATGAAAAAAGACTGCGTGCTAGACGTCTGTACTTCTTTGTCCTGAATTGTATTACACCTAGTAACACCCGGCGGCATCAAATAAAAATATCAGCAACAATAACACCACACCAATAACCACAGTGATAGCAGCAGCAACCAAAAAGGAATTAGTCAAACTTATTAAAGATGCGGAAGCAAAGCCCCCAAAACCTAATTAATACAGTGCGTTAAATGCATAATAAACATTATCGTCCGTATCATCATGACAAAATAAAACTTTCTATTTCATGCTGACAATGGGATACAACCTTTATTAGAAGAGGGACTGCAATAGATATGCGTGTCTGTCATTCTCTCTGCAGATTGTTTTGCAGAGAAGGTGTGCGTGTGTGTCAGGGGGGTAACAATCTCGTTGAGCTAAATCTTTATCTAGTGCAGCAGTGGCACCTGCAGCAAGCTGCAAAGCTATTCTTCCCTAACTTTTATGAGCTATGAAATAAAAGCAAACCTACTGCAGACAAAGTAACACAACAGTGTGAGAATAGATGTGACACGTTTGCCCTACACAAATGTGATTGGCGAGTAAGCTGTTAAGCAAGGATATAAAGAAACTGCTGAAATGGAGATAGTAGCTGGTTTGTGGGTCCCATGAGGATTTTCTGTTGTTTGTTTTAAGCACAGTTAGAGACTGCTTGACCTTTCTTGCTACCAGAGTTTGAGGCTGCTGTGATTGCTGTCTGCACACATTTATCCCTATGTATCAAACAGTCTGCAGGTAAAGAGCTGCAATATTAAAAGAGCCACAAAATGGAAAAGGTTTTTAGATTTTTATAAAGTGGTGATAAACAGATATTCTTACCTAGTTTTCCTGAGTAACATTTGGGCCTTACCAGTACCTTAAAATATGAGCAATACCTGGAACTCAAAACAATAATAAAATCTATAACACTTTGGCAAATCTTACAAGGTTATTTATACATTATTGTAAATTAATTTAGAAATTGCTACTTGGTAATTAAAAAGCAGTAATATTTATTCGTCATAATAACCGTGTGTCGAAGCCTAACTAGCATACTAAATCTTAAAAGACCGTAAAAGTTAGTACACCTGGCAATGAGTGAGTGAGCATCTCAGGCTACTCCCACACGTACATGGGTATTTTTGAAAACGGAGATTTTCCGTTTTCGTTTTTTTAAAAATCCCGTCCACACGTAAAAGCCAAAAACGAAGGAAAACGCTGCTAGGAACATGCCAAAGCAGCAGGTGGCGCTATATTCCTATCTGTGTAGAAATGTTGGCCAATCAGAAGTCAGCCTGCGTGGGAAAGAGTAAAAAAAGATGGCGCATAGAAGCAGAACTGAGTCCTATGTGTGGAGGGACAGTAACTGTGTGTGTATATGTAAGCATTTAAACACTGCAGAAAGTAAAATTAACAGTAACAGTATTTTGTCTTCGTCCGCCATTGTAGAAATTCAATTCACCGAAACAATAACCTGACACACAGTGTGACGTCAAAAAATGTGCACACCTTTGATGCTGCGTCCACACGTAAACGCAAAAACTGAGTTTTCAAAAAATATCCACCCTGGCAGGAGTTTTTAAAAATCTGTGTTTTCAGTGACCAAAAACGGCGTTTACGTGTGGACGAAAGGTGCAAACACATAGAAAAATCTGCGTTTTCAAAAATACCCGGGATGTAGCCTCAGACTACGTCCACACTAATGCGTTTTCGTTTGAAAGCGCATCGTTTTCTCTCCGTTTTGGCCTTCCGTCCACACTGAGACGGCGTTTTCCTCAAGGAAAAACGCAGCGGTTTGAAAACGCTCTTTTGAAAACGCATACATTTCAAAACGGAGACTTTCTAAAACGATGACGATGAATTTTAGGCTACGTCCACACGTACCCAGGTATTTTTGAAAACGCAGATTTTTCTATGCGTTTGCACCTTTCGTCCACACGTAAACGGCGTTTTCAGTCACTGAAAACTGAGATTTCTAAAAACGCCTGCCAGGGTGGATATTTTCAAAAACTCCATTTTTGCATATACGTGTGGACGAGAAAAACGGAGAAAGCGCAGCGTCAAAGGTGTGCGCCTTTTTTGACATCACACTGTGCGCCACGTTATTGTTTTGGTGAAATTAATTTCTACAGTACTGTTACTTGTACTCTCTGCAGTGTTTAAATGCTTACATATACACACACAGTTACTGTCCCTCCACACATACCACTCGGTTCTGCTTCTATGCCCCAGCTTTGTTTACTTTTTCCCACCGAGGCTTCTAGACTTCTGATTGGCCAACATTTCTACACTGTTAGGAATATATCGCCACCTGTTGCTTTGGCATGTTCCTAGCAGCGCTTTTCTTCATTTCTGCGTTTACGTGTGGACGGGATTATTTTTTAAAACGAAAACGGAAAATCTCAGTTTTCAAAAATACCCATGTATGTGTGGACGTAGCCTCAGTATCACGGCAAAACATTTAACAGACACGTGTGCATTTCACACTTTGTCTCTCCAAAGTGTGAAATGTACACGCATGCAGAAGTTGCAGTAATCTGCAGAGGGAGATATTTTATTTCATGCCAACAGGAAAGTGTTTAAACAGACCTTATTAACATATTTTCATGTAAAAACATATTAGCTGCCTAGCTTAATCGTTTCTGGCGACTAAGGAGCCTGAAATGTACTTCCCACTTTTTTGCTCACTACCGACTTCTTGGCTTTTAATATCTTATCTCGCCCTGCTGGTGCTGCATGTGTGTCCATTTCACGCTTTGGAGAGGCAAACTGACACGTTGGACTGGCGTGTCTATTACATACTTTACCAGTGAAATCACTCTTCTAATGAAATAACATGCAGACATTTAGCTTTTAAACATATTCTGCATTAACTCTTGCATGCATGTTGCACTCTCAAAACTCCTTTCCACGGTGAAGCATTTAAGCATTTAAGGCTCAATGTCTCCTTAAAAGACAACAGCAACAGAAAAATACATCATATCAGTAAACAGCTCTTCTGGTGGTTGCCTCAGTTTCCACACTTTTGGAGAAGCAGCTGTCTCCAGACACTGAGAAAATGCTCTCCATCAGATGAATCAGTGACCTTGTTTTACTCAAGTGTAACATACAGTAACAAGCAGAAAGCATAAAGATAACAAGAGCAATGAAGAGGAAAGAAATCACACTAGTGTGTTATGAACTGGTTTCAAAACAGTGACAATCTTCAACTCTTTCAGGTTATTTCTCTGGTTTCTATCACTCACTGCATGATCGGAAGTCACAACTTCCATGCACCAGTACCAATCAACATGGCCTGCTTTGATGAGAAAATTGGTTTTGGGAGGGGGGGGGGGGGCTATGCTGTTA
Source organism: Aulonocara sp. 'chitande type north' Nkhata Bay (assembly GCF_057382095.1). Classification (NCBI taxonomy): domain Eukaryota; kingdom Metazoa; phylum Chordata; class Actinopteri; order Cichliformes; family Cichlidae; genus Aulonocara; species Aulonocara sp. 'chitande type north' Nkhata Bay. Next base: position 33,260,236 of record NC_141357.1, read on the forward strand.
AAGCATTATCATTACTTAGCACATTATTTGGAAGTAAAAAGTAACTGTCACAAGAAGGAAAATGAATCATGAAATAGGACAGATTCTTTACTTTGAACATATTTTCTTTTCCAAGAAAATATCCTAAAAGTATCCCAAAGTGGGGATTTGGGCTACTTGTAGGGCGATCGTGGCTTAAAGAGTTGGCAGTTCGTCTTGTAACCGGAAGGTTGCCGGTTCGAGCCCCGGCTTGGACAGTCTTGGTCGTTGTGTCCTTGGGCAAGACACTTCACCTACCGCCTGCTGGTGATGGCCAGAGGGGCGATATGGCAGTCTCGCTTCTGTCAGTCTGCCCCAGGGCAGCTGTGGCTACAACTGTAGCTTGCCTCCACCAGTGAGTGAATGAATAGTGGAATTGTACAGCGCTTTGAGGGCCCCGAAAATCGCTATATAAAATGCAATCCATTATTATTACAAAGTCTTGATATAAACCTCAGTAGATTTAAGGAAAACATCTAAAATTAAAATGACATTTATCTATTGCAATAAAGAATTTCAGTCAAACACTGCATGTGGAGGATTTCTTAAACAAATAACATAGCCATAGCATGCCGGCATGTATTAACCAGAGTGGGTGATAACCAGAGAAATTTTTGCTCATACTAACTGAGGTTTACTTTAGCTTTGGGGCGTGTAGCACAACGGTTTGATGATGTTCACTCCAAATACTTTTCAGACTTTCATTAAACAAGCCACCATGAATGTGCCTCAGAACAATGACTGCCTTTATTTCACTGTGTTGTTTCAGGGTCAACGGGACATTCCTCAGTTCACAGGCCAGCACACAAGCTACCCACATAGCAGAATTACTGTACTGTTAAATCCTGGGAAAACAGCAGCAGCATATTGCTCACCACAGACACACTTTTTGCATTTAATGTCAGGCAAAGACACAAAATATGTATAATTGCATGTCTGTGAATGACTTGTAAACCAAAGGAAATTCAATATGGGGAATAAATGCATCACATGCAGCTGAGGGACTATTAGGGAATGCTTTTCTTTAATAAAGGGGGAAATGAATTTGAGAAGTGTATTTCCCTCTCTCTCTCACACACACACAAATATATATATATTGACATTGTATACATTGCATTTTAATGCTCTTGATACTCCTTTAAATAACTGTGGAGGAGTAGTTGCAGTCTGGAAAATTTAAGAATAGACTCCAGCTCCAGTCTTGCAGTGGGAAGTTGGGCAATTATGCTGCCCACAACATACCCGTCTTCTTCTGTGAATGTCTGTTGGCTGCTATTCTTCCATCTCCAGATTAGTGTCTTCATAAAGGGCACAATGACAGAACAATAAACCTTGGAAGTTCTTGATAGTGGAAGAAACGCAGGCTTCCAAAGGAAAACTACTTAAGCACATGGAAACTCCACACAGCAGTGACAGCAGACACTGAGCTACTGCGCTGCTTGAGTTACTGTTTTCATTTCGAATATATAAGGCAAACTGCAATCAAAGCGAACATTTGTGCAAAAGGTGACTAAAATATTTGGGCTATTTATCTACTGATGTGTTTATGCATGCCTGTTCTTTAAAGTAACTGCAATTCAGTTGTTCCCAACCCCCAAATATATTATGCTGCTCTTAAGGTAACCAAAATATAAAAAAAGAAGCAACAACACCATGAAAACTCAATGTGTTTTTCAGCGCAGCCTTATCCCAGGGGACATGGATATCACTCCAAGAGCCCCAACATCAGGGCACTGCCCTTCTTCTCCTTAATGCCATCCATGCTCAACAATGCTGAACCTTCTCAAACCATGCAGAACTTTAACCATTTTCACTATTTCTCTGATGGTTGGAGGGGAATTCAGGGGAATCAACTGGGGAATAATAGCAAAAATCTTTTTACCAGGATAGAATTTGGGAAGTTTTTAAGAGGAATAACACACTTGGGTAGTTGACAAGCCAATCACAAGCCACAAAACAAAAAGATTTTAGGCCTGGCTGCCTGCTGAGCCAACAGACAATATAAAGCTTCATGCTTGGCAAACCCTGCAGAAATTGTGCTACTGGTAAGAGTTTTGTCCAAGCACCAGAGGCAACTTAGATTTAAAGCACGCTAGGTAATACTCCAGAAATGACAGGGACCTTGATTTGAGACATGCATATTTCCTCTATATCCAGTCTGAAATATCTACATTTTTAGTCACTCTCATCAGTCTGTGCTTTTCTTACAGATTCAGTCCAGATGTGAAACGGTACTAGATGGAGGGGTTCTTCCTTTTTTTCCCCCCACAGCCAGCTTCTGAAAGTTTTCAACTGCTCTGTCTGAGCATGACAAGTTTTTTTCTATTCTTTTTACTAATGTGTGGCTGCAAGCACATCTGTCTGCTGTAATCTATTAGGGGAAACAAACCTGCAAAATAGAAACACCATCTGGCAGTGATTGTGGTTTAACAATAGCAGAGAGTCAAGTCTCAGCTGATATATCTCACAATATTTCATGGTTTGAGCATAGGATAGTCTCCTTGTTAGGAAATGTTTCATACATTTGGTGAACATGTGTTGGCTTGAGATGTGCTAATTAAGTTCTGAAGACCAACTGCTGTAAAGACTGAGATGAAACTTTCTGGTTATCTGTACTTTTCTCCTGGTTTGTCTCAGTCAGATGCATAAACTGTGACAGTGGATCTGGAAGAGATTCAGGGAGTTTCCTTTTTGTGCATTGCCACACAGTAACAGTGAAAAGTTGACTGTGAATTAAAAGCTGTGAAGTACTTTTTGTTGCATCTTTGTAGTTCAGTGTGAGATACCTGTCTGCTATTTAGACTTCGACTACAATAGACTTTATTAGAATTGCAGTTAGGCTCTGGTTTATTCTGCTTCTATCGGTGATTTTCACTGTGGTCAACTTTTACCTAATTTAATTAAATGGAAAGTCATGTAACTGTTTATTTAAGGTCTCACAGCTGGGGAAGCCAAACAATGAGACAGAGGGATATAATCTCCCTGAACATCCATAAAAGGCTATAGGGAAAATTCAAGAGGACTATAAATGCTACAAAGAACAACATGGCGCATTATTTTTAAATGTTAGAAGTTTGAAAGCACCTAAGGACTTACTAGATCTGATCAGCAGCCAGACTGAGTAACTGAGGAAAAAGGGCCTTGGTCAGACTAGATTAACCGAATGGTCGCTATAAATGAGATCAAAATTTCCTTTGGGAAAATGGGAGAAACTTACAGAAGGACAACCATTAGAGCAGCACTCCATCAATCAGGCCTTCTGGTATAATGGCCAGGCGGAAGCCATTCATCACAAAAAGGCACATGACAGCGTGCTGGAAGTTTGCCAAAAGGCACATGACAAACTCTCAGACCATGAAAAGAAAAGCGCGTATATGCTGAAAATATAATTTCACAATCTGGCCGCAATTCGCAGTCGTCCCCATAGTCAAGCATAGTCTTAGAGGCAGTATCAAAACGGTGCCAATGTTTGGCAAGTCAGACACGTTTTACATTTTGACAACAATAAGCATACCAGGAAGAAATCACAGGACCAGCTTTTCGAAAACTCTGTAAAAGTCCTGGAGTATCTCAGCCAGAGTCAGGAGAATCTCTGGAGAGGCCTCAAGGTTGTTATCCACCAACACTTTCCATCAAACTAGGTAAGCTAAAAGAATTCTGCCAAGAATAGGAGAAACCAGAAGAAAGCTGTTCCAAGCTTGTGGCTCATTCCAAGGAAGACTAGAGTTTGCGATTGCTGCCAAAGGTGAATCAACCAAGTATGAAGTGAAGGGTCTGACTGCTTATGTAAATGGGTTATTTCAGTCTTTTGAGTATAGCCTTACAAAACACTCCAGCTGTTTAAAAAAAAAATACTGTGGAGTTGTCATATCGAGACTAACAAGAAAATTATATAGCTGTGATATCAGCATAAAAACATGGTAGAAACTCGACTTTATTTTATATTCATTTAATCATTTCAAATAAAAATGAATTCATTATTAATTTTTAGCTGAGACCTAAACTGACTGCAAGTTTAGATAATCTAAAGGGTTTGATATTAAACCCTTTTTCTTTTATTCCTACATAACTGGCTTGTTGCCACCAATATGTTGTTTATAGCAAAACAAGTAATTTAATAGCTCTATAAGCTCTGTGGTGTCATTAACCTTTTTTCATCAGCTTTTATACTTGACTTGAAAGGTGTTTACATTCTGGGTGCTACAGCATTCATTTTTTGTTTTGTGGTCATCTATGGATGTTTGACCTTCTCTGTACAAAAATGATGTATGCTAACAGTTTGAGGGCAGTTTGTTTTTTATTTGATCTGCTACAAAAAAAGAGTGATTAAAAGACAAATATGACATTCTTGGACTCATCAAAGCTTTCCGAAAGCATTTGAATGGTCATTCAAATCAAATCAAGACGCTATTGTAGTGGAAACTAGGACGTATATATCAATCAGTGAACTTGGTATAACCAGTTTGGCTCTATAAAAATGAGCAAAGTACTTGTTGTAGCTTACTGAGGAGCATCATTCACAGTTTTATGCCCCAAGTCATGTGAGTCATTTAAAGTTTCCATTTCATATATAGGAGCAATGGAGAAAAAAATAAGGCAGCATTCAGTTCAAAGTAAACAAAATCCTTGAATAATCTTCTTGGAAAATGATATCAAAAAGTCACTTTTGCACACCACGGGGATTTAAAAAATACAAAGTTTATCTAAGGCATTAGTTACATTGCACCTGTGTCCCAAGAGATTTAGAATGCACACAGGTAAAAAACAAGAAAGAAAGAAAACCATAAGAAAAAGCGTTTCTTCCTGCATCACATTACAATCAGCTCAAAGTGCAGAGATCAGAACCCTGTTTCTTGCATATTCCAGAGATCTGAGGAGACAGCTGCTAGGTGAAGAGAGGCAAGATGATGCAAAGAGGATACTTTTCAAGCAAGTAGGGGGGGAAGTGTGTGTGTGTGTGTGTGTGTGCGTGCTATGAATATGTTTTTACTTATTAAATCTATCAAAGATGAATGAAGTGCTGCATCCCATAGCTTCTTTGCCTAGCCATAGCCGCTTTGATTTATTAAATTTACTTCTATGACTTTGGATTCTCAGCTGTGCCGTCATTTAAATTCTCTTATCCAGTTCAGCTTGTCTCTGCTTGTCATTTTGACTTGTTTTTGTTTTTTTCACCATTTTGAAATGACACGACTACATAATATTTACATATTAATGCACATGCAAACGTGCTTTAATATGTATCTGTCCTGTCAATTTTTAATTTTATGTCTACAGTAGCACTAGTGTCAGCTTCCTAGTATTTGTGTTGAATCCTAATAAATGCACAGATAAATTATACCCTCTTTGTCAGCCCCCAGATGACCACCAGCATCCCAGAGGAAGAGAATTACACACAAAGATACAAAAAGCAATAAACAAACAACAACAGTGCATGTTTATTCAGGAGAGGACAAACCTGTATATATAACCTGTACAAACCTTAGACTCTCAGTGCATCCAAAACACATTTATTTCCTTTGATATTTCTAACTAATCATGCAAGAAGCATTTGTGCCCACCACTGATTCCATCATAGCCCAAGATTTTCATTTCTAAGGTTACACTGGTGTTTCACACCCACAAGTTAATATACCGTACACACACATTTTGCTGTATTTCATGCTACCACCTATGCACCCATACTCAGTATCAAGTTTGTTAGAAGTGGTGCTGCAGGCACACAAACAAGCAATTATGACTACCCGTGGTATATGAATTTAAATTAAGATACAGAAGACTTTGGCACTTTCTTCGTTGCATTAATGCTCTGTATATGCAGGTGTCTTAATTAGAAAGCTCTGCATCACTTCCTGAACTACTTCCTAGCTCAGAGCAACACAGGTGTCAGAGCTGCTGCTTTCTCTTATTCAAGCACAAGGTCATGACACACCAATTAAGGCAATAGTGAGAAAAGTCAGGCACTCCCAACATTTGAATGCACTAGATAAGCATCCCTCTTCAGCATGTGGGTTTCTTAACACATTTTCCCCCAAATCTAACAAAGTACTTAGAAATGTGAAAAGAATCAGCAGCTTATTTGTTTTATTTATCCAGGCAGCTAATCTCGCCAGATTAAGAATCACTTCTATGAGCATATTCTGGGCCCAGACAGTGAAAATTAACTTTGTAAGAATTTTGATGTGGTGTGAAAGCAGACGAAATCTCCACGATCACTATTCAAATACAAAGCTCTTAAACAGTCTCCTTCTGACTCAGGGCCTGCCTGGCAACCTCACTAATGAAAGGCCTGCTGCTCTTTATTAGATGATAATTATGTTTACGTATAGAAAATGCTCTTTGGATGTTGCATTGATGCAACATCCAAAGAGCACATGGAATAATGATTTATCAATTGTTGCTTTGCTAATGACTCACAGCAAGAAGCCCTTAGGGTGCTTGTGCAGGTTTTTCTCTGGGAGCTCAGATTAGTGAAACCACCCCAAAAACAAGCCAAACAAAAAAAACATGCTAGCTTAATGTTGCCATTATCAACCCAGGACAGGCTTGCAAAACAGCTTATTTATCTCAAGAACTCACTTCCTGGTTAAACAAAAGGTTAACCTTGGTTAAAATTTCCGATGCCAGTGAAATAGATTGGCAATAATTGACTAACTGCGAAGAAGATGCATGATCTAATGCATTTGTAAGCATCTGAGCTTTGGAAAAAAAAGAAAAGAAACATGTTTCACAGGTGACATACATTTATTAATGTTACCTTTATTCTTGTAAAATGATTAGGATGACACAATATTCCTTAAAGGTATGTAGTCTAACGAGAGATGACCCATTTCTTTAAGTGCAACTCTTTCCATCATAAAATTGAGTTGTGCTTTGAGTGTCAGCTGTGAGATTCGCATTCACATTCACTGAAACTCTACATAATTTTAGAAATATATTGCAAGCCTATCCAAGAACATAGAAGCATGGGTACAGTATAGCCATGTCCATCCATCCATCCATCGTCTAACACTTATCTGATATGGTAGCTTGTAGCCCATCCCAGCTACCTAGCGTGAGAAGTGGGGTGTGAATGTGAGGGTGAATGCTTGTCAGTATAGCTGTATATATGTAACCACAATAACCACATATTGTAGACATGCAAACTTATGTGAGATCTGTACCTTAAACTTCAGCGAGCTATCTCAAATAAAAGTTATGGTATCAAACATTTACTCTCTGCAGTCTAAAAAACGTGGCAGTATAAAGTTTGTAGATTCCTCCGTCACGGTGAACACAGTTCTAATGAAAATGTCTGAGGTAATTGCAAAACCTGTAACTGCTAACCTACAGCTGGTCACATTTGCATATCAGACCTCTTAAATCAGATGTACAGCTGAAGTATGTAGACTAATGTAATTGCTGCCTTGAGACATCTCTTAGTGCCACTTTCATAAACAGCTACTTTTACCTTTAAATGCTAGACACGGGATATGTTCTTTTTCTGCATGAAAACATCGACTCAGGGGAACTAACAAAGTTGTAAAACTTAAACTTTAAAGATGTGCAACTTTAAAACAAATAAAGTAAAAGCAAAAATACTACCAAGCATTTTATGTTTCACTGTACTGTTTATACTCTACAACTGTGCTTTCTAACCGTCTAATCCACACTAGAAAAACCATGCATGGATAAGATGACGTGGAGGTGTGCACAGACAAATACTCTGTTCCTTTCAACAGATATCTCTATACTGTCATTAGCCAAAAAATTAAATTATGACAAACACACAAAAAAACGTGTCTGCTGTCAACTGCTTATCCTCCAAGAAAAAAAAAAGCCATACTGTTGGTTGAGGTGTGTGTGTGTGTATGTGTGTGGGCTCAGTTCTGCAACATTCTCACACCAGGTGGGGCATAAGCCCCTCCCTCTGGCCCCTTCCAATGCCCTTGCCCTTTATGTCATGCCTGGTTTGTCTGCAGGCATTCAGCGGAGTTGGAAGCCTTTTTTTCTGACCTTTAGACCAGCCATCCGGAGCCATAACTGCCACTTTTTGTACCATGCTAAAAAAAAAAAAGCCAACGATCTTAGTTCAAAAATCCATCAAAGAAAATGTGGGGCTTTAAATTGTTTTGCCAAAGTTTCTCCATTCCGTTGCCGTTTTAATGTATTTTCATATTACTACCTGTATCAATCATTATGTTATGCTCTGTTGACTTCCAGTCATCTGAAACCTATAGGAAAAATGTTTCTTCCAAGAATAAAAACCTCTAAAGAATGTCAGTTCCTATAATTCAGTAATAGCTTATGTTCTTATAAACTAAGTTAGTAAAGCTGTGTAACTAGAGACTGTGATGCTCTGGTCAACAGGTTAATGCAGATCTACTAAGTACTCAGTATAAGTAACAAATCAAATTGATTTCATTATGGTAAAATAAACAGCTACTGTTCCATTTTGCTTTTTGTGAGCTGCAACTACATCAACTAATCATTAGCATTGCGGCAAAACTTTATATGACCACCCACTGCAACCACAAACTCACTGATATTTCTATCGTCTTGATTGACTACTATAAATTCCAGACACAAAATCCATGTTTAAAATCGAATGTTTGGATTTAGCAAAGCAAACAGATTAAAAGTGAACGTACTTTCAGCACGCAAAATAAAATAAGAGGAAACTATTAACTAGATAATTGGCAATATTTGCTTTAGTGAATGTGATTTTGTTTTATTGTTGTATATCAAGTTATAAAAATCGCTGTCAATCACCGGATGCAATAAAGACTGCAGCGCTTCTGTTTGAAATCTTAATTATGGTTTTGTTTGGTGTCTAAAATTGGATTCTTACCAAGCGTCTTCTTTCCTCTTCAACGGTGTTCAACAGCTGCGAGAACTCTTTGAATGACTGGGCTGAAACAGAATAAGACATATCGGCATATTAAAATGTTTGGTCAATATATATATCAGTATGTATGAGTCCCCATTTCACAATATATTCACAGCTGAGAGAGTACACACAGTGAACTGGGCTGTTGACACAGTCACATGATTAAAAAAATACGTAAGCAGAAAAAAAAGCATAGCCGTTAAACGTCAGCTGGTCCTGGCACCCTACGAGCACTGGAGAGGCGTGATGCTAAAATGTTTATTTGCACTGCAGCTTCAGACCTTTCAGTGCAGTACATTTTAGAACCTAATAAAAGCATGCAGCTGTCCAATTTAAGCCAAGACCAGCAGTAAAAAGAAAGGAATAATAAACCAACAAAAAACAATACTTCAATTGAACCCACTGATTGCTTCCCTTTATTTTCTCCCACAGCTAGGGTTTGCAATATAGTGTCACAATACAGGAGAGACTGATGTGATAGAGATATGTTCCTGCCATCAGGGTTATACTTCAGTGGCTTATATTACATTTTGCAGGGCCAGATGAATTCAGCATACAATGCATCGAGGCTTATCTGACACAGAACTGTGCCTTGATAGCTTTACAGCTTCATTAAATAGAAGGCCAGATACAACGTGGCCTGTCTTGGTCAGCCCCTGTGTCACCCTATGTCTAGCCATTTAGCAGCGGTCGAGCTGCTCTGCTTGCCAACACAGTAACATCATTATCAACCCCGACAGCCTGGCATAGGGACCCATGCATCATCTTAGACACTTTGGTCCATTTACACACCAAAGCTTTTAAAGACCGGGGAGCAATGATTTTGTGCCAGTGATCCTGCAGGCAGGCTGGCCTCCTATTAATGCTACCAGTTCCTCTATCAACGGTGAAAACCTCTCAGGGGGTAAAGGGCACAGCTGGAGCCACTGATGGGACAAGATTAGACTGTGAAGAAAGGAAATGGGAGTCAAAGTGGGGTTATAACTTGCATATCATTCACTGCTAAGTGGAGGGAAGGCAATAAACCCGATGAATCACTAAATTAAATAAAGTTTAGTACCTTAGGAACAGATGAATTGGGAAGATAAGCTTTTTAAATGTACATTTTTCTGCACACTGTAGCTAGACAACAACAAGAGCTGTATGTTTACAATCAATTTTATGTGCTTAAAATGATGCTTTTTCTGTTCCATATTTAACATTTCAGAGCTGGATTTTTGCTCATCTCACTTATTCCACATTTGAACAGTTCTTGTCGACTACAGGATTGACCTTCTATGAGTTGGGGCTGTAACTTTTCTAAAGATTTAAATTTCTATAGCCACATCAATCTTTTCGCCCCATTCTGGCTTGGAATGTGAATGTCACTGCAGGAAGTCATAGACTGAAATCAATAGAAGGTCAGATGAACCTGTCTGGCAGCACATACAGGATCCCAATGTTATGTGGGGAAGTAAGGAGCATCAAAGTGAACTATACCAATACTGCATCAAGATCATGGCTGGCATTCACACAAGGGTCTAGGTATGTCAGTCAGAAAGTTCAGTTTCATTGATGACTAGATTGATTTCAACAGGCTGTTTTTTTCCTCAAATAGTAATCGTGGCCTTTTCTCCCTGACATGGTGAATGAACCGAGTAGTATTGCAGGAAGGATACTGAAGACGTGGACACAAAATCACACAAACACTATTTTGCATTTTCATTTTTACTTTGATCCTGATTAAAGGCTGCCCAAACAAATTTGCCAACGTCTATAAATAACACAGTACACAAATTCTTCCCAACACGTGGCATGAAACTGTCATCAGAACCATTTCTCCTGTGCCAGTTTCATGCATCGCCAAAAAGGTTCAGTTACAGGTGCGCTGCTAAAACATCCATTGTTGAGTCTAAGATGATCAGATTCTTAATTACAAGGGAAGTCAAGGGAAGGGTCTCTAATTAAAGTGTGCTTGATTCTAATGAGGTTTAGATTTGGATGTGGATTTTTCCAATAAATATAATTGGTCTCCTGCACCCATGGCCATCACACAGTAACAACAGCTTTGTGAGGGGAAAAAAGGACTATTCATTTTGCATTCAGGTGAACATTACAGCCTGTAGAGGAGGTCGATATCTAGTCTAGCCCTCACAGATGGACAGTAATTCAGCAGTCTACAGCTCCACAGAGCGAAAGACTCAAGCTGGGGATAATGAGCAGTGCAAAAAACGGAGACGAAGAGGAGGCCAAACTGGGAGTCATGCCCATTAGAGCCAACGAGGCCCTCTGCACAGCTGCTTTCATATTCCTCTTGGAGGCTAGGAGGTTTGCACCTTCATTAATCTCTGACACTGATCACAATTAGTCCCTTTGATCTCATATAGGCTTGAAAAGATACAGGAAAAGCATCATAAGCAAATCAATAGCATTAATTATACATGCACAGCAGACAAGCTTAACATCCATACACAAAGCCAAACCCCATTCTAAGATCACGCTGGATTATATTTGAAAAAATGAACAGCATTAGTGTTACAGCATTTTCTTTCTTCGTTAATTACTTTTACTAATATACAGGTTAACTATAAACGAATCGTTTGAGCATGTGACCTTTACAAGACAAGTGCCCGCATGATACATGTGGGGGCGCAGCAACTGTTTTCCCACGAGAAACTAAAACATAAAAGAAAAATCAGATAAAAAAAAATCTGATTGATGTGATGCAAGAGATGAAACCTTAGCAGGAGGTGAATACTCTGTGCCTTGTTAAACTGGACTCACCGATGTTCACCTCATCATCTGTCTCTGCATCTCCTATGCACTCAAACTGGAACTCCTGCAGAGACTGGGAGAACTTCTGGACGGCAGCAGAAAGATCTGGAAAATCAGATGGGCTGAGCATCAGATGAGGCATACCACAGATGAAAAGCACACTGAAGACACATGAATCAAATTTTATTGTACATTATAAAGAAAAATGTAATGTAATTTAATGCAAATTTAATGTAACCTCCTTGGACTATACACAATAACCATTTAAAATTCGCAGACTTTGCTTTTGCACTAGATTTTACTTTATTTTGCTTTTCCACTTTCACAAAATGGGAACAAGCAGATGCATATTGCTGAAAACAAGACACACTTCGGGCAAAACATATTCTGCTGTTCCACATCAAAAAAGTTTAGTGGACACAGAGACAAATTACTGGTTTCTGCTCTGTTGCTGCATTTATTTCAGTTCATATAACAGATCTTTTTGCCAATTATGAGCAAAAGCCGTGTGCCCCATCCCTTCCCACACAATAACTGGAAATAGATTTTGCAACACCTGGGAAAGGGTGCCAAAATTTTGCTCCCAGAACTTGTTGTCAAAGCGGAAACAAAGCAGAACCCAGGACAACAGCTACAAGTTCTATAAGTTGTACTGACGTGTGGATAGTCAAATGACAGAAATTTCATATGGTTATACCATATCAAGATAACCACCACATCCAATAGCATTGCTTTAATTATTGTAAAGTTGCAAGGAATTATTTCCCCGGGCACCACAGCTGCATCATAAAAGATCAGCATATAAATAGGCCTAGTTTTTATCTTATTAATGGGCAACAATTAATATTCAAAACAGACAAAAGTCAAGTCTTTTAAAATCAACTGCTCTTTTGAACACAAACTAAATGAAAACATTCATTAAACAGCCTTTATTCAGTTTTTTGAAAGGCTTTCTTACATTAGTAGGAGGCAAAAAATGCTTCTAAAAGTATCGTATGGATGAGATAGATCAATGGTTTGTTCATGTGTATGTGTCTTTGTGTTTGCCTGCACGCTGAAGTGTGCTAGTGAATGAGTAAGTGTGGTCTGTAAGCCTTTAAAATAGCATGTGGTGCCTTCAATTAAGAAAAGTGAGCATCTTAACATTCTGAGAACTGAGGATTGACCTGTGCTTTGATGCAACGTTTCCTGTTGCTGAAAAGAGGTGTTCTCATACTGTACATATTAATAATAATAATTCAGTGTCCAGCCTAACAGCCCAGGTCAGTGGCTCAGAGTTTTACTGACCCATGTACATTTTTACTGGCATGCAAAAAAAGGCCTCTAAATTCATTTCTACTGCAAGTCTCCAAGTCATCAAAGGAAGGACTCTGCGTCAAGGATATTTTTTAATTGAGTTATTCAAGTTATTCGATAAATCACTGCAGCCCTACTACTTCTACAGATATAAACTGACAATAGCATAAAGCTTGACAATTCATAACAGCAGATAACCAAATAATGGACTTTTATGAACTGCTGTCTGTCCATGTACACACCCACTGACAGTCACACATTTGCAATATTTACTGGTGCCTGATCATAATACCTGGATCTGAAAAAATAAGCCCAGATGAACTGCCTAACCTTTGTCTCAAAAATGATAAAGCCCACACAGAAAATACAAATCAATAGAACAATTCCACCCTTGGATACTCCCCACTGCTAGGTATAAATCTATGATTTTATTGTATTCTACAGTTTAACTTGATCAAATGTCTTTTTTGACAACCTCCAGAGAGTACTGTCATTTTTTGTACTCCAAAACCTTCCAGCTATGAAAACACAAGTGCGTGTGACTGCCAGTGGAAATTTTTAAAAAGATTTAAATGAGCCACAAGAATTTAACAATACAGCAGGAGAATTTCATAGTATTTTTTTATATGACAACAGTATCTATAAGCCTTAGTAATAACTGCTGATGAATAGAAGCAAGCTAAAGTCCAATAAAGATTGGAGGCATATTTACAAATGTGGCAATGAGAAACAAAACACCGCAGCTTAGCACGTGAACTGGTCCAAATATGATCCAATAACAAAGAAAATTGATTCAAGCTGCGGTCAGAAAGTTACAAGGCTGACGTCCTGCAATCATTGTTAGAGCTGCAGGCAGCACAGTTGTAAGCTCTTTGTCTCTAAAATTTGTATGCATAAAACTACAAGTTTATGAACAAGTTTACTTCATACAAAGTATTATACCTTTGACTTAATAGCAATGAGCCAGAAGTAGCCAAGAGCAATTTCTCTTTGTTTGGATTGATGAGTCAACCAGAGTGTAACATGTCCAGTCAAGAATTAGAGGTGCTTCAACAGTCTCTGATCTAATGCTCTCAATGGGAAAAAAAGACTAGGTTATCATTTCCTGAACCCTACCTGCCTTATATAAAACCTCCCACTTTCTCTTTGATCCATGGAATAAAGAAAAGAACTAAATGGGAACAGACAGACACCTCACCATGAGTTTAACTTCTGTTGCTGCTTAAAAAAAGTTGCACGAAACGATTTAATAGCTGATTAATGTTTTTTTTATATCTACATTTTTCTGCCTGCCTTGTCAACAGTTTTCAAAAGTTTATGTGGGATATTAAAAAATGTACTTAATTTCCCCAATTAGGCTACATCAACTTGCAACTTACTATTTTTTCATTTTTCTCCTCCCTCAAATAACAGCTTGGATGAGAGCTACACAAAAATTCTCCATATTTTCACACATTAAAAGACATACACACCTTCACATTTACACCAGGGAGTTTTAAACTGTTGGACGAAACAAAAATAAACAGTACTCAGTTAAAATCTGGTTTCCATCTTACACACAGATGTACACTATAAACCAATGATATGTATGGTAGAAATCAGGGCGTTGATTCAAGAGAAGATCTAATTACAGTTACAACTGAAATCACAAGGAGGAAAGAAATGCAGCAGTTTTTTTGCATTTAATGAAAGGGTCAGAGTAACTACAGTGATGACGTCTATAAAGCTAACCGAGCGCATGACTCACTTATAATTGTGGGCCAAGTAATGAAGCTGCATAGACACCAGAAGAGTTCTTATCCATCTTCTTATTTGTCTCTTTGCTGTAAGAATCTATGCCAACCAATCAAATTGACTGGTTTGTAGCTCTGAACACCAACTGGGGGCAGTCACTTCATTTTAATGTCTACTTCTTGAGCATGCCACGATGCGTCAAACTTAACTTTTCAATGAATTCAGTAACTTCTATCTGTGTGTTCGGTGGTTTACTTAATAATCATTCATCTGATCTTCAGACTGAGGAAATTCCTGTGGACCCAAGTCAGTCGACTTTTAAGTATAAAAAGTATTTCTGGTAAAAATCTTTCATTTACCAGTACTCCTCCACTCTGCGCTTTCTGTGGGGGGAGGGAATTACAGACGGGTTGACACAGGCAGTGGAGACAGAATAAAAGGAAGTGCATCCATAAAAAGCAGGAAAAAAGTGAAGAAATTCTCAGACTGAATGCCTAAATGAAACAGGAACAAATAAATCAAAAGACGTGAATACAATATTTTGTATTGGAATATGCTCTGTAAAGAACGACTTCAGTCACTCCCTCGTGTCGTTGGATTAGTGATTGTGGAGGAACCTGGTAGCTGCACTAAACTGCACAGTCATGTTATAATTAGATGCAATCTCATGTATGCCATATATGGCAATGAACACTGCTGCGTATATCTGTATATATGTGGTAGTGTTTATTGCATTTTTCAACAACTTTTCATCTAATCTACTTTACCCATTATATTGTTAAACTTTGGCTCTGCTCCTCACCAGAACAAGTACCATACAAGTCAAGCTTTTAAGGAAATCCGGTAAACTGCAGCCCTGTCACCAACATTAACAAGCAGCAGAAACAGCACAAAGAAAATTGAAAGTGATCATATTATACATTTTAGAAGAAAAAGGTATTGCTAAATAATGTTCAACATTTCTGCTTATAATTAGTAGCGCTTGCATCTGGTAAAAGTGCGGGGGTGTCAAGGTCAAGATATGTCAACTAGTCATGTCAGCCTAATTGACTTGCCATCATAACTAGTCCTGATAATCTTCAGGTTAAGCCTTAGAAGCATTATGTAGCCAATTGAAAAAGCCTTACTTTTGACATGATCACATGAAGTTGTTATTGGGAAGTACTTGGCTCCCTCATTCCTGCTTGCAGTTATTATTTTTACTCTGTTTTTAATTGTGCAACTGAAGCTAATATGTTTCATATCTCAGTTACGTAAAGGTTAACGTGTGGGCCTGCTGAGGTGAAATTTTAATAATGAGTGAAGATCGGGCACGTGAGGGAATATTTCAACATTTCAACTTTCTTTTGGATTTATAATTAAAAACAAAACAAGGCAAAGATTCTAAAATGCCTTTTGCCTTTTATTTGCCAGCCCACTCAGTTCAAATGTATGCAGTGTTCTCATATCTATTGTTGACAATGACTCACTAATTGCTTCTTACCTTAATTATTCTCTCTTCAACAGTCTTTACCTAAAAAAAACCCCTCAAAAGTTAAAAGAAAAATAAATTTGACACAGATACAGTAACTGTGTTTATGTAATAGACTCATTAAAAATATAAAAGACTCATTAAGTACTATTAAGTACCAGCGGTTTTACAGGTCTCAAGTGTAAATGGCACACGTAGGTTTATGGTTACATGCTTGCATACAGTTTGTTCTTATACTTGAAAAAGCTTTGAATTTTGCTCGTTAAGAAGGATCCAAATTATCTTTAATACAATAAAAAAAGTTTAAGAGCAACCATCAAGTTACAAAGTTGCAAACCTTTGAGTTTCATTTTCTGCTGCAAATTGCCTGTAAGAGGATGCTTGACAGTTTATAAAAGATATAGTGGCTACCCAGAACAAAATAGCGTATCCTCACTAAAAGGGTCTAAACTTCACAGGAACAGAAATTGCTTGACAGGTCTGATATTATTCTAACCCTAACAGTCAGCACTGAGTCATTCAATTTCAATCTATTTAAGAAAGACAACTGCAAGGCTTCTCTTCTCGAATAGACCACACACTGAAGTGTTCATAAAAATATGTTGTTTTAAGTTTGACCGACCACTTGTAAATATTGCAGAGGCTGCACTGAACAGCACTGAGAGGAACTCAGAAAATGTATTGTGCCATTGATGCGCTACTATCGTTCCCACTTTGACTCTAAAACTGCAGATTTCAGATCGATGCCCTGCTGCAGTTGTCTGGGTGTGCTCACAGGACCATCAATAATGGATGATCTTTTAACTCTGATGCTCAGATTAACCCAACCTTTACCAAACCTACCAATGTTACAGTCACCTGAATGTAATGTTTCCTAACAGCCTTTATCAAAACCCAGGAAAATGCAACATTAAAATTACAACAAAAGTTTTGGTATTACAGGATATGGTCTTTGCCTTTTGTCTTAATTCTTCAGCTTCAACATCAATGTTGTTACTCTTGGTTCATTTGCAAAACCAATGTTCTCATTTCTAAAATTAATAAACCACAAACCACAATTCAAAAAGCTACTCACTGCTTATCAGAATACTCTGAAATAATAGAATTTAAATCCTCGACAAAATTATTTTTGATATTGCTTTATATCGATGGCAACAGCAATGGCCAAAACGTCATGGGATATGTTGGTTAATGAGCCTGGTCACACAGTTCTGTTTTTAATATGTGCTGTACATATCTACAACATTCCACTCTCTGATACTGCTCTACAGTGTTTTGGTGCTATTTTTCCTTGTGGTCAAAAACCCATAAAAGTATCAAGTAAAGGGTCTTTTATAGCAGCACCGAACTTAATATATCTGAACTCATTTTCTCAGACATCAAAATTAATACTAACTCTTCAGTTGATGATATGACTAACAAGAAATAGCACTTTAATTAATTTACTAGATTTAATTATGCCAATCAAAGTAGGAAAAAAGTGCTCTGTTAAATCATCCCCATGGTTGACCACCTCTATCTAGGAGCTCAAAAGGGTCTGCAGAGTAGCTTAGAGGAGATGGAGAAAAACTCAATTAGAAGTCCATCTACTAGCTTGTAAAGAAAGTGTTGCATCTTATAACAAAGCTGTCATAAAAGCCAGAGGAAATTATTTCTGAAAAATTACTGCTGATAATGAAGGCAACCCTAGACTATTGTTCTCTTGAGAATTTAACCTACCACATTCTTCATCTGCACTAAAGACAATTCTCAAATTTCACTCCTGTTTTTAATATAATTGTGTGGCTGAAATAAAACGCAAACCTTCACTCTCCAGGTTAAAGTATATTTTTTAACTGTATTTATTTTCTTTGTCTCAACAATCATTAAACAGAAGGCATTCAAGCCTGTCCTCACACAAAAATAAATAAAACAAAATAATAATTAGAGATTTAACACCCAACTATGATGCTAAGGCTGTTTTTAATTTATGATTAGCTTTTGGCAAATTTGATTACTTTATTCACCATCATGACTACTTGTAGGTTTTTCCTAATATGATGCTATTTCCTGAATCGGATTAAATATCTCCAGTAGGAAATTCTTTTTCAGCTGTGGAGATCAGGAATCCAATGGCACTTCTTGGGGTGATGAAAAATTCAGGTGTGTTGGTCTGCTACTGCGATATTCATTGCCATAACGTTGCCATTGCTGTAACGCAATGACACACAACTATATATGCTGAACTCTAGCCCTGGATTTAACTGGCATTAATAAATAAATAAATAAAAGTTAATGAAGATAAAAGGAAATTATTTTACCTCAATGAAATTGAAGGCGCTCATTTGGCAAGTAAACATACAGGATAAAACCAGACGTTAAGAGTCATGCTTATTTAGGAGTGACTGAGCATAAAGCTGCGCATTAAGTGTGCCTTTCATCTCAGCAATATTACCAAAATATCACCTTATCTGCACTCTTAGATATTCCACTGCCAAATTTGTAGACATCCATTAAATCTGCCCCCAAACTCAGTCTACCTCAAAATATTAAGGAAGCAAAGTCAGTGGATACTTTCAAGAAACTTTCAGAGAGGTTCTTCTTTAAACATTTTGCTTAATATTGATAGCTGAATAATATTTGCACAGGTAATTGACATTGATTGATGCCTTAGTACTATACGGCACATCTTGAGTAATCTTAATAGTTATAGAACAAATGTACTTTTATTTGAACAATACTAAATCTCCTCTCTCCTCAAAATAACTGAATTTACAAATAATATAGGTTCAGAAGAGCTCAAGGTTTAGGAAATGGTGGCGTTTCTGTCGCTCAGAAAGGTAATGTTCAGTTACTCAGTCCAATGGTTTCATAATGGGGGAGAGAAATGTTAATTATGCAGCTGCAGTGACTATTATTTGCAAGCATGTTTTCTCATTCCATCTCTCTCTCTTGTTCTCTGTGTCTCTGTTTAACGGGTTTTATTTAGCTCATTGTACTTCATTTTTTTTCTCTTTTCATTTTTGTCTCTTTGACATGTTGATGATTCTGTTTCATTTCGTGTTTTTAATGTGTTTTTATGTTTCATATCTCTGTAAACCATTGCATGTAATTTTGGCCTGTACAAATAAATTGACTTGAGCTGACTTCACAGACTTCAGCTTAATAACAAATGAAAGAGTCGACACAGACTTGAAATCTTTATATTATCAAAAGTAAATGTGATGGAGTCAGTTTGTATTGATTTCCTATTCTTTAATCACAGAGTTATGGGCTGCTCATGGGAAACATTAAACTGTTAAAAAGATTGGGTGCTCTTCTTAAAAAGAAGGGTTTTGAATGAGCTTTGTAGAAAAAAATATATAATTATGAAACTGAAACAAAAAGGGATATTTTCAGCATTAGCATTCAAGTTATGCATCTCCTCAAAACTATACCTCAGCAAATGAGCAGCAATGTAAATAAATAAAGCAGCTCCCAATTTTTAAGGTTTTTCTTAAAGGTAAAAAAATGTCCTTCATTTCAACCTTTTTCAAACTACTAGATTACCCATAATAAGCATAGTAGTTGGGCACAAACTAGTTCAGAAGTTGGTCAATACTTTAGCGCTTTTCCTGAATAGCTTGAATAGCTAATAAAAATTACAATACTTTTGTTCGTTACTCACTCACTCTAATTAGTACTGAAAAAGAAACCACTGGTGAACCAATAATATCCTCTAAAAAGTGTGTATTGTTATTACTCGCAAAGCAGTCAAACTCGCAATTCAGTTTCTGCAGCTGTGTTATGAATTACGTGGGCACAAAGAAAGTAAAGACTAGGGAAACAATATAAGGTCTATATAATAAACCTGATTTCACTGCTCTTTTTGAAACCAGAGTGTAATATGTGTGATTGTGTGTATTTCAGTATAATATTTATAGGTGAGGTGACTGACAGTTTTTTATACCCACATATAATGAACATTGATATGAAGATTGATTGATTTACACTTTAGATCTTATAATAAATTAGATATTTGTATAAATGTGCTTGTGAAAATAGATTTTAATATACATACGTGTGTGTGAATGAGTAATTGTAACCATGAAGGTACAAGGTGTGGAGATGGACAGTGCACAAGAGAATGGAAGAAGAGAGCGCAAGGTGGAGATGAGTGTCAGGGGTGATTTGTGGTTAAGGGATAGCAGCACATGTGAAAGGGAAGGCTTACTAGATGGTAGTGAGGCCTGCTATGATTTATGGTTTGGATTCAGTAGCACTAACAAAAAGACAGGAAGCTGAGCTAGCAGAGAGGTAGCAGGTTTGAAGAAGTTAAGGTTTTTACTAGGAATGACCAGAACGGACAGGGTTAGAAATGAGTATATCAGAAGGACAGCTGAGGTTGAGTGGTTTGGAGACAAAGAGAGAGGCAAGGCTGAGATGGTTTAGACATGTGCAGGGGAGGGAATTGTGATATATTGAACAAAGAATATAGAATAAGGAACTGCCGGGCAGGAGGAAAAGAAGAAGACCACTGAGGAGGTTCATGGATATAGACAAGCAGAACATGCAGAGGGTTGGTGTGACAGAGGTGGATGATAGGCATAGGGTGAGATGGAGTCAATTGATCCACTGTGGCAACCGCTAAAGGAAGCAGCTCAAAGAAGTAGAAGAACAAGATTTGAGTCTTTTGAGTCTTTCTGGTAAGATTTGCTTATAACTATACCTCAATGGGAAAACAAATGTACCACATTTTACTTTGGGCAATGTTTAAACGAGAGCTAGCGCAACAATTATGTATTTATTTTCTATTTAAATGCATTATTTACTAAGATCAGGAATTAGCACAAATAACTATGTATATTCCAGAAAATATAGCACAACCACTTACAAAGAAACCATCCCACTGAAACTAGCAGCAGCAAAGATAAATGGCAGGGGGATCAGTATAAAGGAAGATAAATGAACAGCTTAATTGTTTTATCCCCAGGGAAACAGTAAAGGTGTAATCAGCATAACATATTCCAGGCTTTATTGGTTTGAACATGAATGTTTACTCTTGGAAATCTGCATCTAAATGCACAGACTCACTGGACAGTTTATTTGTTACACCTGTGCAAACTCAATGCATCTGGCATGCAGACATGGCTAAGAAAATCTACTCTGCTAAAGAATTAAAAGACCAGTCAAGAGACTTCATGAACACTCCATTGCTACTGGTGCCCAATAGGCTGCTGTCACCTAAGATTAGAAAAATTGAGGTTACAGTGGGCACAGGCTCACAAAATTGGCAGGGTAGTACCACTGGGTAGTGGTAAGGCATTCTGGTAAATAGACAGTCTATTTTGGCCAGGATACATATATATATATACATATATATATATATATATATATACACATATATATACATATATATACACATATATACACATATATATACACATATATACACATATATATATACACACATATATATATATATATATATATATATATATATATATATATATATGTGTATATATATATATATATATATATATATACACATATATATACATATATATACACATATATATACACATATATATATATATATATATATATATATATATATATATGAACATATATATATAGTATTAGAACATTGGAAACATGTTAATTTGTAATATGGGTAATGACATCGGTGTTGATTTGTGCTGTAACATTCATATGGTGGAGGTAGAAAGCACGAATCTCTCCTAACATGTACCTTGAACAGTTTGAGCTGCTCCTAGTGGTATAATGCAGAGCTGGGCGATATGAGATTTTTTCATATCACGATATGTTTTTTTCATTTCAGGCGATAACGATATCTATCACGATATAAGCCAAATAACTATATTTGTAAGATTTAAATGTGCCGTTGCTCACAAGTAAAATGTGAAATAATCAGCAGCTTGTTTTGATTTAAATATTTATTTCCCATAATAAGTTCAACAGGGTAGATGTACTTAAGGAACATGAGACTTTTTCAGATAAATAAAGGCAAATATTGCAAACTACACAAAAGGCAGCCGCTAAAGCGTTTAAGTTTCAAAATAGAACAAACGAAACAGACTAAATTGTCAATTCCACTTAGAAACAAAATATTAATTCTAAAAATAAATCTTAGTTTGTTTTACAGAAGAACAGACAAAACTGACTAACTTTTGCCAATATCAAATAAACTGAGAACTAAAAGGAAATTCTCAATCTCTCCTTGTTGTATAGCTGAGCTTTTCAAACAGTTTTAACAGTTACTTTAGTCTGACAAAAGCCGAATGACGAATTAGCGCTTCCAGTCAGAGACTGAGGCTACGTCCACACGTATTTTTGAAAACGGAGATTTTCCATTTTAAAAAATAATCCCGTCCACACATAAAGGCAGAAATGAAGGAAAACGCTGCTATGAACATGCCAAAGCAGCAGGTGGCGCTAGATTCCTAACCGTGCCTAAATGTTGGCCAATCAGAAGTCTAGAAGCCTCGGTGGGAAAAAGTAAACAAAGCTGGGGCATAGAAGCAGAACCGAGTCGTCTGTGTGGAGGGACAGTAACTGTGTGTATATGTAAGCATTTAAACACTGCAGAGAGTAGAATTAACAGTATTGTAGAAATTCATTTCACCGAAACAATAACGTGGCGCACAGTGTGACGCATGCACCAGTTTATTGTATTTCCAGACTTGCTTTCGGCACAATTTACAGTGCACGCTACTCTGTTTTTTGTCAGACTTGAAATAGCCGAAATACCTTCACACTACGGAACTTCTTTGGCTCTTCTGTTCGACAATCTCTCCGGCATTGGAACCATCATCTGTTTTCTCTTTGGTCACGCTCGGTTGATTTTTCTAGTCGGCACACTCATTTCCTCCATTATGCGCTGGCTCCATTACCCGCTGGCTGCTTCCCAAACAAACACACGTGCGGCTTGGCACTTGTGCTGTACGTAACAAGTCACGCGACGTGACGCTGCGGCTGTGATTGGTTCGGCTCTGCGCTACCCAATTTGGATTGGCTGACCTTTTTTTTTTTTTTTTTTTTTTTTTAAGAGGACAAGAGCGGCGAGGTCTATCGCGATAGCTTAATTTCTCTATCGAGTAAAAGTTATATCGCGATACATATCGTTATCGTTCTATCGCCCAGCTCTAGTATAATGACAAGGGCTGCTTTCTGGTCCACTTTAAGCCTCTTGGGCCAATTTGAACATCATTTACACACAGCAGCCTAACTGGGCAGTTGCTGACTGTGTCCATCCCTTTATACCTACAGTGTTGTTATGTTCTAATGGGCACTTTCAGCAGGATAATGTGCTGTGTCACATAACTCATATAGTCTTAAACAGAGTTTGCAACTTAAATGTCCTCCACAGTCACTAGATTAGGGTGAATGTAGCTCAGGAGGTAGGGCATGTCATATACTAATCAGAAGGTTGGTGGTCCGATCCTCGGCTGCTCCACTTTGCATGCCTTTGGCATAATACTAACCTCAAGCTGCTCTCTGAGTATGAATGTGTGTGAATGTTAGATAGAAAGTACTAGAAAGCACAGAAAGAAGTGCTTGGCTGAATGAGACAAGTTGTAAAAAGTACTTTGAGTACTCAGGTAGAGTAGAAAAGCAACCATGTACCATATATTTCAAGATCCATCATGAAGGTGTTGGTTACAAATCTGTAACAATTTTGTGAAGCTATCATATATCAATAAGTATCAAAAACTCTAAGGAATGCTACCAGCACTTTGTTGAATGCATGCTATGAATAATTAAGGCAGTTGTAGCCTCCAATGCATAATGGACTGTCACTAAATACAATAAATGCAAAGTCTTCACAACTTCAAAAAGCAATTCAGTTTCTGTATTGGTCATATCAAGAAAATATAATAATATGCATCACATGTAACACTGTTACCAAACATCAGTAGTTCATTCTGTAAGAAAGGAAGAAAATATGGAACAAAGGACACATTGTATATAGGAACTATAGTCTCTGTGGTTCCCTGAATATTTCATCTTATTCTTATACACCTATTCTGTCAGGAACAAGAATTTGGTGCATTCTGCTTTCAATTTGTGTAGCGAAATGGTGCTATGTTTTTCACAGAAGTAATGAGAGGAACAAGCCTAACTCGTATAAGGCGTGAATCTGAAAATGTTACCACATGAAGTGAAACACTGGTATAAGAAAAAAATACTGATGCCTGAGTAAGGGAGGTGAAAAAAGGAAGCAACCCACTTCTGATTTTACTCATTACATTAAACACCTTAAAATATTGTTGTCTAATTATATACTCAGCACACATTTTAGCTCAGTCTGCACTGAATTTTCCTATTAGAGTATTTAACTTGCAGCAATGATTCTTCTCAGAGTGAGAATGCAGTAAGAGGTAACTGAAGGAACAATAGTATTGTGTACCATCCTCCTGTATAGGTTTTAATCAAAGAGCAGAAGTCTGACCACCCAGGCAAGACGTTACTGGATGGAAAAGCTACGCCAGTTAGTGCCCAGTGTGAGAGATATGAGAAAGGACTATGGCTGTCAGTCATCGCACAACAAAACCCCCTGGGTACAACCTTTATCTCATCTCCAGGGCAACCACATACTACCAAATTCCATCTGCTGACAGCGCCTGACAAAGCACAGACAACACTACATTTGAACCTGAAAGTCTTCCTGCAAACACTGCATACTTATTTCACTATTAGGACTTGACTAATACGGATAGTCATAGCAGTCATACACTCTACAAGAGCAATTCAGTTATTTTTAGTTTTGGGGTGGCAACTATATCTCAGTCAATAAAACATATAGTTTCTATGTCTGGTTGAACCACATAATCATGATTATGGTACTTTTATATGTAAGGTACCAAATTAACACCCTCCTGGGTTTTAGTATCCAAAGCATGAAAAAGAAACAATTTCCCCAGCAGGAAATCAAACATTATTACTTCATTTTCTGTAAAACGCACTGATACTATGTTAAAATCCATTAAGCAATTTCTAGTTGATCCAGGCTTCAGTTTAATACAAGAAACTTCCTCCTAGTATGTCAAGCTTTTAAACCCAAGTCGCAAAGATGGTGGTTATGAAACAATTACATTTCTGAAACCCTCACTAAGTTCAAAATAAGTTTTAAAGTTGACAGACTTCCTCTACACAAAAATCCCTGCAAACTCAAGAAACATATCTCAAAAGAATCTTAGAAACTATCCAATTGACCTGCTAAATTTCAGGCATATTACAACATCTGTCTGCAGCACTCCCGGTTCACCGTACAATGTGACTGACATACTCATTATAACACTAATTACACAGCAGCATCCTTGTTGTGCTTTCACTCCTCTAAATAATTCTTTGGGGTTATAATGAAGTACCTTAACACAAATTAATGCAGAAAAGCTTTTAAAACCTTAAGTCGCAGGAATAAATGTGTTCCATTAAAAAGCTTTACTATGCACTCGTCTCCAGTTTGTGCTAAATAGCTACAAGTTTTCACTTCCCCCAAATGACTCACAGTGAGTTTAAGATATTCTGTGTCACATTTACAAGCTACATTCCTTGACTTTGCTATACATCTTTGCCTTCCTTGAGGCACATATACAAAAAAAAAGCAATCTGCAATAATGTTCTTTTTTTGTAGAGACAGCTCACTCTTTGCCTATATATCAACATTGCAATGAGAAACACCGTAGCTACTTTATCTTGTCAGTGAGACACTGCTGATTTCAGATGAGAAGGTCTTCAAAGGGGAAAGCTTTTGCACACCAAGCTTAATGAGAGATGGGGAGATCTCTTTGATGCAACAGTGGGGTGCATTGTGCCACTGCATTTGGAGGGATTGTAATGGAAGAGCGGCCCTTCAGGTAAGGCCTCTTCCACCTGCTTACTATTACGTTTGCCTGTCAGTCACCCAGCAGGGGAGATAGTGCATCAGAGCCAGCAGACAGTCCTTTGCACTCACGGAGCATACCGAAACTTTCCCACCGCAAGCTGTTGTTCGAAACAAAGCCTCATCTAATATATCCAGCTGTAGCATCAAGCAACACCTTTAACAGGCAGTTTTACTCAATTCTGGAGTTCGGCAGTTAAAGTGTTTACTACTAGTTTTTGTTCAGGCCTTTTTGGATCAGGTCATTAACATGGCATGGTAATCAGCTGTATCTTAGCCTACTTAGAATAAACCCTGCCTAACAATATAGCTTTGTAACCAAAATGTAATAGTTTATTTATGTAACAAAACTCCCCACACTAATAGAGAGCTTAGGATTTCCACAAACACATGGCTATGTAATTACAATTTCCAGCAGATTGTTGTTTACTTTTACGTGTTCATTAGAGATAAATGGGATTCATGGATAGTCTGTTGTTACTGGTGAATGGTGAAAAACATAGCTCTCAAATGTTGACATCATGTGCCATTAATGGCATTGTCAGCGATACATAGCAATGACTGTAACTTGCATTTGTAGTAGTCACACAGTAACTCTAGTATTTTTAGCAGATTCAACCCCCTAATGTGGTTTAAGATGGGATAATAAATTGGCAACTCATGAGAGGTCTTAATATGAATGTATTAAGCACTAATGGAAGAGATCCAGTTTGAAATCTTGGGTTTAGAAACCACAGCATATCTACAAAATACTTCACAGTTAAAATCCTACGTGGTAGTCCCCCATGTTCCAATTACAACAGTTGTTTTCTCATTTCAAAACAAAGGAAGTTAATCCAGCAATTTAGTATTTTTTAGAAGAACTGCACGTCATTATTGTGAAGCTAGGTATGTCTCAATTATTTTATGCACTAAAGTGAATTTGTCATTTACAATGACTTATATCCAAAAATCTGCTTTTATGCCTATTAAGTATTGGCTAATTAATTCTTTCAACAAATTTGTTAGAGTTCACAGAATGAAAGAGGAAAAACACCATCTTTCCCCACATATTCATGCAGAATACACATCTACATCATTTTCAGCTATCTAAATTGCTGAAAACAACTTAGAAGATGGAAGATACTGACACTGAGTCTTTGATGTGAGGCTGATGCAATGCTACAGCCTATTCTTTAGCGCGAAAGAAAAAGATCAGAGTTATTACCCCTGCAATTCTGCGGGACTGAAAAAAAAAGAAAGGCAGACAGGCCAGCACCTACCATTTATCACCAGGTCTACTGCCTTTAGACTGAGTTGAGAGATTTTCTTTCAGAAGACACATCGAGAACACATCTGGTACAAATTCTAACAGAGATGAACTTATTTCTCAAAAAAGTTCTGATAAAATCAGCTCGATTACTACTTTGTAGTAACAGTAGTAACAGTTCTCAAAGGCCTTTTTCAATATAAGACTTAACAAAGCATGTATTTAGTAAAAGAACAGCTAAGTACAGACTTTAAAGAAAGATAATTCAGTTTGCAAAAATATCACTTTTTTTTTTTTATTTCAACCCACTGAGGACAAATATAAAGGACAAATCTTTTTAGTCAGTATATACTGGTACACATTTAATATACATTTGCTGTGAAAAAGTCCACCCATCATTTCTTTACATTTTGCTTCCAAGGAGTCAGACTTTCTTGTCATTTTTCTAAAGCGGTCTTGAGTTGTCCTCCAAGTTTTCCGAAGGACATTTAGCTTTTTAGCCTTTTAGCTTTTTTACAGTTTAGGCCTTGTCACTAAACACTGACCTATGAACGATTCAAGCGGATAAAAGACACCTTACTCCAAGGATGAACCAGTGTTATGTCAACGCACAACAGGCACCAATTTTAAATTATATTTTTAAAAAAAATTGTTAAATGCAGCCTATTCCAAAAACACAATTTGTTCCCATTTGTTTAGCTCAATCTATGAAAAAGGACAACGAAAAGGACCACCAACAAGGTGGTTTCAAAAGAGTGGCATATTTCAGCACGGTGAACAGTTAGTCATTCAAAACATGACAAAACAGTTTGAGAAAACTGGACAAGTAGAGGACAGAAAATGAAATGTCAGGTCTAAAAAACTATCTACAACAGATGAACAGTATCTGAAAGTCAAATCCTTAAGAAAAAATCCCCCAGCAAATATCTGACACAGGCCCCAAGAGATGTACCCCTCTCTTCAGCTGATCTACTGTTCACCAAAGCCCCAGAAGCAGCCTCACTTGAAGTGTGGCGGTCAAGAACCCAGTCTTAAGAAAAGGAAGAGGTAAAAGGCTGAAGAATACCAAACTACATACGACAATACGTGGCAAAATGTCTTATGATGTGATGACATTTTTGGTTCAAAATGTCACCAATAAAAGCGGTACCACAGTGTGTATCTAGAGCCATCTGTAAATCATGGTGGTTTTTGTAATAGGGCTGCATTTCAACTAGAGCTGGGCGATATAAGATTTTTTCATATCACAATATGTTTTTTTCATTTCAGGCGATAACGATATCTATCACGATATAAGCCAAATAACTATATTTGTAAGATTTAAATGTGCCGTTGCTCACAAGTAAAATGTGAAATAATCAGCAGCTTGTTTTTATTTAAATATTTATTTCCCATAATAAGTTCATCCATTAAGCGGACGCGAATGGATGGATGAAGTTCAACAGGGTAGATGTACTTAAGGAACATGAGACTTTTTCAGATAAATAAAGGCAAATATTGCAAACTACACAAAAGGCAGCCGCTAAAGCGTTTAAGTTTCAAAATAGAACAAACGAAACAGACGACTAAATTGTCAATTCCACTTAGAAACAAAATATTAATTCTAAAAATAAATCTTAGTTTGTTTTACAGAAGAACAGACAAAACTGACTAACTTTTGTCAATATCAAATAAACTGAGAACTAAAAGGAAATTCTCAATCTCTCCTTGTTGTATAGCTTAGCTTTTCAAACAGTTTTAACAGTTACTTTAGTCTGACAAAAGCCGAATGACGAATTAGCGCTTCCAGTCAGAGACTGAGGCTACGTCCACATGTACACGGGTATTTTTGAAAACGGAGATTTTCCGTTTTCGTTTTAAAAAATAATCCCGTCCACACATAAAGGCAGAAATGAAGGAAAACGCTGCTATGAACATGCCAAAGCAGCAGGTGGCGCTAGATTCCTAACCGTGCAGAAATGTTGGCCAATCAGAAGTCTAGAAGCCTCGGTGGGAAAAAGTAAACAAAGCTGGGGCATAGAAGCAGAACCGAGTCGTATGTGTGGAGGGACAGTAACTGTGTGTATATGTAAGCATTTAAACACTGCAGAGAGTAGAATTAACAGTAACAGTATTGTAGAAATCCATTTCACCGAAACAATAACGTGGCGCACAGTGTAACGCATGCACCAGTTTATTGTATTTCCAGACTTGCTTTCGGCACAATTTACAGTGCACGCTACTCTGTTTTTTGTCAGACTTGAAATAGCCGAAATACCTTCACACTACGGAACTTCTATGGCTCTTCCGTTCGACAATCTCTCCGGCATTGGAACCATCATCTGTTTTCTCTTCGGTAACCTTCGGTCACGCTCGGTTGATTTTTCTAGTCGGCACACTCATTTCCTCCATTACCCGCTGGCTGCTTCACAAACAAATACACATGTGCGGCTTGGCACTTGTGCTGTACGTAACAAGTCACGTGACGTGACACTGCGGCTGTGATTGGTTCGGCTCTGCTTTTTTTTTTTTTTTTCTTTAAGAGGACAAGAGCGGCGAGGTCTAACGCGATAGTTTAATTTCTCTATCGAGTAAAAGTTATATCGCGATACATATCGTTATCGTTCTGTCGCCCAGCTCTAATTTCAACCCTAAACCAGCTATTCAGTTGACACAGTGTGAATGACAAAATTATGACCAAATGTGACAATGATCTCAAACACACTTCTAATGCATTAAAAGCACTTGCTATAGGAAAACCATCCAATGGAACACTTAGTCATGACTGCCTCTTGGCCTTTTAAGAGCCCCAACCACAAAATTATGGAAGCAGTGTGGGTCCTTCTTGACAGAATGGAACAAAAGGCAGCCAGCATCCAAAGAAAAGCTTTGAATTTCCTCAAGAATCCTTGAGAACACTTCCTGAATGCTCTTAAAGAAATTATTAGAAACCTTGTTTATGAGAGTTCAGGCTGAGTTGAGGAGGGAAGGTTGCCCTACCAAATATTGACTTTCAAGCTCACTAGAATTGTACAAACTCCGTTTTCACTGTATTATATTGTATTTCCATGTATTACACATTTGAATAAATCACTGCACCTACTTTCAAATTTTCCAAGCAAAATCTTAACTTGCCTGGGGATTCGGAAACATTTTACACAGTATTATATATACATTTATATATTTCAGTTTGTATTCAGGATGACACACAAAAAAATATTGAATGATTAATTATTGAATTTTGAATGTTATGGAGGTGAAATACATATGAACCACAATACCTGGCATTCAGTGTAAGTCAGCTAACTGTGAACTTGAGAACGGTGTACTCTTTGTGACAATCAGTTTGACTGACAGACTAACAACAGAGTGCTTCAGAACAGACCTCAATATGAAGTCTAACACATTTTCTTGCACAGTCTGAAGGGAAGCAGCTTTTAGGAATACAACGTCTAATCCTTTTATCAAAATCTGTTCACATATTATCCACGTCTCCAGCAGCTATGCTTACCGCTTCTCTCAGCTTTATTGCTAAACAAGTCGCATAATTTACCTCTACATTTCATTTCCATTACATGAGTTAAAATTCATCAATGTAGTCAAAGTAGCACCAATATATTATAAATGGCATAATCCGGCAACACACAGTCTGCCTTAGTCACAGTCCAACAGACACAGACACTAAGAAAGCAGATACACACACCCACACAGTAAAGCAGAATGATGTCAGGCCAAATGCTATCTGAGGGCGGATGGGGGATGGTTATACAAGCATGTTTACAGGACATTTCCTGTGGCTGAGCCTTGGGAGCATCATCTGTCCTCAGACAAACAAACACTTAGAGTTCCCAAAGCTGAAAGCTATTGTGAAATCACTTTTGACAAAAGCCTACAAGTCATCTTTTTATTTAATAAAATAGCAGCAACTAATTATAACTATATTGAGTTACATAAAAGCATTAAATTATTTAAGCACAGTTGGAAGAATTGCTGTTTACATATTTTTTAAATACAGATTTCTTTTAATAACAGTCCCCGTGCGTGTCAGCCATTCATTATTGTATATCCTAAGGAGGAAGCATCACTCCGTCACTGCTGAAAGGCATGGATATGGGGCGGTGGCAGAGATATATTATCAGGTAGCATAATAAAACCATGTCTTCCACTTTATACTAAGCTCATCTGTCTCCACTCACTGAAACGCATTAGATGTCACAAAAGTTAATACTTAAGATCTAGAAATCTTTTTTTCTTTCAATTAGAACTTGTTATCTTGCAGGAAGATAACATTAGACAGCATCTGGAACACCTGGAATTTTGGATTGAATTTTTTGGGAACCCCAAGCTCCAGAACAGTGGATATCTGGAGGATGTGTGGTGATGCACAATTAACCAAAGTACATTCTGATGACACTAAGTGCAAGGAACAAACTGTTTGTTCACTGTGTTACAAATACGTACAAATTATGTATGACGGATACAAGCTGTCACCCAAAAGAATGTGTGTCTACGTAGGTCTTTAGAGATCCCCTTGCCAAAGTATGACCAGCTATGGCTCATCATTTTTCATGTTCTTCATACATATTTATAAATGTCACTAGCCTGTCAACCATGAGTATATTCTCTGTAACTGTAACTATTCACTTTTTTCTGTTACTGCAGCATGGTTTAACTCATTCTATAGAAAATACAGCAAGAGTATCTGTGTCCAAATTTCTTAAAGGATGTTGTAGAACCTGTAATGTTAATCAAACAATTTGCTGCATAGTAAAGACACTGTCATCACATAAGTTACAGAAGGTACCAAATAGATTTCATATAAGAGACACTAGCCTCCAATTCTGTGGCTTTCTGCTCTTATACTCTTAAAATAAACTTGCCAACCACATGTTAAATGTATGATAATTTACCTCGTATCTGTGGTTCTCCCACCCTTCTCCCAAAGTGATAATTAGTGAATTAATACAGTTAAGTATAGGGTATAATAAATACTAGTAATTTACAACAGGTGTAAACCGTGCAACTTACATCCGCCTGACCAAATCACTGTTGATACATAACACTGTTTAAACAGCGTGTTTCAGAAATCTTTAAACCACAACCTTCATCATTAGTATTAATATGAAGAGGGACAAAGAAGTTTACATTTTTTTCTCTTAGTGATAAATTGGGAATAGCACTGACACATGCGAGCAACATGTGTCAGTATGTATTCTATGTAATGTCACCACTTGTGTAACACAGATTTTTCACAATAGAGCATGGATTCTCAGACAACCTTGACGTCAAGAATCATTCCTAGTGAGGAGAGTTGGGCTTAAAAATAGACGAAGTCACAATCTCTAAAACTGAAGGCACATTACCTTAGGAGTAGGATGAGAATCTACTCTGTTTTCTTGGACATTAGCAGGGTTTTACAAAGTTAAACTATCAATAGCAAGTTTTACTGTAATGTCCTCAGGCTCCTAAAGATAGAGCTGGGCCATATCATACCGTTCACGGCAATACCGGTATAATTTTGGGAAAAATTAAATATCGTGATAGAATATGGGTAAAACGCGCATGCGCAGTGCCTTTGTTTTCATACGCACACGTCGGAAAAAGCATGGCGGCGAAAGCGGATCGTTGAATGAAACGGATGAACCAGAATTGGTTTGTAAAAATGCTGCAACTTCAGTAGTGTGGAACTGGGTTAGCTTTCGTCCGTCAGATACACAACAAAGCACTATTTTTGGTAGCGCATGCTAGCGGGCCGTCGTTGGATATTATACATGGTTATGCTGAGGATATGTCGGCCAATTTCCACTGGAAATGCCTTTTGGTTAAACTGTCAGCAAGGAATTTGCATTTGAACTGTTACATTTTTATATAACTTTAATGCACATAAAAAAACAGCTGCTTGTTTATTAAATGAAAATACATTGATGGGGTTTTTTTTGCACTAATAAAGTTGTGGAGTTGTAAAGTATTTTGTCTAGTGTAAATTATATCGTCAGTTATATCGTTATCACAAATTTTCAAATGTATATCGTGATAAATATTTTTGGTCATATCGCCCTGCTCTACCTAAAGGTATCTGAATTGTGGTGAGATGGCAACCTTTTGACTACTACAATGCAGTCATATCCCATCAGATTTCAGCGACTGCCCCAAAACATTTATGCTGAAGTATTGCCATTTTGTCAGATTGGAAGTGATCCAGGGTTTATGACGAATTGTCCTTGATGAGCTTAACGAACAGGACCTCAAGAATAGCTTCAAAAGTGGCTGGAGTGCTGGGAGCTGTGTATCCCTGCAACAAGTCACTAGTTAGAGATGATTGGTAAGGTCTTTGAGTTGTATATTCACAGTCAAAGAACCTTTTGATTGTATCTTGCATATCATAACATAATGATCGTAATATATGCGTGTCATGTTTGTTCCTGACCTCAGCTTAGACAGCCTTTCCAATCTTCATGAAACTGAGCCTATATAAAGTACCAAAGGTACAGAGATTTGTAATATCTAAATGGTGATTGATTCATGAAAAGCTACAGTTTCTTTTATCTGTGTATTTGCATAAAGTAACTGCACGATCAAGGCTGGTTCGTGAGCATACGGAAACATTTGCACATTCATATGCACATTACAGGTATATTTTAACAGTCATCACAGAGATTAAGATGTAGCAAGTGGAGCAGTTCAAGGTATTTGGCTGGTATTTTCTTTAAAGTATCTTTGAGAACTAGTCAAAGTCCTTCTGTCTCACTGTTTTCTGTTTCTTTATGTAATCCCAGACCACCTCCGTGTTGAGACCAGAGCTCTGAGGGGGCCATACCATCTGTTAGTCTTCTTGTTCTACATATGACTAGAAATCGTTTTTTACGACTTTGGCTGGATGTTTTGGGGTTGTTACCAGATTACAGAATTAATTTTCAGCTGATGACAGAAAGTTAAAGATATTGTGTGAGGTAAGTATTTAAACATTTAAAATGACTTAAACTTTGGCCCAACTAATAGAGTGCATCTAAAATGTGAAAACGTCACAGACTCCAGACGAAAGTGTTTCCTTCACTACTGCAACAATGGTAGTCACAAAATTTCTTTACTAATTCTAAAAGCCAGAAAATCACCCTCTTTAGTTACCCATAACAAACATATGCTTGACTTTATATGGAGCCAGTTAGTGCAGTTTCAGCACATGTCAAACCACTTTGCAGGTAATACATTAACAACCTGGCTCAACAGACCTCCTTCACTCAGACAGCATTTAAAGAAAAATACATTATAGGATACTTTACAGCTGTGAAACATGAGATGATAACAGGAAAAAAGATCCATTAAATATCTTCCAGTAATGTCACCGCTGATGACAGGTCATAAAGGGTCATAAACCTCTACGGTGTCCCAAGTTAAAGACCATCAATAATTTACTTCCGTCTCTTCACTTCCTGCACTCTCTCCCTACTCCTGACTGAAACTGGGCATTCAGTTAAAGGACTGAGACACTCATGACTACAAAGGAAAGACAAACACAATGGAAAATTCCTTCCAAGTAGCTCAAACACTGGTAATGTTGTGGTCATGTTTAAGGATTATTTACTGTGGAAGATGACGCACTAACACGAAACACTGGTTAATAAGAATTTCTCATTTCAAACTTCAATATAGCAACAGATCAGCTAGATGGAGGGGTGTGTAGGTTGGGATCTATTAAAACCTTAACTATGCAGTGTTTCTACATCAATAAAACCATCAAAGGCAATCAAAGTCTCAAACCACTTGCCACTGTCTTGCCACTGCATAGTCTATCTTGAAGTCTTAATGTCTTATTTGGTATTAAACAATTTGCGCAGGCCTTTGACATATCCTCCCTGTTGTGAATAAAACATTGAGAAGGGTGTTACTGTCCACCTATGATGCCCTGTCCACTGACGGAACAGTTTTCCTGCAAAAAAGGTATGAAATAGGTTTGGCCTTCAGCTGCCCTGAGAAATACTAGAGTCAGCAATACAACGGTATGGTAGGGTGATACAAATACTAAGTGCTCCTCACTTTTGTTGATCTGATGTACGCTTAGTACAAATATGTGGAACTGAAACCAGAAGCAAGAAATACAGCACAACACCGCAAAGAGCTTAAACTTAAAAGTTACTTTGTTAAACACTGTATGCCTTTGTGTTCATTTATCAATATAAATTTCCATTAAACTCATTCTGCCAGACTAGATACTGAAAAAACAAAGATGTGGTTATTATAAGCATCAGTGTCCTGTTTTTCAAATTGGCTGATTAGTCCAGAAGAGTTAATTAAGTCAAGACGTGTCATTTGTGAGATCAAATTAATTTGTTTTGGACTATTATAATTTAGGCCATGACTGTGCTTTATTAAAATTCAGTTCAGTGCTCAATACACAGCAGACACAAGCCTAGTTTTACTTACTATCCCATGGTATGGTATATTAACAGTCAATGGCTGTGAGCACAGGAGCACCGCTCACTTGCCATTGAAACCTTTGGCTTGTCAGGGCCACCCAGTCAGAAGAAAGTTTGCTAAAAGGAGGGGTGAAAATCTTGTCTCAAAAAAACCCTATGAATTTGGGGTCTGCACCAAGTAGTACAAGATAACTCTGAACTGTGAATCACACTTGGACTCTAACAGAGTCCAAGAAGAAATACACAAAAAAATTGTTAAATTGCATAATAGATCCGCTTAAATGTGTAAATTGTTGGATATTGCAACCTTACTCCCTGCTTAAGGTGCAATTTCAGCTTCGCTGCCTCAAGCACAAGAGCAGCAAAAAGCAAAACATACAGGAATGGTGATTAAAAAGGCAAGAGCGTGACAAGAATGATGCCGTCTCACAGCAAAGTCTGACAGACCCATGTTGAGTTTAACTGTGGAAAAAAAAAATACAGTGGTGAGTGATGGGTTAGTGTGCGCAGTGTGGCACAATGCTGTGCCCTTCCCATTCTATTTCAACCCAGCTGTTTTCCATTTTTATTAGACCTATATTTCTAATCTTTCTCCATTTCACAGACACACTTCTGACGTTAACAGACCAAACTCCTTCCCCACAGGGAAAGAGCAGGAAGTCGACTTTAATCAGCACGGTGGAATCTGAGACCTAACTTGGAATTTGAGAGGACAATGACCTCTCAAATTGAATGCTGGCATCCTCACTGACATCCTCATGCAGACATTAAAGCCCACAATATGTATTTTCCTTACTTTTGAGCGGTGACTCTTCAGAGAAAAAACGTTTTCTATCAATGAATTAACCCCCAGTATTGTTATCCATATGTCAGAAAGTGGCTTTATGATTGAATATTAAAGCAGAGGAAACCCACTTATATGACACTAACAGTTCTGACACTGGGATTTGTTAGACAAGCCTCTGCATGCATGCATTGAAGCCAGGGAAGCAGACACAAAGCAAACAAATCCCTTGCATTGCAACAACCTTAATAATGAATTATGTGGCTTTTGTATAGATTTAAGCTTTTTCCTAGTAATATAAATGTTTCCCAGTAGGACAACAATTATTCAGCTCCCGGTGGCTTCAGTTCAAAGAGAGACTGGACCATTCAAACACTAGCACAAAAGTCTTAAAATAAATATAATGAATGTGTCCGCTAATTGAAAGTCGCCTCTAGGTTTTACGTAGTTTTATTTGTGGACTGAAAGAATTAAAAAAAAGGCCACGCTGGGCTACTTACTCTTGAGCGCAGTGATTAGCATATTCCCATCCTTAATGAGGTCTTTGATGAATTTATTTGTCCGCTCCAGTTCTATTTCATGGCATTTCAGACGCTCTCTGAAGTCCGGACTGTCCAGGAAAGAGTCACTGAACTCCAAAGTGGGGAGTCCCATTGTCCCTCAACGGCAACGCTGGCTTTTAAACTCTGTAACTAGGCATACAAAGGTTTTTACTTTTCATCACGTAGTTCCGATGTAATAGCCACTTCTAAGTTCCCCCTAAAAACTTTTCCTGCTCCGCTTAGTTCCTCACTTCCGCTTTGATTTTCTTCGCTTTTTTTGTCGGCTACCTTAAAAAACAGTGGTCGTATGACTCCTGCTGGTTAGTTTTGGACAGATTACAACAAATGTGGTAGGTCCATCATTAACTTAAGCAACGAAAAAAGTTATTTTGAAAAATTGAGCTGATTTCTGCGTTTCACACTAAACCTCCTAATTACGTTAATAATAATAATGATAATAATAATAATGAATAAGAAGAATAAGAAGCGAAAAACAAAAAAAAAAATCAACCTACTTATCTCTATATCAACTACAAATGACTGAAAAGAGAAAATATATAGAGAGATTAAAATTTGAATTCAGTTTCTGTGGAAATACAAACAAGAATTGCCAATTGCAAGGATTTTGGAACTAATTTTTGTTTTGCCTCAGATACAACCACAGTATGCAATGCTATAGAAATCTTTTGCATTAAAAAAAATCCATTTATTTCTTAAATGACCTCTTTCACTTTTGTTATTTTACGATATCTTAGCACACACTTAAAGCGTCTACTGCACCAAATATACTGTTTTTTGGTCAATTTATGCCAGTGGTGCTGCTTTCTAATATTGTGAACTGTAAACTCTGCAGATGTCCATGGCATCTCACTGGCATCATCGAGAGCTTAAGAAGAGGGATCTAAACTAATACCTTGGTAAATGGAAGTAATTAAGCTAGAGCCTAGTTGGAGGCAGGGATTTGTCACATTCTCTTCATGCTAAAGGTTAGTAATAATGATTTTACACTCCAGGTAAATATCTTGGTAGGTGTGAAGCACAGGCTTTGTCACCAGTCACACTAAATCCTTTGGATGACTGTTTTTACCTTTGATGCTTTACAGTGCCAGAGGGAGAGAAAGAGGCTTTATCTCTGAGCAAAGATTAAAGTAATAACTACACGAAGATGCAAATACTGCAGCAATGACTATAATCAAAACCCACAAATGAAAAAGCAATAACAACCTAATGCTTCAAAATTAAGAGCAGACTGGAGCTCTGTAAGTAGAGACAAGCTTTTTCTAAGTTTCACCCTGTGGCCTTGTACATTTCTGCCTTGGTAACTAACTAGCAACCGTTCCTAACAACAAACCTGATCTTACTCTAGGTAGCAGTGAGGTAAATCAGCAGAGACAGATAACCTTTACAGGCAAAGTCATGTGACTGCAGCTGAATTGTTACTGTGTGTTACCATCAGATTCCAGCAATGGCCAGTAGGTCTGTAGTCAAACTATATTTTCAAATACAGTAAGATAAAAAAATAGTAATAATTAATCTCAATATCAAAATGATACATATGAGTGTTTCTGAGATGTGAGCAATGTAAAAGTTTTTCACTGAGAACCATAAAACTAAAGTGCACAATGCACTGCAATCCATAGGTGAGCGATATAAGTTCAAGCTTTTACCACCTGAAAAAGATCCATCCCTATTACCCTCTGTGGGTTACTCTTTCAGCTGTGATTATCTGTAGGGTTGACAGTTAACTTTCCTCTGACTGCAACTCACATATGAAAATGCCTCACTTATAGCAGAAGTGAGTTACACTCAAACAGCTGCAAGCATGTGGAACTGGAACAAGGACTGGCCTCTGGCTGCACCTGAGGAATCAAAAACAGTGGGCGCATGTGTGTCCTTACACGTGTGCATTTACGGTGATGAAATCTCAAGTCTGGGAATGAAACTCAACAGGATCCTGGAGGGATTCATTTAGAGGTGTAACACTCATTGTGGCCAACATTAAAATATTTCATTTGCATGTGATAAAAAAGTCCAGAGAGCCCAGTTTCCCTGGGGATATGTGATTAGCTATAATAATGTTTTCTGGTATATTGTTGTAGAAAAGCAAGTGGTTCAATGAACAAGTAATTCCACAAAAATAAAGATAAATATGTGCTGGTTTCCAGCCATATGCTACATTTGTAGAAATCTTGCAAAAAAAAAAGTGGTCAAAAATACCGCCTTAACAACACACCAGTGGAGACTTGAGGACGAGTGGTTAGCTGTATGAAGCATGGCTAATTGCAATCTAAAATAGCCGCCTGTAGAGTCTTTGAGGTAAATTTTGTTTAATTAAGATGAGACTCAATAGAGAACTGTGCCCCTGTACTCCTCACTCATGAAGGCATTCGCACATTCATATTAGTCATGCCAACATGAGTCTATTGAGAGGCGGTGCACATATCGTTTTCCGTGAATTCACCTAAGGAGACCAACTATGACCCATTAAAGGACAGTCTTGGAGCATTTGCACACGCATATACAAGCCAGTCATGCTTGAGCAATACAAGCTTGTTGCACACACTAGTGAGTGAGACATCTTTCGCATTATCATACAAGTGGGGAAATAATTTATATGTGAGACACTCTTTTCCCACATCCTCATCCTTTTTCTCACTGCATTAAACAGGGCTACAATGATGTTGCCTGATTGAGAATGGGCAGCTCAAATGGGGAAAAAAAAGACTTGGATTTCACAACAAATATCATTAATCCATGCAGAATAAGCGTGAATTAGCTCTGCAATAAATTATGCACAAGTCAGGGGTCTTCTGATTAGATTTCCTCTAATATTGCTGCATTGCACAGCGGGATAGTCAGTTGCTGTGAGAAGTTGTCTGGTCTCATTGTGGTGGGAGAGGTGGGGGGTGTTTTTGGGTCCTAACATGCTCCCGTCAATTCCAGCTCTTGTGCCATCATTCTGCAGCAGCAGCCCTCGGGGGTGCAGTTTGTTACATTGACACAGTGAGCAGAGAGATGTGATACATTAGTGGAAACCCTGTTGCTTCAAGTTAATTGCTGTGTGCACTCTGCAGTACTGAACTGGGTTATTGGGTGAAATATGATAACTGAGAAGGACTATGAAAAAAAAATCTGCTCAATACACAGCTCTCAATTTTCCGTCTGAAAGTGCAGAGATGATAGAGTTTAAGATGTCACACTTGACATGTATTACTGGTCGGGATGCAGCTTACATTTATGACTATGCTATAGAAAGCATTCAGTCACATTCCTGCACAAAAGGGAACCATCAGATCTGAGTGAATTCAAGGCAATGCTGTCTTGTTAATTATGCAAAAAAAGATAGGATTAGATAACTAGACTTCTTGTGATGGCAATTACCTCTAAATAATATGAGCTGTTTTCCCCAATTAACAATTGACACCACCATGCATACTCTTCATTTAAATCAGGTATTAAGGTAATTGCGCAATTTCCGGGTGGCACTCAGCTTAGTTCCAGAGGAGAGCTTTTGAGAACAAGACCTGTCACTGTTTTCCTAGCTCGTGATTAATGAGCCTAATTTAGAAGGTTTTTTTTAATCCAATCATGCTCTGACATTTCCTATCAGATGAGTCCTTCCTCATTCTTTCCATTGTTTACCTCCTGACAATGCAATCTGCCAAAGTGGCAAGTGCCATTCTCTCATTTATGACTCCTGTGTCCATATGATGTTTGAGCAGTTATGCGTGATTACCTCCTCTTTACAGAAAGAGACATCTCTAAAGCATGGAGTGTCCACAGGGATTCAATTTATTGCTTTTCTCTGCACAGTGAAAACTAGGATGGTAAGCTTTTTTTTCTTTTTTTTAAACTTTGAAATGCCACGGTCACATATGAGTTGAATCCGGTGTCAGGTAAAGGACACATCTTCTGGAAAATGTTAGATCCAAAGAGTAAATACAGTCCAGCACACATGAAAGCTGCCTTGTGTCTCTGCATGTGTAGCTTTTGACTTACAAATCTTCTCAGTATACATAAGAAGGGTTGTTCTCGGGAGCAAAGCGGTTTTATTTTTTACCTCATTGACCTTCATAAGGTCACACTTGTCCAGGTAGACCCCAGGCACAAATTTAAGTCTGGGTGATAAATTACAAGAGCTGCTCCACCAGCTTTGTAAGCAAACAGTTTGTGTGCTTCACTGGGACTTTGGCTTTAATTTGGAACAGCAGATATTCAAAAAAACAAGCCTCTCAGCCGCAGCATGCCTCCATCGAGCCAAATAAACTACCCTTTGAAAATTTTCATCTTGCCCCCACACTGTGAAGATGTTTTGGTACATCGACAATCACTACTGTGGATGTGAAAATCTGTGGCTAAACTTTGGAGCAGAGAATAGTACTTAAAAGATTTTAGTGTTACTACACTAAAGAGAAACCTTTGTTCTTATTTTTAAAACCAGATATATGCAGGTTAGAGCTTCAACTGCTGGCAGCTGCTTTTGATTTCCTCCATATCTGAGAAAAGACTTTGATTCTATTTTAGCTCAAAGAAGAATAGTTCGCATCTAATATGTCACTGAAAAATGAAGGATCCGCTGCTCTTTATATTCTTATCACGTACCCTTTGACCAGGAAAACGCCAAATCTATTTGTAGGAAGGAAAAAATCTAAAGTCAAAATGAGAGGAAGCTTTTATAATGGTACAATATGAAAACACACTCTTCCACTGCATTTTTTCTGTAGCAAAACATGAAACCCCGTATCACAAATACTTGTTCATTACTTTTAAAAAATGGCACTTTCAAGGAACTATGGTTAAATTCTGAGACATATCTACTAACTGGTGTAATTTATTAGACAATTCGTTTCAACCATCTGGGAGTAAACAGCATAGGATCCCATCAATATTCTAGTCCCACCAGAAAACAACAGATTGCATGTAAAACTGGATAATTTTCTCTTTGTAGCTTATTCCATCTGGACCCAATGCTTTTGACCAGACATCCTGTTTGATTGCCACTTTGGTTGGAAATGGTGCCACTGCTTATATGTTTTTCATCAAACACCAGGCTTTAGTAAGTTTTGTGGATTGGGGGAATTTAAGTAAGGTTTGCAATGTGAGCGGTGGTATTACCATTTCCCACAGTATGTATTATTTTAATAGAAATAATTATGGCTTAAAGTTACTACAAAATAAGCACATTTTTAGCAGAGAAAAAAATGAAAAGAGGTCACAGCTGTATGTAAGGCCCCAGTCGTGTTCAGTTCTTGCTGTACTTAGCCTTCATTAAATGGTTTATTAGTATTCCATGAGCAGAACTGAGAAAGCTGTTGAGACATTCTTGATCAGATAAATCAGTATTAAGGGTTGCCATCAGAGAGAGAATTACACA
The DNA here is from genome assembly GCF_057382095.1 of Aulonocara sp. 'chitande type north' Nkhata Bay. Classification (NCBI taxonomy): domain Eukaryota; kingdom Metazoa; phylum Chordata; class Actinopteri; order Cichliformes; family Cichlidae; genus Aulonocara; species Aulonocara sp. 'chitande type north' Nkhata Bay. Next base: position 33,302,585 of record NC_141357.1, read on the forward strand.
GGTCTTCCGATGCTTTTGACTCATCCTCAGGGAGGCTGTATTATAATTTTACCTCCTTCAAAAACTTTTCCAATCATCTTCACTTCTCATGGTTAAATTTAAAGCCCATTAGTCCGATGTCACCTGAAGTTTCTCTATTCAATCTAGCCAATATTTCTTCTGCTGACACGGAGAAAGTGGCCAAAGAGATTAACTCCCAGAGCGTATTATAAAGGAGAAATCACACAAACAATTCTTTGAAATTTTTAAATTGCCTCACTGTGATATGGCAAAATCCCAGAGGCAAAGAAGGAGTATTATGTTCTTTGGTGAACCAATATACTGTATATAAGTGAGTAAATATAAGTGAGAAGTTACAACTGGTGACACTGAGTGTCACTGAGCTGCTGAGTATTTATTTTCTTCCCCATAAGATAAACTACTTCGGTAACCTCATAGAAACACACTGTTTAAGATGTCCAAGTTGTCAGGCATTTTCTATATAAATGCGAACAACACATTCTAAGTGTATGTCACATTCACTATAAAGGCATAAAGGCAATCTTTGTCTATTGGAGATGAAACAAAAATATCTGTAGAGTTCAGGCTGAATAACTGTTATTGGGGCAATTTCATGTTTGGAAAATACCAGTGAGTTGAAGAAAGCTTTCTCAGAAGAAATCACTTTTCTTGAAGAGGAATGTGTTTTGAAGGAAAGGCTTAATAACTGCGTGGCTTTCCATTTTAAAAGCACACAGTGATTGAGTGATAGAAGCTTTGTTTGCTCTCTCTGGGATCCTTAAAGCTTTGTGCCAGGTAATTGAAAAGGGAAAAAAGGGTCTTTGTGTGGGTCATACCTAAAAAGATCCCACACTACTAAAAGCACTGTATGGTTGAGTGGTTCAGTCATTGCTGTTTTTATGTTCGGCAACGATATCAATATAGCCCACGTTTCCATGGTTATAATGGATTAAGATTAAGTTAAGATTTTCACAGTCCATCAGCATGATGCATAGAATATCATTTGACAGGTTAAATGCTGCCACAGAGCACAGAGAAAAGCCAAATCCTGAGCACTGGCACACATGAGAGACAACACATCCAAAACACTACCAGCCTCATCAACCATTATATAATTCAGCAAGGGCTCATAGACTCATGCCTCACAGACCATATTCAATATGCCATGCTGCATCACAGCTGCGCCTTTCAATCAAGCTTGTCCAGACATTTTATGAGGCCCAGAAAGAAAAAAAATAATTGCAGACAGATATGCTGTCCAAGCAGTCAACAACAACGGCTTATACTACTTTATACTGCTTCTAACTGAAATTCCTTTTCAAGGAATTGTACTTTTGTCTGCCATTATTACATGTTTGTGTTGATGCAAAATCAACATATTCTGTACAGCCACAAAGGCCACATGAGACTGAGATGCTCATAACGAAAAATGGAAAATAAAAATAAAATAAATAAAGATAAAGATTAGGTAACCTTTACAGAATAGCAGTAATACCGGCCAAATATGGTAATTAATTACACAAGAATAGCAAAGATTCTGTTGCTTTGAAAAGTCATTATTAGACAATCTGGATTAGTAAGCATGCCGTGTAACAGCAGCACAAATAATACACGCAGCAAACTAAGCAATGTCTATGTCAAGCCTGCTCTGTTTACCCACCAGTGGCCAAATTACTAAGTGCACATAATTGAGCTAAAATGCTTTGTTACTTATTGATTCAAATGTAATGTGTGTGTCCTGCTAAGTTGGGTGAGCAGTTAGGAAACTGGATGGATGTGTGTATTCTCAAAAGTTAAACAGTCTGGCCGTAATGCCCTGCTAATTCAAAGGGTTATTGCCCCATGTCACTCAAGATGAAAGGTTTTGTCTGACAGCGAGTTGGACACGGCATACCTAAAATAGTTGACAATGAGTTATTGCGATTAATATACTTTACTTAATATACATCATCTTTTGATAACGCACAATGAAAAGCAAACACGCACTCACACAAAATTGTAAAACACAATAAAATGCCTAATATGTAAGCAGAAATTGCCCACTCATTACCAGGCAGAAATGATCTAAATGAACATTTAAAACACAAACTTCATGTAGTGCCATTTATAACAATGTGCAAATGAAGTGTTTGATATTTGGAGATTATGGACTTTTTCCACAGCTTTGGAAACCAACAGGCTGCTGCAACAATTCCCAGATTTATGAGCACACAGTCATGTTTTGGTACATTAGTTAAATTAGTTTGGTATCCAAGCAGGCATAACTTTAGTAAACTACCCATAGTGACATTTGGACCGAGTCATTTCTCAATGTGTCCAAAACACTTTCCCAAAATGGATGAGTAAGACCACATTCCCACATTTTTCATCACAGCACTCACTGTGCAGCAGATGCTGCTTGCAAATGTCAAGTTATTATTTTCACACTCACAAACATAACGCTAAACATCACAAAATAAGCCTCCCAGCCTACGCCTGCGTGCCAGGTGAGGTCACAACTAATGACTGTCTTGAGTGTCTGTAAAGACACTTTTAAAAGTGCCATCTATCTCCTCTGCAGAATGTCCTTACACAAGCACAATGGTGGCAAATAAGCAACATGGATTGGAGACTGCAGCTGACAGAAGCTCAATAATCCAAGGTCGAGGCATTTAACAGACAAAGACAAAAGGCTTATCTAACCACTTTCCGTTTGCCTCACATCAGAAGTTATGTCAGTCAAACCAAGTGAGTGACAGCTTCCACTTTAAAGATTTATTCTAATTCTAAATGGTTGCCTTCAGGTATTCTGCTGTTATAGTGTCAAGTTCTATACAAGAAAATTTATTTACAGTAAGATAAAAAAAAAATTGCTACCCCGAAGAAGAAAGGGTAGGTATAACTTCTGTTTTCAACACTTGGATGTTTATATATATTGCACACAGATAAGGCATCAGAGTTACCACACTATCAACACAGCCCAAACTTTCAGCTCATGTATGCCTGATTTAATCTCACTTATCTTTTTTTCTTGAAAGCAGATTATACCCATAGCTTTCATGTGCAATGTGATTTGCCAAACATCTCTGCCTGTTAAATGCAAGGTATTATAGGAAGGAGGGGGAAAGGGACATCTGATATTTGGATGCTCAGCTGTAACAAATCCCTCTGTCATAAAACATCTGCAGATTGTAAACAGGCTGTGATGTGACATTGCTCAATGTCACAAAGCAATAAAGTTATTTAGATCTAAATTATTATTATTTTTTACCTTCTTAGGACATCATAAACAACCTTAAAAAGAATTTTAAAAAGCGGCTTCTACGTTTTGTCTTTCTCAGAGAATGGGTAAATTAGCTTGTAGTTTATGTGTTAAATATTTTATTCATAATTTTAAATAAAACATTTAAAATGTTATTAAAATCTATAAATAAATTCTAGTAACGATGTATGTAATATTAGAATATAATTTTGGTGAAAATATATTTAATCAGTTTAGGTTTTCGTAGATAGACCAGACTACATGTAAAAGAAAAATCTTTCATAATATGTTTATATATAATATCATAAGAGACAGACAGACTGATCCAGTAGTAATATGAAGACAGAGACAGAGAGGTCAGGGAACAGTTTCTGTATGCTTGAATTTTATTAAATGTTCCTTTAGATTTTGTTGTTGTTTTTGTTAAAATGCACTAATAACACTTCAAAGTTTTACATTCTTTTGCATATTCTAACGCATGTCTGCGAGACATTTGCCTCATAAAGACAGAAGTGTTAATGCCAAAGGTTCCTAGGTCTTAGGGACAGGCCAGCCGGTGACCACGTGGGAGATGTGGCTTACATGTATAAACTACCATTTGAGAAAGAGTCAAACAGAAAACTGCATGTCTTTGTTTTCACAAACGGCGTGATCAGAGGCTTCTAGTGGTCTACAATTGTTTGAGTAACCACAAAGGCAGCTTTTGTTTGGAAATGCTAAACTGAGATTAGCTCCAGCAGGCAAGGAGGCTATACATGGAGCCTCTGAAGAAAACACAGTAATCACGCAGTTGCTCTGGTGGCATGGAAAACCCCGAAACTGAACCCTTTAAAACAAACTGTGCAGCTGCTGAAACAGAAACCCAGAGGAAATCTCAGAAGATTATCCACCAATTGCACCAGTTAAGACGTCCAGCAGGATGTTCTGAAGCCCATATTATATTGATTTGATGCCAGTATGCACTACCGCAAACACATCAGTGACTCAATTGATTTCAGTGGATGTTTTTTCTATCAATGGCGTTCTTGATACCAAGTACATTCATGTAAAATCTCCTTTTTACCCATTACCCCCAGAATCATCAACATAGGCTGAAAAATGCAATGATAGCTGCACTTTATTGCAGCCATCTATCAGTACACGAGCTTGATGTCGGTGCTTCCATGCAGTGCCTTCCCAATAATTTCACCACAGCATCAGATTATTTCGATTTTTCTAACATAACGAGAAATTCCTTGAATCGTTTTTCTTTGAGCAGTAAAATTGTTTTTCTAATCTTGACAAGAATTTTCAGTTGTTAAAACTGTCAAATGCTCTCTCAACAATATCTTCTCATGAGCAGTATTGACATTCTGTGCATGGCCATTTTTAAAAAATCATTTACTGTGAGAAGTTTTCCTGTTGCCATGTGCAAAGATCTTAGCTCCCGCTATTATTTGATGGCTTCTTGTAATTCTTGTCTCTGCTTTGTCTTTCTAGATTCCTGCAGCTGTTTCCTTTAATTTATTTTTCTTTTCCCTCACCAAAGTCCCTAAGCTGTCTAATGCACCTATTTGTCTGAGAGGACACGTTAATCAAGAAAACTCCTCAGCACTACAGACTTTGTGTCTAGTTCACCTGAACGGCGATTGCTGTGATCTATGGTCCACCACAGCTGCTTTTAGGACATTTTTAGAATTAAACTTGGCCCCTTTTTTTAAAGAAAGGGAAAATAAAATCAGTCTGCTAAACCTACCACACAGGGAAACACGTAGCACGATGAAGGGTAAAGAGCAATTTCTTCATTTCAGCTTAAAGTCAATTGGTCAAACCTAGAAAATTAATCACAGTTAAAAAACTAAGAAGAAAAGGTATATATATAACTGTCAGTAAAACAAGAAGTTTCTTTCTCCTCAGCCTATCAATGTGAACTTAGATATCCAGTCTTAAGCTCATTAAATCTGAATTGAATTTCTTTTCAGTTGCCATGTTGCAAATCTGTATTCACCTCGGGTGATAAACCTCTTCTGGCTACCAATTAAGGGAAAACATTTACACGCACAGCCCAATTTAAATGCACCACCATCGGAGCAGACATGCTCAATCACCTCAAGTCTGTCCCATTTATCATGGCCTTACAACAGCTGCACTCCCTGTATATTGATTCTGTAGCATATGTGTATGTCTGGTTTCACTCAAAAATCTAGGAGGATGCCAACGCTCATGTTGGACTATACCTCAGGTTACTGTTGGGCTTTGAGGATGTGAAGCTGTTATACCGGAAAGACGCATTGACAGAACCTTGTGCAAGACATCAGAGATGAATGATTAAAGCCCTGAGCGTATTGACACTATGTACAGTATTGATCCAGGTATTGATTCTACAAGTATCATTGTTGTAGCCACCCTTTAGATGTTGATTGCCTGCAGGCCATATGAAGTATACACCAAAATGACCAGCGATTGTCAATAGCTATTTTATTCTGCAGAGTAGACTAAATTAAAATAAACTCTCGCACTGCTGTAGTTATATTAGTTTAATTTAATTTTTGCTGCTATAAAGATCAGATACTACCTGCAGATAAAAATGTACATTTTAGATCACAGTGAATCTACAACAGCACAAGTATTCGCATGTAGGGTACTCTGAAAGTAAACAATAGTGTTTTACTTTATTGAACTGAAATTTATTCAACTTGTGGACATTTAGATGTTTACTGTGAAGTAAAGCTGGTATCATTAAAATAGAAACAGCAGCTCATTTTTATGACAAAAAAAAAAACACTCTTTGGAAAACCATCAAGTGGGGTCAGATTTGTTGCTTTGGCTGGCCAGCTCTGGTCCACTAGACCGCGTGCCCTTTTCTTAGTAGACACTGTTTCACATAAAAACCTGTAAAATATCCAGAGCACATGACATTGTTGTCATTAAAGCACCGATGCTGAGATTTTTAATACTGCAAGTACCACAAACAAAATGTATTAACATCCAATTCATTTGGGTGGAAGCAGAATTATCACAAAAGGGGGATATCACAAAAGTCCTGCATAGAAAGTGTGAACTTAAACCTACTTTAAACTAATAAATGATTTTTCTCACTCTCTGTCTTGGACACTCGGGTGAAAAGAGGCGCTGACTCACCTGGTGGTGAGTTGGATCAGCTGGTGGGGGAGGATGCTGGACAGACCTGGTGTGCCCACATATACAGTGAGACTCAGAGTGTCTGGCAGAGACTCCAGTCCAAGATATCTTCAACTTCAACCTCTGGCAGAAATCTGAGGGACAGCACTCTGAGGGAGGCTGTGGATGTTCAGTCTGAGTGAACCATGTTCTGAACCTCCGTTGCTGAGGATGATGCACTGAGCTGTGACTGTAATTTTTCTGCCTGGCAATAACTAGATGGTGGACACACCCACCAGAAGTAAATTGAGCTGTTAAGCTGAAGAGGAAGTCTTTTTTTTTTTTTTTTTAATCGGTTGGCTTGTGGGATTTCAGAGTCAGGTAGTGGGTACCTGCAGGCCAAGTGTGGCAGAGTGGTTAGCACTCTTGCAAACAGGAAAAAACAAAACCTGAAAACGTTGTTGTGGGAGCAGTTCATTGAGGCCGTGGAGCAAAACTTTTGGTTAGCCTAGTAGTGACTCTGAAACTGTCAGGTGATTCAGAAGGGTGAAGCTATGCTGTACTCACACTATATTCATTTGGGATGATGTGCTGTTGTCTGCAATTAAAAGGAAAGTTAGGAATTAGAAAGAATATTTTGAGGTTCTCCTCAAATCCACTTACACTTTCAGGAAGCAGACTCTGGGGATGTGGGAAGAGTCCCTGAGGTAGTTAAAGAACTCCATGGTGGCAGAGCCCACGGGATGGATGATGTGCCCTCTTTTTGTGACACACCTCTATAACATTGCATGGAAATTTGGACCACGGTATTGGTTCTCACCTTAAGAATGGGGACTGGTGGATGTGTTCCAACTTCTAGCAGTTCACACTCCTCAGCCTCCATGTGAAGGTCTATGCCAGGGAACAGACGAGGAGAGTCCACCTGGAGAGTCCAAGCTTGAATGCAGGAGGCATTTGACCTGTGTCCTGAGGAGTTGCTTTCAGAGTATGGGCTATTGTTATGGGCTATGCAGTCCCCATATAACATCGAGATGCTAGTTCACATTTCCAACAACAAGTCAGGCTGGTTCCTGGTGGGTGTTGAACTCTGCCACAACTCTGATTTTTTTTATGGACAGAATTTCTAGGTGCAGTCAAGGGGTAGTGGGTTTTCATTTTTCAAATATCCAGATGAAATTAACAGTCACTCAAGTAAGAAGTGCAACATGAAATTATTTGAAATCCTTCCTCAAGTGGTTCCATAACTGAATATATGAGCAATTTGTACACTGAAGATTTGAACATTGTGAAACTTTTGAAAATCAATATTTCAGTCAAGCCAGATGAAGAAAGAAGCTGCCAGACACGGATTCAACTTTATTCTATCAGTCATGGAAATTCACACGTGTTTCAGTGCAGCAGCAGAATGAGCAAATATGGAGCTTTGAGATAATCCAGCCAATTTAAACTTACGGAGGAATACCAAAAAGAAGCAGAATAGTGTGACCTCTTTACTGTTTTGTGACTTAATTTCACTTTAAAGGAACCCTCAGATTCCCTCAACTGATCCAGGTTTTACTGTGGCCTGCCACCCAGGGAATCTTTAAATCAGGCAATATGTCAGCTCTACGAAAGGTTCGCTGCACCTGGCTTTACTATAAAGTAGGCAATGATGCAGTAAAAGGCCAAGCGATGAACTGGATGCTCTCTTGCACAGCCAGACTTCAGACCAAGGATAAACCCCACATTTACCTTTGTCTCCTTCTGTCATGGAAAATAGAGAATGGGGGCTGCAGCAAGGTCTTAGTGGCAGGACAGGACAGTTCAATCAGGAAAGAAGCCAGTGCATTAAAGACACCGATAGGACTTTGATTCATCTGATTCTAAAAGCAATGAATAAAACATTAGGTATTATCTTTGAATCTACTTACTATGAAGATTGTAAAAAAGTAGCACATTATACCCATAACCTAGACAAAAAAACAGAAGGTTATACTAATGAAATTACATACAATTTACAAGGAAACAATACATTTCAGATCATTTTTGGTAGAACTTTCAACATGTTTAATCCCACAGATCCAGCAATAAATGTCACCTGTGTAGTTTTAATGAATGGCCCATTGATGGCCAATGAAAAAAAAAAAAATACTACTACTAATAGTTACCTCTTTGAAAAGGAAGTGATGACTGCTCTTTTTCTGTTCTGCAATTTAGAAACAATTAGATATTATCGTGTGGATTCACTCTACATTCCCTATAGCCTTAAAATGTTTAATTTTTGAGAGTCTTTCTGAAACTACTTTTCATTTCTATTTAAGCAACGAGAAATAAAATAACTGGGGTTTAAACTAAGAACTTATAAAATGATTGCTGGGCAGTCAAGTACTTTCATGCATGCCTACTGGATTGACTTGAACATAGCTCTATGGGGCATATAATATATGCTTTTAATGATTTCAGATCATGCTAAATCCACAAGTAAGTAAGAATATTGTGAAATGCCTCTAGATTAAATAGCTGAATTCCTATCAGTCCTAACCTCTGCCCGATGTTACTTTTTAATGTGAAATTTTAATGACAGTGTGCCATACAGAGTTACAGACAACTTTAGATATGAGCAAATTGAAAACAGAACCACAATCTTATTAAGATACTTTAAGGTCAACAAAACTGTGTAGCTGAATATATTTATTCAGGGTGCTTGAACCAAGCTTCAAACTGGTCCTGAAAAACTTGCACAAAACTCCTCATGAACACTATTACCCTTAGACCATTGCAACAATGTATGTGTCATGGATTACTCTTATAGATAATTCATTGTGTTTGTTATTGCTTCCCTTAGAAACAGATATTATGAAATTGGTGACCCCCTGACCTTCATGCATGTGTCACCTTTGGGTCAAATTTAGTCTACTTTTATATATTCAGCTATCTGCACAGTGCAATTGTGAAAGTAACTGCTAACTGGGTAGATTATAAGGTCTTGGCAGAGGTCTAAACTAAGCTGACTGCTTTCTTGCTTGACCTTTAAATCTTCCTATACAGACTGCTCCTTCCTTATCCCCAGATTTACACATCCATCCCATTATATTTCCTCACACAATGGGTCTTGAGAAAAGTAGCTCGGATCTCCAAAACTGAATCACCACTGTCTCCAATCTGCAGGGATTTGGCTGAATTCCAAGATCTGTATAAACAAATCACCATATGTGACTCTTACTTCCTGAAAGGAAATACACCTGCAGGCAAAAATCTAGGAAATGTTGATTTTTTTCTCTGTTGAGCAGCATGAGACATCATATTTGGAAACTATTTGCAGGCAGACATCATGTGATTTAGCAAGCGCCAGACATTTTCCCATATCTCATTACTATATTTCAGTGGTAAATGTTTAGAGTAGAAACAGAGGAAAAACACAAAGTGTGAAGAACAAGAAGAAAGTTTAATCAACCAGATTTGTCATCTCGCTTCTTAGATTTACTCTTAAATGTGTCTCCCTAATGAGGCCTCACTGCGGGGCCCTTTTGCTTTAATTTCTTATGAGTGAGGATTCACAGTATATCAGATTAACTGGCGTATTTCAAGAAGTTCCCCTTTAATAGTACACCATCTGCCAGCACACAGGCACGGTTTAGTTCTGAAGAGGGTATACTTTATACACTACACTTGTACTTGTTTTTGAATTCTGAATTGAACAACACTTGTTCAAATATCTTAACATTACTTAACCTGGAGACTTAACCGGCAAACCAAGTGACATTAATTTACAGCTAATAGGAAGGATAACAATCTGAAAATAAATTATGATGCAAGAAAAAAATAGGAAAACAATTTTATGTCATGTAAAGGTCAAAAATATTGCACATACTGTGCATTTTGGTTTCCTCAGAATAAATGGTCAAGAAGATGATTTTAGAGGACAAAAGACATCGTGTTTGATGATTAGTGGACTGATGCAATACAATGCTTTCTGTTGACTCTCACTACAAAGCGCTTCCTTTAATCCTTCTGTTCACATTCTTCCCTAATTCTCATTCTCTGCCATTCCTGTCACTGCCGGGGGGGCCAATAGGCTGAAAATCCAAACATCACAGAAACCTCGAATAACAAATTCAAATTAGCTTGCAGAATCAGAAGTCCCAAGAGTCATATTTTTACATTTAAATACCAAAACATACAGCGTGACCTGTAAAGCAGACTCAACAGCTAATAAATGATTTATATATACAATTTTATATTACATCAGATTTATATCACATATAAGCCTGTAAAAACATACTACTGTAAAAATAACCAAATATTTCCTTCAATTTAGTAGCATCTGCTAATTGTCCTAAAAGAAGATTCAGAAAACAAACATATTCCCATGATAAATCTGTCCAAAACTGTATGATTTAAGACCTTTTTTTAAGTGAAAAAACATGGAAGTGCATGTGAAAATCTCTTACTGTATGATATTACAGTTTACCTCTTACTGTAGCGGCTGCATCTGTTGGAGGACCCTTCTTTGCAGTTCTTCTCTGGCAATTTCAGGACGAGTGTTAAACTGTGACCTGCCTCAAAAGCAAAGTCACAGGGATCACTCAGTTCTAAATCACAAAGCGATTCCCTGAACAACAACGCTGCAAAGACAATTTAATACTTGACTCTGTAAGTTTTATAAAATGGAAGGACAGTAGGGAATGCATGAAGCGGCAGTATGAAGATATTGGCTGGTTGTTTTTTGAAAGGCTGTTTTTGACACAGCAGAGTCACTCTCCTTGTGTGCATGATGCAAGTGTCAGAGAAAGCTAACTCAGAATGACAAGGGGACAACCTTTACACGTGGCATGCTAGCTTCAAATCATCCAATCTGTTTTGAAATTTAAATTCCAAAAGTATTGTTTTCGGAGCAAGGTTGCTCCGCTTTCGGTTTGACATTTTAGTCGGTGTGTGGCTAACCCAATCAAAACCAGTGTAGTGTGACTCCTTTAGTCACACTACAGACAGGTAGGCCAGGTTATACACACGTTAGAAAAATGTACCTAAGGTAATATTTTTATGTCTATTTCTATGGCCAAGTCATTAAAAATATTCAAATACTACAGTAATAGCAGCTTATTTTTAACATACAAAATGTAACTACAAGTAGTGTCATCAAAAACGGCAAAAAATATTGTTTTTTTAATCTCAAGCAATATGAATTAGACCCAATACCATTGAATATACTGTAGATTACTAAAAAGCACAGTATATCCTGCACACATCCACATGCATGCACACACACACTGACATTAACCTAGGGGGAGTTCATGTTTTAATTGCTGACACTATAGCTTCTGGCTCTCTGAACCAAATGGGTCCCCTTGCTGGATACATAATCCATTATCATAAATCAGATGCGCCAACACAGTCAGGTGCTGCATGAATAATTAAAGGTTGGTACATTAGCACTTGTGTGGAGGCATGTGTTTGAGCCGACATCATTGAACAGGCTAAAAGCACCACAAAACCCCTCCATTGACATTAAACAGCTTAATGCTTAGCACTACAGACAGAAATGATGTACAAGTTAGAAAGAGGAGACCACTCTCACCATCCTCCCCTTTTGAACGTAACCAAAACAGAGAAGTCCGAAAGAAGAGTATCTATGGGATAGACACTGCTCGGAGCAGTGTTCGTCCTCTGTTCTGCTGTGTGGTCGTATCTCTTGTGGTTGAGCCAGCACCCTTGTCTGAACCTGCGCGGGTGAGCCAGGTTACTCTGACTCTGTAATAGAGTCCACAGAGCTAGAGGCAGAGGAAGCAAAAGGTCGGTTCAGGCAAGAAGGCTTTAGGACTATAGATCTCCATACTAACATTAATTACACTTGAGGCAAATTCATTTGGATTTCTGCCCTGTAAGATAAGCTTTTACTGCAGACAAGGCAAGAGAGAAGCCCAGGAGGAAGGAGAGATACTCTTGATGCTGTCCTATTTGGCTCTGCAGAGTGTCTTTTATCACACAAAGTTTTGCGGCCTCTAATGCCACACATGTGAAATTTAATCTACCCATATCTTACATGACACATGGCCAAGACTCCTTAAAATGCAAACCTGTGTGATAGCTCAGCAAGATTCTATATGATTTGAGTTTTAGTTTAAATATGTGAATGAATGGCCTGTTGTCCTGATGGAAGCAGTCATCAGAAGATGAGCACCTGATGTTGTAGTCCGTCTGCTTCAATGTTTGACCTTTTGTGTCATTTTTGTGTTCAGAGATGGTTTTCTGGATACCTTGGGTGTAGCTACTGGATATTAGAGTTATTTCACGGACACACACGCACACACACCTATACGAACAGACATTCTGAAAGTCAGAAATTCCAAAAACAATCATTTAAAAAATATACATCACATTTATTTGTACTGACACCAGGAGTCCGTACAGAGCTATCTTTGTCTATTAATGTGTTTGGGCACAGCATGTACCCAAACCACTGTTTCCTACTTCCATACATCCAACAGTTAACAAACTGTATCACCAAGCATTGCTTAATTGCTACCAAAAAACAGAGTTTGACATAGCTGACACACACCACTGTTTTTCTCTAAAGGTAACACAATGTACAAAAAGCAAGTCTGGAAATAGTAAGATTCTTGGTTCCATAAAAAAAACTTTTTTCTCCTCAATGTGTGAATAAGAAAACAATGCACTTATCTCTACTGAGCCTCTGCTGCATTGCTTGTTAGGCAGCCAAGGGGTAAATTGATGCAGATAAGTAATGAAAAGAAACAGGTCGGCTGATCCCTGTATTACTACCACAGCAGCTTTCAAGGAATTGTTCATGCTCTGTAGAGCCCCGGAGCTGTAGGAGCCGTCTGGAAGTAGTTAGATGCCAGTCATTGAGAGGAACACATAATGTTAAATTAAGTGATTAAACAAATCCTTCCACATAATGTATACTACAGTACAACACTATTGTGATGTTGGAAAGAATGGCGCAACTCAAATGTCTCAAAGAAAACTGAATTGAAAAGGAGGGACTCTGAAGAGCTGCATGTGAACTGGCAGAATCAAACCCCTTCAGCACACCTCAGGCCCTTTGAGATGGGTAAGGCCGAAGCAAGCAGGCAGTCAGAGAGAAAAAGGGAGCAGAAGACTGGTGGCTCCCTTCATGAAAGTGAGGACACCACCGTGGCCTCACCAGGAAGCTGAAGGCACCAGAAGAACCAGGAGGATCGCAGTCCATGTTAGGCTCCGTGGCAGGCAGTGCACTGAGCACTGGTTGCTTTTTGCTCGGACACCTAAGGAAAGCAAGTGGATGAGAGGAGAGTCAATACAAAGATGAATTCTTTTTTTAATGCTAAATTATGTATTCAATATAGTGGTCTATATATCGGGAGCGTGTAGCTGCATGGAAATAATCTTTTTCCTGAAGGGTGGAAAATGAGTGGTGGAATATAGAGACAAAGAGGAAAACTGCAACTGCCTTTAAAATCTGGCTGGTCACACGTAACACTGCAAAGTTTCGGTTCATTCTGTTGCTTAGAAGTTAATTGGCTGTGCAGGAGTAGGAAGGTTTGTGTGGGCGAGGTAATTAAAACAGTATTAGCCAAAGAAAACTTGGCTCGCTGAACAGCTGTGGTGACTAAATTAAGGGCAGGACATAAGATTGCTACAAAGAGAAAACAGCTTGTGCATAGAAATTGGATTTCAGAGGTCATGTAATGTGAGTGAGAAGAGAGGCAACTAAGCAGCTTCCAGCTTACCAGAGGAAGTGACAAGTCGAACTTGGGAGCTGAAGGCTCCCTCTCCCCCTTCACTGAGCGCCCGCACCTCGATGACATAAGTGCCTCCCTCTGGCAGTGAGAGCATGGTTGAAGGGTTAATGGTTCTTGTCACCTGGTTGTGGCCTCTGCCCTCCTGTTTCAGTAACACCTGCATTACATATGCACATTGAAGGTTTACTTCACTTTTTATTTCCCCGTATATCACACTAAAAGTGCATTCAGACCCCTATGAAAGAAAAAAATGGTCAAATAAGCTAAGTGTATTTGCAGATATATTCTTATTTGTTACAAAACTAGGTCAGTAGAAATGCAGCAAGCCAATCTTTATGAGAAAGTAGTAGTTTGAATGTAAACCCTGCTGAAGGTAATGGTAATACCTATTGCATTTATATAGTTGTGTATCATAGGTCATTTTTCAATCTTTTCGAGAGGTATCATTTCTCTAAGATACAGTCGGGGAAATAATTATTTGATCCTAATAATTATTCAACTTTTATGTAATGTGTTTTTGTTTTCGTTGATATCCCGTCTCTCTCCATTAAAATGAAACGACCATAAACATTAAAGACTGTTTATTTCTTTGCGAGTTAGCAAACATACGCATTCAGCAGGGGATCAAATAATTATTTGCCACAGTGTATAAACTATAAACACGGCTACTCATGTGGAGACGAGCAGAGTTTGAGATCAATCTTTAGCAAAATCGAGGATAGGATACTTTGTTTGGGAACTTTTCCTCCCTGCATTAACAATTTACCAGATTTTATGTAACTGAACAATATAAGGATGGATCATTACCATGTACCCGATGACATCAGACTCATTGTCTTTTGCCTTCACGGGGTCCCAGCTTAAGGACACGTTGTTGCCCTCCTGAAGCCAGTGAAGGTTGGCTGGTGGCTGAGCAGGAGCTATGGATATAACACAACACCCAAAGTCCAAATTTAAAAAGACTTTAAAAGAGAGCTTCAGCCAACTAGGTCAATTACTACACTTTCTACAGGCAAGCAAACTTAACAAGTAGCCTGTATTCCATATATAGTATTATGAGATTAGTGTCAGTGCTGTACTCACGGGGTTTCCTGGTCTTGGCTGTGACAGCAGTACTGCCAGGACCTTGGCCAATGCTGTTGAAGCCTTTTACTGTAATGGCATACACACTGTTCCCCTCTAATCCTGTCAAGACCATCGATGTCTCATTTTTTACAGTTTGTTGTTTTTTTCCTGACTCCTCCAGCTCCATATCCTTCCAGTAGCTGACCTGTTAATAGAAATTAAGGACAGAAAAATGCAAGAAGGAGAACGTTTTACAAAATGTCACACACCAAAAGTGTGCAAAGAAACAATCACAGACATAATTTATACAAACCTCATATCCTCTTGGTTTTCCAGGACCAGGCGTGGGCGATTTCCAAGTCACTCTAATTTCTGAGGAAGAAATGCCGTAAGCTTTCACATCAGACGGCGCTTCCCTTGGCTCTGTAAAACAACAGTGAAGATCTAATGGAGAAAACAACTCCTCCTCTGTCTTTAAAATTCATACTACCATGAATATTAACTTACCCCCCTCAGCAGAGTGGATGATGACAACTTTGCTAAATGGCCCATCTCCCTTATTGTTGTAGACACCAACCTTCACTTCAAAGGGGGTAAGAGGAGGGAAGGTCTCGTCCCTGTATTTGTACATCGTAGAGTCTGCGGAAGTCACCATCTTCTCCTTCCACCCTCGTGTCCCGTTGGCACGAAATGCAACAATATACCCAAAACCCTCACCATTTTGGAACTCCTCAGATACAGGCTGAAAACACAGAAAGAGGAGACTCAATCACCATGGAGTGTATTTCACTGGTATAAGAATACAAAAGCAGCTCAGCAGCACTTAAACTCTTTGACTGAAAGTGCATCATTTTCACAATTTCCAATCTGGACAGCTTCATCATTGAAAGCAAGGATCTCATTGAATGAAAAAAGAAGTTTCTCCTCTGCGGTAATCCCGTTTAACCAGCTTTCAATTTCCTACCCATTTACTGCAACTGTCTGCCAGTATTAATAAAGATGCAGTCAGTCTTGAGCAATGGAAACAAATCATATCTGGCTCAGTTGTGCCCATTATGTAGCTATTTATCTTTCCATGTCTGACAGGAGGATTTTGGGGACACGGGTTTCCAGTGATTATCTGTGGTTTTCCTATAGTGGTGAAACTGGGAAGTGTCTTCCACAGCTGCTCTGTACTTAATCAAATCAAGTGCCAATTTATTAAGTGAGCTAGAATCTAATTAAAATATGAGCAGCAGGGATTAAATCTTTGGCTAAATTTAATAAATGACAAACACCTGTACACCTGTTTTTGGCAAGTATGCTGCATTTGCTGTAATGTGTTGATTTGCATAAGCTTCAGAGTGATACAGTCCCCTGAAGGCATCACCCGCATTAGCTATCTAGTCTGTAGGGGGATTGCGTGGGAATAGAGATGTAGTTCACATTTCATTCGACAATGACCAATCACCGTGACTGCCTAATTACAGGGATGATCAGTGGAAATGAATTAGCTTCCATCAAAATTATTCTCACGGCTGGCAGAGATTTGAAAGAGATGCCAAGGAACACAGGTCTTTACAAAACAGCGTGAACAAATTAGCTAGTTAAGTTCAGAAAGACTTTGGGATGTGAGATAGTCACAGATAAGCGTGGACACAGTTTGAACTGAGGTAAGTCTTAAGGCTCAGTGATGGGGACTATGGAGGCATCACTAATGGTCCTCCCTTTGGCTACAAGTGTAAAAGCAGTCTCTCGCAGTCGCCTCTAAAGAGATGGCTGAATGAAGCTGCAGAGACTGTTTAGTCATTCATCCTGCTTAATAACCCTGCCCACCATGGCTGTCCAGGCTCTGACAACTTTCCACAGATGATTGGAAAGGCGGAACTGCTATGCGCTCACATGCCCTGACTGCCAAAAAGGGCTAACATTCCTGCTCTGTCTCCTCTAATATCCATCTCCATTGATCACTGACAGAGTCTTGATTTATTTCCAAAAGCATTTAGCAGAAGCAAGAACAAATAGGGTAGAGCTAAAACTACTTAAAATGCCAAGAACCAGAAGGAGGCTACTGTATCAAAGTGAAGTGTCTCAGCATTGTGCTGTGATTCTCTCGAAAACTGACACACTTCCTGATGGGTGACCAATTCTTGTACCTCAAAATTGGCAGAGAGACAATATAATTCTTGAAGAAGCACTTAAATTTTTCACTGTTGTAGGCTCGCTACTTCACAAGTGACTTGATCTGACTGGAGAAAATGTCTGAATGAAAACAAATGAGGAGACTGAATAATGTTCGCTCTCACTTTTATGCTGAGCCACTCGTGGAAGAACCTAATTCTTCAGATCATGGATGTGCGTGAACGAAAGTCACAGCTATAAACCTTATGAGGAGAATCGTGAGCAAGAAATTGCTGTTTGTAATTATTTAAATTCACGCATGACTCATAAGGGCTCTTTATTAGGCTTTTGTGTCATACCAAGCATCAATCGTTATTTTATGAGCTTTATGTGTCCCTCAACATGGGGCGCTATGGTATTTATAAGATGGATGTCATTGTGCTATACTAGCCAAGCTAATGACACTCTTGAGTTATAAATAGGAAATGGTCTACCACCAAACAGCATCCCATCTGGAATGGACATTATCCCCCATAATGTGCCATGGAGGTGCACATCTCCTGATGTGAAGGTTATCTTCCCAGTGGCAGTTGGGCTCCCATACTTAATAACTACAAGAATAACTGTCAGTTGCCTCTACATCTGTTCACTGGTCCCCTGTTAATGTATCCTTCAGCTGATCTCAATTGCAAATTCTCAGCTCTGCTCATAGCAATTCAGTAGCTGCATTGGCCTGAATCTGGCTGAGAGCCAGGCTGTCCACTTGGAAATGGTTCATACTAATATCCCGCTTACTTGTTGTGAAACTTATTATATTTTCTACAACTATTGTAGCTTGAGATTACAAACAGATTTTCATAAACACCTCTGGATTTAGAGAGAATGACGCTAAGAGTCAAGGTTAATCTTTACTGCGCCTCTCTGGTGGGACCAAATTTTAAATTCAGTACATCTTAATCACTTGCCAGACTGATGTAGCTCTGTGTAGTAAATGGCCCAGCTGGCCGTCTTTGAACCGTGTCAGCAATTTTTGCAATTATTACCAAGTTGCGCCCTCTAACTTTAAGATCCGTGATGTTTAAGCAAATTTCTCAAGGCTAAATTAGAACCCTGTTTAAAATGCAATGAGCTATGATCTTGAGCCACTCCTTGGCCACTGTTAATAATAAGCTTGTAATAAACATGGTAATATTGCCACAGCTCCCAACACATCATCTATACATGTTGAAATGCAGAGCCATTTATAACCACAATCTGCACATGTGCTGGAAATGACTGTAGACAGATGTTTAGTCTGTTATCTCGTGTATGTTCTGCCTTTGTACAACAGCCAGTTCAACGGTTGGTCCTGAGGAAAACTGTTCTGTCCCAGTGGGCCAATGACTTTCCATATCTGAGTATAAATTCAATGAAAGTCAGAGAAAATCATCCAGTATATCACAGCAGATGGGTCTCCCACGTCTCTGTGTCTAAATGGAAAAAGGTCACTTTGCCCTAATGATGAATGTTCACCTGAGCCCCTCACAGCTCACATGGCATCCTATGTGATATACCCCTCTAGGAAAGGCAAGGGAGATAATGTGCATCTCCCTTGCCTTTCCTAATAAAAGGGTCAATGCTGCCTTGGAGTTCAGTGCATCACCACCTGGGTTATTTTATCTTTGTTTCTACAGCTGAGGAACTTTCCAGTATGTAGTGCAAACTGTCGTGTTTGTTGGAAATGACAGCTGCAGTAAGTTACAGCAACAAAGAAGTAGAGAAATTCTTTTCAATCAGCAACACACCGAGGGCCCAAGCTTCAAGAACTTTTGAGTTTAGGGTGTAAAAGCGCACTTTGGTCTGCTTTTGACCACCTACACCTGACACAGCTGATGAGAAAGAATTCTGTAGTGCTACAGCTTATGTCACGGTAGTATAGTTAAATGTGGTTTACCTCTTTGTTTCTGGTGTTCAATAAAAAAATAGATAATCTTACAGTTATGTCTTCTCTATGCAACAGTGCACAATTGTATTTGGTTTGCAAATCAGTCCCACTGTCGTGCCACATGTAGAATGGAAGTAGAAATAAAAGTGTATTCTTATATAAAAAATATATAACTTAGGGTTATCAAAATTCATTTTCTAGTTTTTAGGAACATTATTTACATTTTTTCCAAAACATCGCTGCAATCAAGCATACAGACTATGCACACCTGGACTGTAATTAGAACTGCACACCTCCAGGTGTTACTGTGGCCAGACATGTTCAGAAGAAGATGGAGTGTGCAGCTGTTTTCCCTGGTTGCCCGGTGTTGTGAATGGAGACACAAGGGGGAAACTGACATGAATGGTTTGTTTTGAGGAAATTATCAGTGGAGAAATAATAATTAATCAAAATGAAAAGGTTGGTGAACATAAAAAAACAGGTTTGGGTATTTTGCAACAGTCAGGTGTTTGATTAATAACTTTTGGAGTGAATGCCTGTATTTGTGGCTTGACACTGGGAAACACTGCTTGTTAGAAACTTTATAACGTGTACACACAGAAGGTGTAGTGGGCCAATAAAAGCAACAATGCCATGATAAGAAACTGTATGTGTTATTTTTGTGATGTGCTGAAAGTGGATAGATGAACAATGAATAAATAATTCAGGTTTCAAGAGCTTTGTATTTCACAAAAGGAAACGATAAAAACTTATGTGAACTCGACACTTGCGCTCTCAGTAGGTAAGCCTTGATTGTGGGTAAAACACACTCATGTTTGACACCATTCTGTCACGGTCCTGGGCCTGTGGCCCAGTGTTTTGATTCTATATTATTGTTTATTGGGCTGTTTTCCTTTGGGTTCTTGGCTTATGACTACTGGTGTTTTGGTTTCTGTTCTATATTTCTTAGCTTGTGTATTCCTTTGCCTCCTGTCTCTCCTGATGTTCTCTTGTGTATTTTGGTTCTAGCTTTCCAGTTTAGGTTTTCTGTTTGGTTTTGCTTTGGTCAGCAATAAAGCTGCCTTCAAGTTCACGTTTTGCCTCCGTGAGTCCTGCATTTTGGGTCCAATTCCTGCCTGCCACACAGCACACCATGACACATTCTCGGTAGTTGGCCACTCTACAAACTCATTATTGAGTTGTCTCCTTTCACTTTGGGGCACATGAAGTCACAAACAGCTAGAACTGAAGAAGCAACCTCAGTGTTTTCAAGTTCATCCTTCAACTTATGCCTACATGTAAATAGAGCCCTGCTGTTTATGAACTATGGCCTTTGCACATTGTCTAAAGACATTTTAATTTTGGAAGTTTTAAGTGAGTAGAAAATGTCTAATGAGGTATATTTGTGCACTACATAATTTTCTCTGATACACAGATACAGTACTGTGATAAAGCTGAGTCACCCCTCATCATGTTACCATTTTGCTTCCAAGAAGCCCGACTTTCTTGTAAAGTTAAGTTGTTTTTACTTTGGACATTGGCTGCTTTTTCCATCATTTTTTGGCCTAGTCCTTGTATCTGAACATTTTAAGAGGAATGTTTCCCTTTCTTGGTTAAGCACTTAACACTGACCTATGTTGTGTTATATGACCTTATATATTCAAGCACAGAAAAGTCACCTGAATCGAAAGATGAACCAGTTCTGTGTCTAGACATTCCGTAGCAAAAACAACATATCCATGTACGTTAGCACATTTCCAATTTTTCCAAGGAAAATATAAAGAAATGAGAGTTGACTCTCCACTTTTGCACAGTGCTGTATCCCAAACTTGGTTCTTACAAAAGGAAATGTAAAACCTTGTATTAGCAGGATAGTGTAATCACAGGTACTATTAATTTGTTCTATACAAGAGTCACAACTTCTCTAAGATCTCGTTTTATTTTTTCGAGCTGCTGAAACTTTTGTCTATGTGTTAATTAGATCTCCCGCTGATGGTTCTGGGAATAGCATGACAATCAAATGCAAGTCCCTAAAAACACAGCGAGCGTTACTGCAGCTAGTCATCGCATCTCACCTCAAGTGAATGCAACTGACTGGAAACGAATGCAATCATCTGTGTATCGTGAAACCATCAGACCATTTCCTTCAAGCTTAGAACCACAAGGACTACCGTCATCCATCAACCATGCTTTATCCTCCTTAATAATGTCTGACAAGTATTCCCAGGAAGTGAAGTTTTTTAGGATGAGCAGCACATGCAGCTCATGTGATGGCAACATCTACATGATTATTAGATGATATGCATTTTTTTTCTTTTTGGTAGTCACTGTTAAACAGTGAATAAAGTCAGAAATGTACTTAGTGATGTTTACAATAAACCTTCTTGCAGTGGGCTCGTTTTTACTCTCGGATTACATTACTGATTCTCATCATGCTGTTTCAGACGCGTCTAGGCGATGATAAATTTCCTTACACAGAGTCCCATTATCACATTTTTAATCCTAGTGAGTAATACTTCCTCAAGTTAAATGATGAATATTTACAGGCTATAGATGTCTTCTTATGTTTACTCATGTAAATGATCCTAAAAATAATCATCATGATGTGCCTTTATGCATGTGGGTTTCCACTACCAGAGGCACTGCTTTGTTCTACAGGGTCACAAGAGAAAACGAGAGGCACTATTTTATGAATCCAGAGAATAAAAGTAATCGGAGATAAGATAATAAAAATGGTATTAGTATTTCTAAATCCTTTTGGGGTAACATTTATTATCAGGGTAACTTTGACTTGCACTGATTATTGCAGTCATTATTCCTTGTTCTTCTATCTTCAATCTGGCCTCAAGACATTGACAAGCTTTTTATAAGATTCTGTAAAAACAGGAGTATGTTTATATATTTAGCATCTTGAATTTCAAAGAAAAACCCTTCTATATGTTATTTATGTGCTATTTCTGCTTATGATTATACGGTCTCAGAGGAATTCCAATGTTTGGATCTTGTGCTCGTGAGAAGTATTATTTTTAAATTAAGGGATTTGCCTTTAACACATTTAATTCAACGGGTTTTTTTTTTTGCACATTGTCAAACTTGAATGAAATTGGACAGAAAACCTACCTCCCACGAGATGACCAGTTCATGTCTGCGCCCATTTCCTCCACTAACGTTTGATGGTGCCACTGATGGGACTGTGGAAAACAGAGAGGTTAACACTGACTACAAAATCTCCTTTTTTAAAACTATAGTCAAAGCATCAGAAAACAGCTAAAAAAAAAAAAAACTACCTTATTTGGTGGCTGTGCCTTCACTGAAACATCTGTCAATCAAAGTGAGCGCTATTGTAGGTTTCCAGTGCTGTGTTTTGAACTGGAACCTATTTGTTGACATTTAGATCACGTATTGTAACTTTGGGATGGATTACCACAACTGTGCGTAGATACAGCTATTAGTCTGTTAATTACGCTGAAGAGATGGGACAGATTAAATAAGCCACTTTGAAATGACCACTGACCTTTATAATTATTGCATTTTGTAGACGGAAAATGAGCAGTTAGTGAAGCAGCACAGTGAATTTTTGCTCATCGTAAATGCTATATTTTGCTGTGTTGTTGCCTTGGGGCTTTAAAAGCCTGGCTGCTTTTACAGAAACACTAGACTTGTTGAAATTCACATTCATAAGCAGCTTACTTTCAACGTCCTCCCCAATTAAAATAGAGTACATAAACAGTGGGAATACAACATGGTTCTGAAGTGGCATATGGGGGCAACAGCTAAGCTCTCTAACAGCAATAAGTTATCAACTGGATTTTGAATTGACTATAATAAATATAATTGTGCTCTTACAGCTGATGTCTGTCAAAATCTGTATTACCTGCTTCTTTAGTTCTAACTCCTCTCGAAGGTGCACTAGGATCTCCGGTCCCAATTGCATTGGTGGCCACCACTCTAAATTCATATTCCACCCAGGGGTTGAGCTCCACAGCCATGGCTGACTCCATGTCTCCTGTCACTGGCTCTGGGTCTGCACACAAGAGTATTTCCTGTGCGTTTATTTATTCAGAACAACGTTGCAGTTATAGCACTTCAGTTTTCCTTATGTACAGTATATAATAGGTAAGTACCCTAAGTGCCAGCTTAGCGCTTTAAAGGTGTTTGCGGAAAGCACATTGAATAAATCAGTAAGGTATCATATGCCTTTTCTAAAATCCTCTCCAAAGAATAGTATAGCATGCAATAAACAGAAATAAAATGCAACCAGGAGAGGCCAGAGGTTTTTTTTATGGCCAAACAATCAAAGGTTTTGACTTCAATCATGCAACTAAGTAAGTGTTTCACTGTGAAAAGCCACTGAAACAGGCAAGAAGTGGAACAGATCTGGAAGAGCAACACAGCCTGGATTGTGGCCTACAAATTTTTTTTTTTACAAAGTCTGTTGACATAGTCTACATATGAAAACATACTGTGCATAACATTTCTTAAATCTAATCCTGTCAAACTGTAGAATGACATAAAAAAGGGTCACAATTTATGCCTGTATGCAAAATGTCAGTGTTGGGAGATTTTAACCTGCCTTTCAGTTAAAAACTAGTGTGAACTGAGCCAACAAAAGACTCCTTTGTTCTTATGGACTGTACAACTTCTTTATCATCCTCACAGATTCACTGTGACTTGTTATATTTTCACAGCAGGTGGTGATGTTACACAATTTGCTTTAAAGGTGATATATGGCATTTTGACGCATGAACAACAGCTTAAAACGTTACAGAGTGAAGGTGATTTCAACCATTTTTTGCAGTTTCAGCAGAACAAACCAATGCAATTAAATTACAGCCTCAGACTAAAGGAAAAAAAATCTGATTTTATGAATGTATTTAGAATAGAATTACAAGGAGATAATGCAACTAATCTAGTTGCTTCAGCACTGCCATAATCAAGCGTTGTCAATATTGATCCTGCAATAACAATCAAACATTGACTGAAAGCATATCCATGTCACAAATGAACCAGAGGTCTCTAAAGCAGTGGAGCTTACACTCTTATCATTCACAGCGGCTCACGATGAGATCACTCTGTCAAGCAGGCTGCTCTCCAAACATGAGCTGATAACTCTGTTTGTAAGGAGCAGGAGCTAAAAACCCAATCCCCTTCACGCTAATCTTAACAAGTTCAACACTGACAATATATCAGAGAGACCTAATTGTGCTTTATCAAATTAAATGTAGTTGAACAGACATGATGTGAGAGGAGGGTATACAAAGTATGATTTATATATCTGTGGGGATGAATCATTATCACACCTTAAACTCTGCTATAATTATCACACGCCATATTAAGATGGATTACACACGACGCTTAGCAAGCCTTCATTCTTTAATGCTAAGTGATAGTAATTGATGGCTATTCCATGTAGTTACAGAAGAAAAGGATTTCTTTCTAAGCACTGAAAGTGCGTTTTTTACTAAATGAACATAGATCGGTTTTATAATTCAAGCCCAAAAGGTTAATTTCCTACTTACTGCTGACATGACACTGACTAAAATTCACACCAGTGACATTTGATATGTGCTCAAATTACTTTCTGCTGAGCACCTCTGAAAAATAGCCGAATTCAACTAGAAAATGACAGAAAACTGTGTTTCATGTTCTTTATTAAGACCGACTAGCTGTCGCACTACAGCACCAGCCTCAAAGACTGAAACAAACGGGCGCATCAGCCACATCTCCTCCTTCGCTTAGTGTCTGCAGGAAGATGAAGTGACTCTTGCTCAACACGCACAAGGCAAGGAGCAAAATGAAATTACCCTTTTGAGAACAGTGGTATGAGTGCAAGAGGGAAGGGTAATATGTTGTATTAGTTAATAAGTGTTCTTATTTAAACTTGTACTACTGTACTACTACTTGGTAAGACAGTATTTTTTTAAAGCCATAAGCATTGTCGGGATATGACAGTGCTATTTTGTTGGAAACTGCAGTTTCAAAAAATAGTCAGTTCCAACAGAGTCTCATTTTAACTTTACTGGAAAAAATAAGCATGTTTAAAACTTGACATAAATGATCCCCATAGTTAATTTTAGCCTAAGACAACTTCATAGATATCGACTTTTAACATATCTTCTTGTGATTTGTTTAATTGTACTACTATACACGACAAGAGCATTTTTAAAGCCTTCTAAAATTAAAAAATTAAATATTTAATATTACAGTTAGTTAAAAATGCACTTGCTAACCAGGTTATCTAGAAACAAATTCACCAACTTCCAAGGTGCAAGGAGACGTAGAGGTAAGTTCAGCTGCATATTCATGACTCACATGGACAAGCAGATAAACTAGAACTAAAATAAACTCAGACTGCACTGGAGTGACTTCATACTCTGTTAGGCATAGCCTTCATTCAAACACTTGAATGAATGAAACAGTGAATACGATCAATTTGCTTCTTATTTATCCTATCGTATCCTATTCCTACTGTTAAAAATCTCACACGTAGAAGGCAATGTTTACATGGGCATCAGAGAGCACTGTTTTCATAGTTTTTTCTATAGCAACTGTTTAAAACGAGGAATTCAAACTTTTAATATAAGTAAGAGAAGATTGCCAAAGAAAATTGTATTTGTTTCTCTTGAAAACAGTAACCTTGATCAGGTTGGATTGATTCTCTATCTTGGTATAGAACTTTGGGCAGGATTACGACCTTTGTATATATCCTCACATTAACCTCCCAGATCTACAGGCTGCAATTTGCTCCTTATTGATTACCTGTTTTGACAGTTTGCCAACCTAATGAAAATGGGCTTCGGGCCTGTATATTATAAGTGCTGATAGGGCTGTGGTTGTCGACACCACGTGTCCACGACAGAGTGGCTGTGGTGTCTGTGATCTCCTCCACTATCACCACTCCAGGTGGTCCGGGGGGGCCTGGTGGAAGAAAAAGGAGACACAGATAAAACATGTTTGAAAGTTTAAAAGAAAAAAACGCTTCTGAAATGGCCACGCAAAAAAGGAAAAAACCAAACAATCATCAATCTTTGCTGCTGTTTGAATCAATTTTTAAGCTGGCCCATTGTGATGTTTTCATTATGGGCTGTTACAATTAGATACACTAATGGATGCAACTGCGGAAGCATTAGGAGGGAAATGCAGCTGTGCGTGTATGGTGACAAAACCAGCTCCCTGTTGTAATCTTTACACAAACAGACACCAGACAAGAACACAACATACTAAACTGACTAAAGTGAAGCAGGATGCAGGTTGACACAGATTCATTGCCAAGGATTTGACGATGATTAAGGGATAGCGACGCTTCCTTTTTGGATTTTTGGAGGGAATTGCCAGTTCTGCTCAGCGTGACTGGACGGCAGGCCTTCCTCTGTTTTAATACAGCTGAACATATGTTTACCTAAGTCTTCAGAGGTAAACGTATACTGCAGCTAAAGCAAACATCTAAGGACTCTAGAGGGAACAGCTGTAAATGAAAAAGCAGACAGGTGGCGCGCTCAGTGAAAATCAATCTACTGTGTCCCCCCAAAAGTGCCCATGAGAAAGCTACACTGCAAGGGCCATTTCTTTGCACTGTGGGATCCAAATAATTACTGTCATAGGCGTCTATATGGAATGTTTTGCCAGTGTTTGGGCAGTGAATGAGTTGATTTCTATTAGCTACAGCTAGTTAGCAGCTTAAGCTTTGACAGGTAGGAGACAACTTACTGTTTATTTTATGTCCTTTCTTATTAATAGTATATGGTATTTAAATGTTGTATCTGCAGATGATGCAGATGCTTAAAATAACAATTTGAATTGTAGATGTTTTGTATCTTGGAAACAAAGATATTTTCATTATATATAAAAAAAACTGAAGTCTGCATGCAAATAACTGCATCAACTCAAAATTAATGTGAACGATACATGCTAGCCATTGCCAGTAATAAATACCATCCTTTCTGCAGATGTGCAGTTGACATGACAAATATCCACCTATAATGATGTCCGGGGGATGCATTCGTGCTTCTCTACCATGTTTTATATTTTTTGTTATTAACTAATGCATTTGTTTTGTTTTGTCAGCTGTAATGAAAACATATTAAACTGTGGCTCATAACTAGAGGTGCATATTAAATTGCATACTTTACATACTCTGCTAATAATAGCACAGATAATAATTCATTTCTAGGGAGCTGTGTTGCAAATCCCCCCACCGTTTTTCATCCCAAGTTACCTGTCTGATTGCTCACCATAGGTTTTCTAATAAAAGTGAAAAATCCACAATGTCAAATGAAAAAAAAAAGAAGTAAAATAACGACAAACAAAACTATTTTTGTTGTACTGGGTTTTAGTGGAGTTTCTGTTCATAGTTCCTCTCCCTTAAAGAGTAACTTTCTTTCAACCTATCTCCCCTCTGATTGGCTGGCTGTCAAAAATGTCACACAACTGGTATGGGTTACTGCTATAAGCCTGAGATGACCATATTAATGCCACAGCATCCCTACTCAGTGACATCTTTACATATAAGCGTAGTAATAATTTTTTTAGCTGAAGGTTAAAAAGATGACTTCATTACTTGAAATTATGAAATTATAATTGTTATATATGAGAGAAAATGAAACACATTCGAGGTTTACTTTCAACCCCAACACTAACAGTTTGAGTCTACCTGCACAACAGTATTCCAGTGTCACTCACCAACCACTGATATTAAAGTATTGCCCGATTATAACACAGACAATCAACAGGCAAAGCTTAACTTGACATAGATTTGCTTTCATTATAAATATTCCTGCCATCTCCCATGAAAACTCCCCAGGCAATGAGGCTTAAATAGTGTCACTCATAAAATGATGATTAGCCTGACAATGCGTTAATGTGTCATTACAACAGTCAAAAAAAACAAAAAGCCCAGAACTTGCATGGGCAATTTTCAGCAACAATCAAAAAATAACCAACGCATTTGATCACTAGACATTTCAGTCAATCTATTTAACAGCACATAGCAAACCTGTTCATGCAGATGCAACATCTGCTGAGGACATTCACCATGATAATGTAAAATTAGTAGAAATGATCAAAAAGGGGCAATAATGTGGAAGTAGTCTTGGCACAATTGTCCCCAGCAGGAGCAAATCTCTAATGATCACTGTAATTAACCAACTTCCCAGATGAGCTGCACTTGTAACAAATTGGGCTAATTTAATAGATTCCAAGAAATTGTTAACATTATTTCAGAGAATTACTAATAGCTTTAAAGCACTGGCTCACTAAATTTGAAAGTCTGTCTTGGGCCCACATGTGCCCAATGCCCATATGTTCACCGAGATAGTTTTTCATTATGTCAATGTTCCTGTTCACCTAAAAGCTAGCCAAGTGGCACAGTGACTTGGACTAAATTCTCCAAGAGTGTGCAATACGGTAATTCTGTACTGCAGTTGTGGATTAGTTCAAGAGAAGCAGTAAGTCGCCAGCAATAAAGAGCGCGCAAGACGTCACAGTGTACTGCCAGATAACAAGCTTACCTCGCACAAGAAGTTCTGCCTCTGCAAATACAGTGTCAGCGCTGGTCTGGGCTCTGCACCCGTATTTCCCAGCATGCTTCAACAAAATGTTCCTAATCATCAGATCCACTGTTGAAGACTGCTGCAATTGGGAAAGGAAAGCATTAAAAAGTTAGGTATTAGGCAAGCCTAAATGTGCTCGACACAAAAAGTGTGATTCCTTTACATCTTGTAGAGGCTCATGTGGCTTGAAAAATTCCTGTTTAATTCAGGTGCTTGCTTGGTGCTACATTCTTCAGCTACCCGTATTTTCTCTCTGCTGAAATGAGAAATGCCTAAGGCAAGACTGGGAATAATTCAAAGTCTACAGGCAGCTGTTTAGCAGGAAACCTGATTAAAATTACAAACCATGCATCAGCCAGGCTTCTGTTGTGCCTGTAAAGAATTGTCACTGCAAATACTTCCTCCCTAGAGGACAGGTTGTGGCAGAGGACATATCAGGGCAGATGTGATTTTAACATCCTCTGTTGATAAAGGAATAGTGACATAAACAGGACTCCCTGCTAGTAGCTTGCTGATTTGTTTTCAACTTTAACATTTTATGGTTGGTCACAATTATGGTGACCAATTATTTTTTTGCAGAGAGGGAAAATAGCACCTCTGAAAAAACACAAAACTAAATTAACTTGTATAAAAATGTTGCACCTTGAGGCAGAAAATTATATATTGATCTATTGATCATCAATTGATCTGCTGGTCCTAAACAAACAAGTGAAACATAGAGGTCAGAAGCGGTCCAGCAAAAATAACAAAGATAAATATGAAGAAGGTGAAAAGACAAGGTTAGTGAAACAGTCCTGTAGCTGAGGGAAGCCAAAGGTTACATTTCTTTCTGTGTATATTCTGCTTTTGCTGGTACATCGCATATAAAGGATCATTGATCCTGTATACCCTGGTCAATTCTAGAGGATAAAAGTCAAAGAGGAGATACTGTGCTATATTAACTCTAGATGGGAATAACTACCGTGTACTTGTTGTGAGCAGAATCTTAGACTTTGCCATAACCAAGCCAAGCTTGTCAGCTTTGAAGAAAAGCTGACAATAGCCTTACCTCTCATACTAAATCACTGGTGACCCTGATAAACCTTCAAAGCTGAGCCAGTATGAGTCAGTGTCTCATTTTCACAGTTCACAGGTGAAATTCAAAACAAAAGGACTGTCTTTGATATGCATAAATGGGTTATTTATTGACTCGCTTTGATGATACCACAAGGGTGTCTGACCTTTGGCGGACCTGATTCTTTTTCAGGTGTAACAAGTGTTCGGTTCAATAAGAATACTAGTAGGAAAATTAACTTAAATAGGTTGGTTGACAGGCTCAATGAATGTGGAAAAATTAAAATTAAACAAAAGGGAAAAAAGCCTTCTGTTTACACAGAACATATGGATATTTATGCAGATAATTAGATAGACAGAGATAAATAGTTAGATAGGAACAAAAGCAAATGTGTTAAAATTGCTGTTAATAGTACTATTGCTCTTACTCGGGCTCTTACTGTTTGGATGTATTCAAAGTGGCCACCGTCATACTGAAAGTTGATTGGTTTCTGGTTGAAGAACCACTGGAAAGCCACATCCAGTGACGTGTCATGTGTCGCCTTGCAGCTCAGCACCACACTCTCCCCGACAGTCACCTCCACTCTGCTCGGGCTAAGCACCACACGCATGGCCTCTGAAAGCACAAAGCTGCTGCACTGTCACCTCAGGCTAACGGAAGGCAGTGCATTTAGCTGTGACATCAGAGGCAGAGCAATCACGGGAACCCAAGCCTAACCTGGGCAAAAACACTCACCTTTGTCAGATAAATATCCTGGTTAGCTCTGTTCTAAACTGTGCGCAGTGCAGCTATGAGACATACTATTACACTGCTAGAGTGTGTCCTTGTAATATGATTCTTGAATGTGAGAGGCCTTCTTCACGGCTGAGCAAGCACAATAAATTCCCTGGCACCCGAGCAAAGGTGGGGAGGAAAAAATGACATTGGGGACTGTTTACTGGTGGCCGACTTGTGCTAATTTGGCAGAAAATAAAGGCCTTCAGGGCATCACTTACCTTTTACCCACAGTATGGCAGTCATCTCTGCCGAGCCCAACTGATTCTCTGCCCGGCACACATAGTTCCCCTCATCCGCTCGGCTGGAGTTAACAATTTTCAGAGTGTTGTTCCGTAACAGCATAATCCTATAAGAAAGGACACAAAAATCAATACTGGTATGAGAAACAATTCAAATAACAAGTTCAAGCATGAGGTTATATGTTTTGGGGTTGTTCGGGTTACAAGAATAGTAACATTCACTATCGGTAAGAGCATATGCAATCTCATGAGATATGCTTGAAATACTAACAACTAGATCTACATCTTAAAGTTGTTTATATAACTCAATTTCAACAAACTATGAAAATAAACACATGAAATAAAGATTAATCATAGTAAAAATGTGAAAATGAATTTGATTTTTTGATACCACTAAATAGCTCCACCATGCACAGGATTAAAGGGAAATGCTTTTAAAGATAATGAGGACAAGGTTTTGATGTCAAGAACAGAGAAAGTTATTTCTCTGACTTTCAATTCCACTACAATGCTTTGCTATATTTAATCTTTAAAAGAACACAATCAGCTGCAATTTATTCTAATTGCAGAATAATTTAAAAGTCACTGATGAAACATTTCAGTACAAAATCTGCAGAGAACACTACACAAAGTAAAATAATAAGAATAGATGACAAGATTCTTTGTTAGGTATACATAAATAGTGCATTCATCTTACAGACTGCTCATGGTAGCGCCAGAGAAACCTTAAATGTTCATTTAATGTATCTAAAGCAAAAACTGTCAAATGCAGATGTACATGTCACCAAGCTGCCCTCCTTAAATACACACCGGAGACACAAAAAGAAACAGCCACAATCCCACAGCTTTCCCGTCTCCAGTTGAAAGACAATAGTAATTAGGTTTTAACATTTCTCTCTGAGTTGTAAATAACAGCTGGAAAATGCATTGGTTAACATAAGATAGCTGTGGCTGTAACTATATACAAAAAGCCTGAGAGCAGGTGTGTGAGCAGATGGCTATAGAGCAGGATTCATGTTAAAGTATGGCATTGTGACCATGTTGTGATCATGTCACGCTGCTCTCTAGGGCAAACCGATTCCTTTGTGATGTTTATGTTATGTCTAATTTTAAACGGGGAGGTGGTTAATACTTTGAAATTATTGTTAGTTTTGTTTTTTCAAATTCTTGCCTTTGAGGCAAGATATATAAAAGTGTATGAACTCGCACCAATTGGCAACTGAGGTGCATCCACGTACTTTTTCTTTTTAATTAGAAAATTAATTTCACTTGTCAAAAATAACAAGGGGGTGTGAGGTTTTCCGGTCTTTTGCCGTAATTTAATTCACATTATTTGGCATTCACATTTACAACACTGAGCACTTTCATCATGGGCAAGGTGATTAAAATTGGCAAGGGGATCTTCACGAGGGCGTGACTAAAAAATCTTGCCACACATACACAATTCTGTGGCAATCTGCAGCCAGGAGACATTTTTCAATTAGCGTAAAAAAATTTACATCTGACAAGGACACTGAGGCAGAAAGGACAAGATAGGGAACGCTGGGTAAACAGAATATGTGATGTAAACATAAGAAGATCACAGCTAAACTATAGGATTTGAAAACTTCATCTAAAGAAAGATCTCTGAAGTGAAATAAAACAGATTGCAACAATATACTAATTCACATATGAAATTAGTAACCTATTTAAATTATTTGTGGAAAACATTTTGCAATAATAAAAAAATGGTGAAATTATGCTCTTCCTGATTGGCTCTCAAACAAAGTGTTTGTAGATTTCAAATGAGTCTGCCATGTGCTTTCAAACTAATAGGATTAATACTTTCTATTTAAGAGACAAAAGCCCTGAACATTAGTGGAAATCCATGTTAATTACAAACCTTCATTAAGTCAGCACAGCTGTCAATGCCAGATAAACGTGACGCTCGATTCCTCCCGGTCTTTCATGAATAGGACGTCTCTACACCCATAAACTCTTTACTATTGGAAATGGCAGAAAATCCTTACAGGAGTCACTCTGACCAAGACCTGCAAACGCATATCTCCTCGTCTCTATTTTGGATTTTTCAGATAGAAATCGTCCTCTCACAAGATTGATCTCCATTTGAACAGCACCTCCCACAAACACACAATTACCTGCTTAACCTACTATAGCGACCTTAAGTTGCAATGCATAAGATGTCAAATTGTAATTAGATCTGAGTCTGCGATTATCAAAACGCTGAATATGTTAAGAGAAAATCTATACGTAAATGTGAAACACTGATTGTAGAGCTTATAAAGAAAAAAAACAACACCTCACAAATCTAAAGATCGCACTTTATAGTGAATTATATATTACTAGGAGGGGAGAGATTAGCAATTTCAGACAGTTTATTTGAAGTTAGATATTAAACAAGATTAAGGTTGTGTTGTGATATGAAAAACATCTGCAAAGGTTTGACAAAAACCTTAGCGCCATTAATCACGACCCATCCATCAGTTGCAAGAAAAATGTCAAAAAGAACCCTATGAAGACTATTTTAAATTTAATCGAAAATGAAATAAATAGCACAAACTTCCACTAACCTCTGAAATGGTCCTGATAAACTAATCCCTGAATATTCTTCCACCTGTTAGAGAAAGGAAGATTTGTCCCTGCCTGTTTGAAGGAGCCACATACTGAGGATCTGATTATCAACTGGCTGTCCTTGCTGTGAGGCTGTTCAACAGACTGCTGAATCTTGGCCGATAAACAAAGGTTCCATTCTCTCACTCAAAACTTGAGATGCTCAGCCATGACTGATAATTTCAGCGGCATCGCTCAGTTTGATTGATAGACCCGCGCCTTGCTCAGCCCCCTCTAGGTGCAATGGAGAGATGTTTCTCATAAAAGATGATGCATCAAACTGCATGTGAATTCCAAATGCAATTGTGTGGTCTAAATTGTCAGCATCCTTGAGAAGGAGGTGGGGTTGAGTATGAGTCTCCAGAGCTTTGCCAGTACCTAAGGTGTTTTATTTTAACAGTGACACTTTATTTCAGTTACAGTAATGAAACTGTGATGTGTTACAACAAGACATGTAGACAATTCCTCAAGGGCCTGAGCTCCAATGATAACAGTGGAATTTATGCCATAAAACTAGGATGAATAACAATATAAAGATATCGAGGGAGACAAACTTTTCATGACTTCATACATATTTTACAGAGCAATTAACTTTCTCTCATAATATTTTATTCTCTAAACTGTACAGATGAACTAAAAATCAGATTCTATTACAAAAAAGAGCTGCGGCACTGTAAATCTACGACTATTCAAAGAAAATGTATGCTGCCTCTCCCAGTGATAAAAGTGGAAATGAATCCTTTGTCAAGTCTAAAAGATTTCTTTCCAAACACTGAAACACTTCTAACAACATATTATTATACAGGATGCTCTACTTAAGATAGATTATGTGTTTTACATGTTTATCTTAGTTTTTACACAAATACTTGTACATAATCTTAGGCTTGTGGTGATATACTGTTTAAAAGCAAAAATCATAATTAAGAGTAGAAATCTACCCTACTAATAGACACGCCTGTAACATTGAGCCCCTGTACACAGTGCACACGACATGTATCTACAGTGGTTTTTGAAAACAACCATATCACACCATACACCGTGTTGAACATATGTCACATTTCTAAGTTTAACATGATGACACACACATTACACACTCAAATATCCTAAGCAGAGCTATTAGCTCTGAGGTTCTTGCAAGTTGCATGTAAAGGGACAAATGCACAAAAACAATTTAAAAACTCCATGCATTCTAATAAACAAGATCAAAATAAGATATCCAGTATGTTAAAAGTTACTTTCATTTGAGAGTGGTCATGTTTGTACCTTTTATTTGGTATTATCCTCCGGTCTCCTCTCTTCCATGTTATCCGTGGTTTGGGTGATGCCTTTGGTTTGCAATCTAATGACACATCTTTTCCAAGTGTGGCTATGACCCGTATGGGATTGGGGAGAAAAACGGGTGCTGATGCTGTGTAAGACAAACGACAAATATTTCTTTAATAAAGATTCACTACTTTAAGTGCTTATTTTAAGGGACATTTGATCGTGGATGTAGCTTTAAAACAATCTATGAATCAAATGACTTCTAACAAAATGCAGTATTACCATCTTCTACCAGAATGTAAGCCCCCACTTACAGCAAAATTCCACAAGCTAGCTGAATAATCTGTTCAGTGGAAATTTGGATTCTTGTTTTATTTTATTTCATCTGAAACTGTTTTCAAATTCACCTGCTTACTTAAGAAATAAAACTAAATAAACAAAACAAAACAAAAAAAACCCCCATATACCTGATGCTTATTGCTGTTTTAATTACTGTGCGATTGCTGAAACTTAAAAAAGTTAAAAGCATAATGCAGTTCTGACTTTTCAGCTGTGGTATTTCAAAGTAATTATTTTAAAAATGCTAGAGGGTTCAGGCTGGCACATCATGACTCAGAACACTGTGTTAATCGAAATTTACTGCAAATAACTACAATTTTCATAACAAGTATTACAAGGAGAGCTTTTATGCATACATGTATTCTTTTATTTACTGTGAAATGAGCCACTTTGGCTATGTATTATAATCACACACACATACATATATATATATGAAATTTCAATTAATATAAGTGCCTTGCAAAAACAAATGAAGCAATAATTTTGTAAGAAAAAGGCTTCAGGCATTAACGTTGTGGCGCTAGCATATAGCTTAGTTACAAATCAAGGCCATCTACAGGCTACAGGGCTTAGTCAACTGTGATTATTCAAATTCTGAATGATGCTTCATAGGTGACATTATACACAATGACAATTCAATCCCATCTGTAGCTACAGGCTGACCCCCTCTCTCCTTGTGACACTTGTGTCTTTGAGCCTCAGTAGCTGTCTGAGTGGCAGAGGTCCCTCTAGACACGAAAGTAGCAGAAAACAGAGCAGTTGCTGTGCGTATTTGTTTTAATCAAAATAAGAGCAGGCCTACAGCTGCTGGTGGCAGTACCCGTATTACTTCACCCGCCACGCTCCCATAAGAGCTGGATCGAGGACAAGATCACAGACGTGAGGGCAGCCGCTGCCCCCACATAGCCTCTAGTGATCGCTCATCTGCAGGCTGTTATTAGTCATGTAATCTGTCCTGATAGTGTTTGCTTGTGGACATCTCCACAGAGCACAGGTCACCAGGAAGATGTGCCTGGGGGTTATACTTATGAAAACATTCGTCAACAGTCTCTAAATATCACAAGTGTGACTCTGTCTCCAAGGAGGGCAAAAAGCACCTCCTCGTCAGCACAGATAAAACTTTTTAGAAAAACAGCACTTTTGGTTCTTGCAGGCAAGCCTTTGAATTTAAATCAACTGAACAGTGATTGTTTTACACTGGTTTTATACTAATCTTTTAAATATTGGGCAAAAAAAAAAAAAAAACATATCCACTTGCAGTAAGATTTTCAAAAGGCCACAGACTTGCCTTCAAAAAAGGGCAAGCCATACAGACAGTAAATCAAACTGTCCCTCAGGGAAACATGAAAGGGGAATGGGTGTCACAGATGTGTCCCAGTATAGAAAATGACAGGGAGAAAATACTGCATCAAGACAGAACAGTGGACAGCTATTCAGTATGACTGTTATGTTTTTTACCCAGGAGCCTCAAGAAAGAACACAGCTTCTTTGGCCTTTAATATCATTAAAGTGCTTCTGATGGAGGTTTTGTTATGTACAAAAAACCAAACCAGCAACAAGAAAAAGATACATATACTCTGATACTCTGTTAGAAATGATGAGAAAACTTCACCATCAATATATAGACCATGTAGGCCGATATATTAATGGTTATAAGTGATTATTAAGTGATAATAGTAATGACTGACTAATAAATGGCCGATGAAAGTCATGTCCGGATCGAAGATTTGTTTTCCTAAGTAATGGGAGAAGTAATGTAGTCTGGGCTTTGATGACAAACGATAGAGCGAAGATAAGATTCTAATGGAGTCATTAAACTCCATCAAAGAAACCATTGATGTCTTCCTCTTAGTGTTTGCTCCCATTAGTATAAATCTATACCTACAAGTCATTGGTTTTTGTTTTCAGAATAAGGTAGAATTATTCAGGACTCTCCTAAGCTTAATGCTTGCAGACACCTCACTGAATATAACTATAAGAGGCGTTCTTTTATTCATGCCGCCCACCGCCAGGGTTAAATCAGGGACCATTGATTGGCAATCAGCACATCTCACAGTTCAGTGTTCTCCGCTTGCATTTCAGCAACCCGCCCTTACCTATCATGTAGTA
This sequence comes from Aulonocara sp. 'chitande type north' Nkhata Bay, assembly GCF_057382095.1. NCBI lineage: Eukaryota > Metazoa > Chordata > Actinopteri > Cichliformes > Cichlidae > Aulonocara > Aulonocara sp. 'chitande type north' Nkhata Bay. Next base: position 33,339,656 of record NC_141357.1, read on the forward strand.
CCTTATTCAGCTGTCAATACTGAATGTCTGCAATTTATTCTTTGCAGACATTCAATAAAACAATATGCAGAAAGGGAAAGTAACATAATTAAAGTAATTCACACCAACCCTTTCTGTTTTTGATACATTCTTTTGCTCAACTTAAATCCATTTAGCTGATACCTAAAATCTGGAGTTCAGCATTAGAGTAGATGGCCGCATATTTGTTTTCTGCAACACACTGGTACATTCCCGAGTCCGCCTGCTGCACTTTGTGAATGGTCAGTTCCCCATTCACTATTTCAAGTCGACCCTGGAACAAAAAAAAAAAAAAGAAAAAGAATAAAGGAATATCCCTCCTGGATGCGGAGATAATTTGCAGGATTGTACTGCATATAGTCGATGTGAAGATTCACAAGGATGATTCAGATGTTCCATAGAGCAAAAGAAAGGGTACTGTGAAGTAAAATGGGTACCTGCGATGTCAAGGGCAAACCATTACGAAGCCAGCGATAGGTGGGCCGGGGCCTCCCAATGGCCTTGCACTCCCATTGGAGCTTCTCTCCACTATCCATCTGAGTATCATTAATCATTCTGACCCACTGCGGGAGGGCTTGAAGATAGAAAAAAAGATTACGAATAAGTAATGTATCCTTGAAGTGCACACCAGGTACAAGAACGTGCATGCATGAATACATCGTCAACGTACAACGTAAAAGGCTGAATTTTGTATTAGAGTTGAATAAAATCAGTCACTGATTAAAAATAAACTATTACGATTACTAATTTATAAATTACGTTTCAAATCAGATGTGCCATGTATTTGATGTTTGTGTACATGTTGCTTTTATTAATCTCAGTAATATTTTATGTTTTAATTAGTTAATTTGAGCATTTTAATCTTTAAAACCATCAAGTCTTTTGTTTTTGCATTCTCTTTCATGTACACTAATGTTTTTTATTTGTTGTTTATCACTTAACACAAAAGTCCTCAAATCTGGGCACTCCTTAATGGTTTTTGGTAACATGAAACAGAATAGCATGAAAAAGCAAAAGAGAAGTTTTGATTCATGTACTGCACAACAGATCTATAGCTTATTTTGGGGACAAGAAGTAAGTGTATTAAACCTTTATATTAATTAGTACTACAGACCATGCAAATTGGTTTTGCATGTATTTTGCAAGAAAAAAAATTTCAAGCCCAGCTTTTTATTGGGGCTCCGATGTGTAGAAAGCCACTCTCGTAGGGATCACTTTCATGTTTTTGTGTTATTGTCAAGCTAACATGCTCAAAACTGTAGGGAGGTGATAGTAACTGAAGGAAATCAAGAACTAAAACTTATGTCAAGAGGCAGGAGCACTTTTGCACTGAATCAAATCAAATCCCAAGTGAGTAAGCACTGAAGCAATTTTGCTTGTTTGTTCGCTACACTTATTTGTATCATGTATGTCAAAATCTTCTATCTTTCCTTCCACTTCACTGCTGGTCCAAGGCCAAGGCAAACTATGCAATAAGCAACTGCCCTTCCTGGGGACTCACCATCAGACTTTTCTCTTTTTCTCCACAGCCTACTTTCTTGTGTTCCCAAGGCTCCATCCACATTTCCTGTTCAACTCCACATACTGCAGAAAATCTCTCTCACAACTCAAGATCTTAACACTGTATAGGCTGTAGGTTTTTCTTTTTATCTTCTAGTCTCTTTCCATCTTGCACCTCTGATCTGTGGTTGTGACTTTTTTAAATTCTTGTACATTTACAAGATTATAAAATATACAAGAACCTTTTACTGGGGCAGGAACATTCTGTCAGTCTTGTGCGGGAAAGAAAATGCTAATCAGCGAGTCACAAATCCAGAGTATTTCTAGTTTATTTTAATCCCTTTTAGCTTGAATGTCTTTCACTCTCAAACAAGACCTTATAGGCAAACATCAATATATATATATATATTAGGGGTGCAACGCTGGGGTCTATCACACCAGGCAAGACCCCAGGTGCAGGCTGTGTAAAGATGCCCCAGAGACAATCCAGCACATAACAGCAGGGTGCAAGATGCTAGCAGGCAAGGCATACATGGAACGCCATAACCAAGTGGCCGGCATAGTGTACAGGAACATCTGTGCCGAGTATAACCTGGAAGTCCCGAGGTCAAAATGGGAGATGCCCCCAAGGGTGGTGGAGAATGACCGAGCTAAGATTCTGTGGGACTTCCAGATACAGACGGACAAAATGGTGGTGGCTAACCAACCGGACATAGTGGTGGTAGACAAACAGAAGAAGACGGCCGTAGTGATCGATGTAGCGGTTCCGAATGACAGCAATATCAGGAAGAAGGAACACGAGAAGCTGGAGAAATACCAAGGGCTCAGAGAAGAGCTCGAGAGGATGTGGAGGGTGAAGGTAACGGTGGTCCCCGTGGTAATCGGAGCACTAGGTGCGGTGACTCCCAAGCTAGGCGAGTGGCTCCAACAGATCCCGGGAATAACATCGGAGATCTCTGTCCAGAAGAGCGCAGTCCTGGGAACAGCTAAGATACTGCGCAGGACCCTCAAGCTCCCAGGCCTCTGGTAGAGGACCCGAGCTTGAAGGATAAACCGCCCGCAGGGGCGTGCTGGGTGTTTTTTATATATATATATATATATATATATATGTGTGTGTGTGTGTGTGTGTGTGTGTGTGTGTGTGTGTGTAAGTCTAACCAAAAAGTTGTAATGCTTCTTGTGACAACTTTTTGATGATGTTTTTGGCTTTAGAACTCACTTTAAATATATTTTACTTAGCTTAGCCAAAGCTTATACATATATTTCTGGCATGTTTTTGTTTAAGAAATTAAATCCTCCAAATAATGTCCATATTAGCGTATACTATGACACACCTTCCCAACTTAAATGGTGCACATTTCACTGTGGTTTATTTCTTGTGCAGACAGTGTGACACCCGCATTATTGAGCTGTTTCTCTCACAATAACATGCCAAGCACGTTCTATTCTTTCCATATGGCACCTTCAGTAGAATACTTTTTTTGTGTGGTTTGATTGAATGATTATGGTCAGAAAGGTCTCCCTCACAATAAAAGTGCAAACTACCAGCTAACCTGTGTAAATTACATTTAGTGTGAGGCTGCTACAAATTAGGCTCACTATTCTCCTTGTGATGTCAAGAGAATGGAGGTTGCCAAGAAGAACAGGGCCTTGAAAACGTGTCCTACCAAGGTTGAAGCAGTCCATTATCTTGGGCCTAGCACATGGCACAAATACTGAGGAACTGGGAGTCATGCAGCCTCAAAGATAAGTTTATGATCACAGAAGGCGACAAACCAGGCAGAAATTCATTATTAGAAAACTAAAAACTGTTCTTAGGTGAAATTCACCCCAAAATGAATAATCATACACAAATACAAAACAGATAATGAAAATTCTTGATTAAATTTTGCAGTTCTTCAGTATTTTTTAGATGAGATGTATCATCAATAAATAAATAATAATTGTTAATAATATAAACAATACAGAAAAAAAATCAAATTATGCACCTGGGAGCAAACACAGAAGTCTATTAAGCATCAAATGAACAGGGATGTAGTTTAGAAGAAGACACACTTATTAAGTTCTCTCTCAGCTCAAACAAAACAACACATTCCTTGCTGTGATGAATCCTTGCTCTTGGATTATCTTGGGTAGATCAATACATAATTATAGCACGGGCTGTTCAGCAAATTCCTAAGGAACAGTCTTCAATTTGAAAACACTAAGTGGCAAAGATTACTTTATGAAAAATGAGTAAGAAATTCAGAAGGACCAAAATAGCAGAGCTGCTGGTTAGACTGTCATTCCTGGAATGAATGAACACTTGTTCTAATACAAGCACATTCTTAGATAATGCATAATAATGGAGTGTGTGTGTGTGTGTGGTAGTGGTGGGGTGTTTGCCAACACCACATAATCAAAATGTGCCATTTTTTTCCCTAAACCAGTGAAGACAAAAACATGTAAAAATACTTAGACTCACTGTAGACCTGCAGATGTCCCTTGAAAGCAGTGCTTCCTCTTGGATTCTCAGCTTTGCATTCATAAGTTCCCGAGTCCTCTAGTTGAATATTGGGAATCTCTAGCACAGCCTGAGATTTACGGAGTCTTGCTTTCTTGGGGATGTTGCCATTTATCTTCCTCCACGTGATGGTTGGCACTGGGCTGCGAGAAGAAGAAAGTAGCATGGCACACCACAGCATGTAATACAGTAGCATAAATAATACTGAACTACAGTATAAAGTGTACAAGCAGAATTACATACAGTACGATCATGATTCAATTCAGAAATAATCATTTAAAGAAATTCAAACTCAGGGCTTCCTTAAGAAAAGGGACTAGAATAACATGTACCATATACTCACAGATAAATGATCTTGTAATGACACTTTCAAATGCTCCAAGAAATTTAGGACTTGTCTTTAATAAATTTTAAATATATGCAGCCTGTGAAAGCTTTAAAAGATATTTAAACCTTTTGCATCTTCAACTCTCTATCACTGATATCCCTCTTTAATCGAATTTAATCGAAATCGAATTTCCCAGAGGAACCCACCCGAGGGATTAATAAAGTTCTATCTTATCTTATCTTATCTTAATGATCATTGACTTTTGAATGATGAAAACAAGTGGTTTAAAAGTTTGAAGTAAGAATCTTTATGGTGCTTTTGCATTGAACTTTTTTTGACTCATAAAAATGTATACAAATACAAACTTTATGTAAAGAGCTTTAGCAGGGGGACCTTGCAGACACTGCAAGACTAAAATCCATCACAACGCAGTTTGTGTTACCTCTGCTGTTCTTGGTGGGTATCGTCCCAACTGTCTTCTGAAACTCCTGCCATATTTTTTGGGCTGATTCACCACGTGATCATCAACACTCCATGAGGCAAGATTTTGTATGAAGCTCTGGATCAAGGGTGATTTATGACCATGTTATATTTCTTCCACTTCTAAATAATTGCAGCAACATTAATCACCTTCTTGCAGGCCATTCCAGCTAGGGCTGTGCGATATGACCAAAATCTCATATCCCGATATAAGAATTCTATCGTCCTGATAACGATATAAATCACAAAAATGTAAAATTTTCTGTAAATTCTGTGAATCTCGGGCAGCTCGTCTTGCGGGAAGTGTTTTCAGCTGCGCGTCATGTACCTGGAGTCGAGTGTTTTAACCGATGCATGAAACGATACATTTTTAGACATAAGTTGTAAAGGCCGCCGTTTCCTTTGTGAGTATTTATTACACGGCGTGCTGCGGGGAAAAGCCTGTCCTAACGTCTGCGTGTAAGGTTTATTTTTTAGCACCTGGCGGCTCTTTTTTAATTCTCATCCGTAAATAATCTGCTCTTTCACGTGATTCCATTTATTTTGAAAAGTCTCAACAGGATCTTGAGCTTTATTGCGAAAGGTTTATGTGGAACATAAACAAGCGGACACGCGATGTATGGCGTTATTTTGGTGAAGTGAGTGAAGAAAAGCTATTTCAAACACTGAAATACATTTTTTGCACGCAGCAATGAAGTTTGTTCACTCAAATTTAGCTTTTCTTTGCTCAAAATAAATTTCTCCTCAAAATGCAACACTTGCACCTGCAAATTTTTTTTACGTGTGCTCAGAATAGTGGCATAAAAATAACGCCATAGTAATGCTGTTACCGTTGTTGTTGCTAACCACAACACATAAAAACAGGCGCTTGTCCGTCTGTAGTGTGGTTATATTAAATATAAGAGAAAGAGAGAACTTTAAGAAATTAATATAGCCACTACAGTGACCATCAAAACGATGAAAAAATATTGCCGTAAACAGTTTATTTTGCGACACCACGAAACGATAGATGTTTTTATATCGTCATCCGATATATATCGTTATATCGAACAGCCCTAATTCCAGCCTTCTGCAGGTCTACAGTTTCTGTCCTTTGACAGCTCCTTTGGCGGTGAAGAGGTTGGTGAGGTGAGGTTGAGAGGCTGGAAAGGCAAAAATTGATTCTGTGGACAGATGTGCTTCATACACACTGAGATTAGGAGTATTTATAATTGACTGAATGATTCCAATCTGTGGAAGCCAGAATTCTGGCTGGTTTGTGGCAGATCAAATACTTTTTCATGTTACATGTTTTTTCCTGTATTTTTGGTTCATATCATGTCTCTCTGTAACTACCATAAAAATTAGAGACTGCTCATTTTATTTATTTTATTCATGAACAAACTCACTCATTTAATTGAGCGTGTTTCTAAATACAGCAGGGGATTGAATAATTAGTTCCATCACTATGCTGTATAATTTCTATCAAGATCTTGAGGTAAAAGACAACTTTGGCTGTCATCTTTCATTTGCACATAAGTCATGAAAACCCATGATAGTAATTTAATGTTCTGCTCTGCATATCAAACAATGACCCTTTGACCACCCAAGATAGATGTGTCTCACTTGTTACAGTAAATATATATATAATAGATATAACAGATACCAGACATTCGAGGAAAAGGGACATTATTCAAATGAGGTTATTACAAGATCAGGGTTTTTTCTTTTTAAATAATTGATATTCCAGCAACCATTATCAACGCCTGTTTATTCATGTATTCCCCTAAAGATCCCTTTGATAGATTACTTGCACATGCAGAGAGTGAATGTCATCCTATGTATAAGCACAGTATCAGTAGTGACTATATGACTAGATTTGACAGTTTTGTGAAAGATAGAAAAGTGACACCATACAAAGCTCCACTGAACCCATCAATCATTTAGTCAAGACAGAAATGTTACTCCCTTGAGCTGCAATGGACTCAAATTAGGATTCATATCACGTTTTATTAAACAAATGTTTCTTTTTCATTTTGGACAGAACCTCCGTGTGATGTTCGTGACTTGTGAATAGGAATAGTTTATAGTTTCCAGAAAGAACATGTTAGAATTACCAAAACCCCAGATTTCTGAACATGAGTATACTCTTATCTTTACTAGAAAGAGTCACAAAGACTTAATCAGTATTCATGAATATGCCATTGAGTTGCTGTGATGCACTTCATTGTATGTTATTGATGGACAATTTTCTGGAGACCTTTGCTCCAACTAAACTGTTGACAAGTCAGATAACAAAGGAAATCTGTAGGGACTATGAGAGGTTGGACGATGGGGGTAAAACTTCCTGAGTCCATGGAAGGATTTTGCTTTGGAGACTGAATAATAAGCACTGGGCCTGCACATGTTTGCTGGACTGGAAGGGAACAGGTTCATTCATTGTATGAAGTCTTCCTGTCAGCATCTTCCTGAAGCTGCAGACAGGTAGACAGTAGACTCTGAAACCCTGGTGATTGTGGTCTGTTTCATCAAACTCTAAAAGTAAGCATTTCATACCCTAACATTTTGAATGAGTCACACACTGGAGTTTATGTGAGGTGTTATGGTTTTCAATTGAAAAATGTACCTAAAGGCAAGCTCTGCAGATTACATATTAATTAGCAATCCACACAATTGATGCGCCCTCATCTGGACTTGTTCCATAATAAAGGTGCAAAATTAAATCTAATACCAAAATATAATAAAGAACTTGATTCCTAGATAATGCCTCACTATTTAGCTAATTTGCTAACTCTCAATTTCTTCTTTAAAAAAAAATAATTTCCAAACCATTTTAAAAGAAGTATCCAAACGAAAGACAAAGGTGTTTTTATTAACGTTTGTATCAGAGCACAAACATTAACAACAGCACAGAGAGTATAAAATGTGCTGTGTTAAGAGGTACAGTTTCATGCTGACTAAGTGGTCAGCTTTAACTGCAGGGCTTCAAGAGCTTGATTCCCTCTGGGATCACTGAAACTAAAAAGTATATCTACTACTCTAAAGCAATTTGGATGAAACCTTCTAACACATGCTACATATTATATTTTAAGTGGAAATGAGTGGGTTGAATGTGTAACCCATCGAATGTACAAGGCTTTTTGAACTACAATGAACTTCATAGTCTAGTAACCCTTGAAATAAAAGCAGCTAACAGAATTGCACTTTCCAGAGTTACTTATAGATGATCCTGTGAAGGCAGGATTTCAACTTGAGGGTGCGTGGTTCTGGCATTTATAATTATCAATCCATCTAATGTACAATTATCCAAAGTTAGGTCACAGTAATAACAGGCTGAGCATTGTTTTTACATGTTCTTCTCTCTAGCAACATTTTCTAGTACCTCCCGGGGGATCCTTGGGTGTTCTAGAGCTAGATGAGATGTATAATCTGTCAGTGGGTTCTGGGTTTATCCTGGGATCTCTTCCCAGCTGGGTGTGCCTGGAACACCTCCAGAGGAAAGCACCCAGGAGGCAACCTAACTACCTAACCTACTGAACTACCTAACTCTCCTTTTGACACGGAGGCTTTAATCCAAGCTCCTTCTGGATGTCTGAGCTTTTCACCATATCTCTAAAGTTCAGCACAGCCATCCTACGGAGGAATCTTATCTGGCTGTTTGTTTTTCTGAACTTATTTTTACGGCCATTACACAGATTTTGTGATCAAAGGTAAGGGTTGAAACAAAGATGGACTGGTAAACTGAAAGCCTTGCCTTTCGTCTCAACTCTCTCCTCAGCACAACAGTCCTATTGCTATTGCTGCACTAATCTGCCAGCCCACCTTCCCATCACTCATGACTATGATCCAAAGGCCTCCCTCAGTCCACAGCGTTCTCTAAGAGAACCTCAAAAAGGCCTCAGACTTTTCAGGGAGGCAACATTAAAATCAGCACATCATTGATAAAAACTTCCAAAAGGCCAAATATTTATGAGTGGAGCTTGAAACCAAAAATGTCTTTTTAATTAGTTAGATTTTTACTTTATCTAAATTTCTGCTTTTAAAAATACCTTTGAAATTATTTTTCAAAGGTTCTTTCAAAGTCACTGGACTCTGGAATTACTGTATAACTGTAATATGTATTTTGCTTATTATTTCTAGTCAAAGCTGTAATTTACCTTTTTTATGGATGAAGGAACTCAGGAACCACAGTGATTACTAATTCTACATGGTGCAGTTAAACAAAAATCTTGATTAATTCCTACAGACATCACTAAAATAGCTCATGATGTGAACATAGTTCAAAATTCCTTCAAGTTAAGAGCAGTATTCATATTGTTTTTGTTTTCATTGTCTCATTGTTCTCTTCGCCCTTCAGACAATCACATCAAGGAGCTTTGGCATTCACACAAAGAGCTTTTCTGCCCTGTACTAGATAGCAGTGCCATCATACATATTGATCAACAGGAGTACAAAACCCATTTTAACTTCATTTTCAGTGCTATATAAAGACTGGCATTTCTTAATGGGGTGCATTGATAAATCATTCATCTCTGCGTAAAAGGGTAAGTCACTGGGATCACTGTCTGACTGAAAGCTATCAGGCACAAATTACTTCATTGAGGGAGGCACAGGGCAAGAATTCAAGCTGTTTGGCTGTTCAGTGGGTTTCCCATCAAGCAGACTGTTCAGAAACTCCTGCTTTGCTTGATAGAAAAAGCCAAGGGGAGTGAGATTATAATACAGTGTCTATATATTTAGGGAATGACCACCATAATGTGGATAATTAAATTAAATCAAAGTAAACAATTATGAGGCCCTTAGTCATCCGCAGATTAGAGACTGTTTGCACTTAAGATAGGAATGAATAATTTATACTGCATAAATACTAAATAAAGAGCAAAGATGATAAATTATTACCAGAATTATTTTGTGTCATAAAAAAAACACCACTGCAATCTTGCAATCTTGCTGATTAGACTGATTTTACCAATAAAGTTCCGCTTTTCGTCATCTAGCCTACCTGTGTTTAGAGATAAAGTCTTTCCCAATTTCAGAACTTTGACAAAGAAAATAAATATTCCAAAAGGCAATATTGAAGCCAGTAGCACTAACTTTAGTAACTGTGGAGAGTGGTTTGGATTTAGTCTCTGTGGAATAAAGAGTGTTCCCTCCTGGCAGACAACTATTACCAATTTCCCTTTTTTTTCCTTCCAAACACATAACCTGGGCTTTCTACATTCATAACGGACCCTGAAAGCACCCAGGAAACACAGCTACATTAGGGCTCTCAATTATAAGAACACATGGGTCCCTAGGGCTGAATTCCCCATTCAGTCCCCCCCCCCCACCATGCACTAACATGCCATCTAACAGCCAAGCTACGATGCAGCACTTCTCTACACTCACTTAACATACTGCCTGAAGACAAGATATGCCTGCTTCCCATTCAGGTAATGGAATAATGTAATTTAAGGAAGAAAGAAAAAAAAAAACACAGGCAGGATTATCTAAAGGATCTCTCAGCAACAGAGCAGCGATAGGCTGTACTTTACTGTTCCTGGTGATTAATATGATAGTGCTGTAATAAACAACTACCAATATTTGCGCAATATGTCCTTGTTTACTTACTTTCCTAGAGCGAAGCACTCCAGTCTGACAGTGACTCCTTTGGCAACCAGAACAGATGTAGGGAAATGCACTTCAATTTTGGGCTCATATTCACCCATGACACCTGAAAAGGGTTAAGAAAGAGAAATTGTACTCATTAGAAGCAGGTATTGCAATAGCTGGTTGGTCTCCAGTTTGCTATTATTCCTTTGCGTCTTGCAGTGTGGACACAAAAACAGACTGCAGTGATTTAACAATTTGATGTTATGGCGATTTGTTCAACTTTGTTGCCCATATACAGACAAACAAAGAAATAAAAATAATTTAGGCACCCATTTCCTCTTTCACCTGCAATTTTTTCAAAATAAGAGTAACAACTGAAGGATAAAATTATATGCTATAAATGTATTCTTCCTAGAGATTTGTGTTGGTTAAACCTCTTAAAATGAACAGTATGTTAAATCAAAGCAGTGTTTAGGTGTGGAATGCACATTGTGCACACCATCTGGAAAATCATTTTAACCATGAACCTTAAGTTTATACAGTGTTATTTTAATAAGACTATTTAATTGACAGAGCTGTAAAGCACACAACTTAATAATTATATTTTGAATCCCTACAAAAACAGTGGGTTAAAGCATGAGCAAGATTAGCTAGGGTTAGCACTTTGGTAGATTGCAATTTAATTTGTCTTAATATGTCGCAGATACTTGGAAGATGTGGGAATGTAAGGAAAAGTCTGTAGGTGACATATTAGCTTTATACGAAAACACAAACAGCACATTAAGATGACGTACAAACAAAAAACAAACATTCTCCAGCAGAAGAGACAAAATGACTCCTACTATTGTCCTCAAGAATTAGTAATCCGCTCAACAATTCACAAACACATTGTGAAGGACACAAGTGATAACATGTTATCAGTCTTGCTAAGTGCCACTATGACTAACACCTCTGTTCTAAGCCATCGCCAGAGGACGTTTCCTTTGTTTATTCATCTGTATGTTAAGCCGGCTATTTATTTTCATTTACTAGGATGATGTGTCAGAGATGGTAATAAACAAAAAAGAAAAAAAGTGTAACAAAGAAAAACATCATCATTTAAAGGGATTTACTGTTATCTGTCTTATTAATTGGGTGTTTGCAATACGAATATTATCTGAATGTTTTACTTTTCTCAAAGGAAAATATGTGTTATATTTAAATCCTTTATTTATCCAGGTAAAAGTCTCACTGAGATTAAAATCTCTTTTTCAAGAGCCAAGGCCAGGATAGAAGCAGCATTTGTAACAAATACAAATATAAATGAGCAAATATAACTGACACACAACAAGCAACGAGCAAGCAAATACAGCATCCAGTTCACATGCAATAATATGAGAACAAACGCATCCTCAGGAGCATTCACACTGACCAAGAGAACCATTTTTTGATCCTTAAAAAATGATATAAAACCCCTCAAAGAAAATCTATTCTGCCAATTTCAGGTTCTTCTGTAAATGATTCCAGGAAAAAAAGGGGGGTGACATACTTTAAAGCTCTTTCTCCAAACTGTGTTCTGACTCTGGCAACGATTTGCAAAATATTGTGCCAGTGAAGGCAATACTGACTACTTTTTACACAGAGATTAACAGTGTATACATATATAAACAACCAACAGGAAAGTCTGCAGGCATACAAAGAGAGCCGCTTAGCAGCAGCGTGAAGAGAACGGTGACATACGGTAATGTTAAATACACAATCATTGCATTTGAACATCACACATCCACAGCTGAACTTGAATACACATCAAAACATATCAGAGCATGTGTAGCATGACTCCACATGCATTATAAAGTACATGAGCACCAGGACAAATGACCCGCTTGACATTTGAGAAACCATAATTACACCTTCTACTACATGCACCTGACACTTTTTATGTGATAAAATGAATGAAGAAAGGGAGTGGGGTTATTGAATTGTGGCCCACTATGCATGGAAAAGGAGTTTTATGATATTTGTTCCAAAGAACTTTTCAATTTCAATCTCATTCTCAACATTTATGGCTCCAAAGCAGCCCTTCACATATAATGAATTTGCAATATTTCACTGGCTCTTGCCATAGTATATTCAATATCATATTCAGTCTCAGTGGCTGGACTTGATAGAATTGGAAGAACTAATGTGTAGACTCGGTGTGCTAAAACATTACCAACCCTACAGCGTAGCATTATATTTTATGTTCCAATTTCATTTATTAATCACATGAAAATTTGATTATTTTCTCGTTGTATTTCATTCTTCTGCCAACCAATTTCAAACTATAATGCCTGTTAACTTTTACCGAAAATCCAAGTTAATACAAATTTAAAAGAATGTATTATTAGGCCTCTGACCCAGCAACAGATAGGTTTTATGATGCCGATCAAAATCAAAACTTCTGAAACTTTAATTGAAAATAAAATAAAAGGAAATAATAAATTGACAACTCCGGGTCATATATGCACTTGATTAATTAATCTGTGCATGTACAGATTATATGCATTATATGCACATTATATATTTGTTTTCATTAAAAATAGCACATTTAACGCTCTTTAAATTAAATGTTTTTAAACTTCAAAAAGAACATAGACGTATACAATGTGCTATTAAGAACAATGACAATTATTTTCTTTCCTTTTCAAATGTGTATTCATTCAAGGACAGGGAGTTGTTTTGACTATGCCTCTACAGTATGTTGGCCAAAAAAATCATTCTGACATCCGATATATCTATGAACCAGAGGTCTTCAATAATAATTTAGTAAAGTGAAGCAGAGAAAAACATGCCCATGCGTAGATGTGCCTGCAAACATTGTCTTTCACTGATATTATTGACACAGTAGTGAGACAGAAAATATGTTATGACATTAATGACAGCTGTGCTGCCGAAGCCCAAATAAAAATTGCAGCACTTATCTGTATAAACGATAAAAATACACCATAGATTTTGGTTGCATTTCTGTATTTATAAGGTACTCTCCCAGCTACATGAGATTTATTGATGGATAAATTCCTTATTTTTCACTAACCATAAGACATGAATATATCTGCAATTTTTAGTCCAGTTTCTTGAATTTTGTTTTATTACCTCAGATTTAGCTACTGTTTATCCCTATAATGCCATTTGTATCATATTTAATACATGAGTTTCTGAGACCTCTATCTCATCAACATGATCAATACTAAACTCTTTTTTTTTGTCTAAAATTGTTGTTAACAAAAAGTTGCCAAAAACAACCAATGTATCAAATGCGATATCATAAACACCATGATATAGCAAAAAAAGTGCAATTGCTTCGAAATTCACTAAAGCAGAAAATCAAAGAGGTGTTTCTGAGATGAACTGTTTTTAAAAGGTGTATTAGTCTGGAGTTTAGCGTTTAGCCCCGTTCTGCTGAAGGTGGATTGTGATCTGACGATCAATGGCCTCCAGCTGGGTATAATGGAACCCAGATGCTTGTTTTGATTAAGAGAGTGAGGGCTGGAGCTGACAGTGGTGAGCCACGCACAGATCCAGCTTGAACTGTCTGCTGTGTAATAATCACTCATTTTTACTGAGGCACAGATTGCAGTGTCTAATTGGTCAGACTCCAATGACTGAAGGGTGGGAACAGCACGGCAACATTTGGGCGACTGCTGTGATGTGCGCCAATGTAATTTTCAGAATTTTACACCCAAATTCACAACATAAGAGGCTGCTAAGCATCATGAGATTTGAGCAAGAGATGCCAAGACGTTCTTTGGCGTAATGGACCTACAGGTGTAGTGATTAGATTTGGCCGTGTTGTGTTGCAGGTGAGGGTGCTGTTCTTCAACCCATGTGTCATTACCAAATAGGACACGGTTGGTGCAGAACTCATTTTCCTTCGTTCATTCACTATTTGAAAAAAAAAAACCACAGCAACAACTAATCTTCTGTTTCTTTATCCAACCATGAAAAATATTAAAATGCTAATAGCCGACTGACCATATGCCCTTATGACTACATTTTGCAGCTCAGTTACAGAGACACAAACCAATTTAGCACTGTTATGTGCAAAGTGTTTTGTATGTCTCAGGGGGCCACTTCACACAAGGTTATGCAAATACAGAGCAAGAATCTTGCCGGAAGGCATGTAATTGTAAAGAGGTAAATTTGCGTTGTAACATTTGGAACAAACGTGTTTCTGAGGCACAGAGGCCATTTCACAGATTCACTGGGGATGTAATCTCAGTGGCTCTTTGAAACCTTGACAAAGACAGGCACCTGCGTGAAGTGATGGACGTTTCTCTGTGTAGTCGGATGTAAAAAAGCCTGTAGGTGAAATCCACACCTGTATCCAACAAACAGCTCCACACCATGGCTCCTGAGAGGCTAGTATAAAAGAGCAAATTCCCATCCACAGCAAGGGCCATTGATTCAGTTAATTTTATGCAGGAAAATGATTTCCCCGATGGCCAGTTTCACCAAAGCACATTGTGAGCTAAGAAGGCTCCCCGCACTAATGTTAAAGCATTGCTCACTATCTATTTATGGTGTGTATGGAATTCAAAACGCCCTCTACAAACATGAGGCTCAGTGGAAAGCAGAAGAACACCCGACTTTATTAACCTATCTGATCTGAAATTTTCCTCCAAATGCATTTCCACACAATATTGTACACACACAGAATATAAAATGTAGTTTTAGCTTTCTGTTACTGTCAAACAAACATTGAACTTTAAAATTTTCTGTGTTATGTACCCAAAAAAACACTCACCGTCGGTTTTCAGTGTCAGAGGTGTTGGGGGACTAAGAACTCTTGCATTTGTCACTGTGTTTTTCACCAGACAGATGTAACTTCCTACATCAGAGGGCTGCACCTTCGAAATATAGAGGTTTCCCGTGTCCTGGGAAATGAAGCGTCGACTGTCCTCGGCGACAAACGAGGGGAATTCATTAAACACCCAGCTGTAGATAATCTCTGAAAAGCAAGTTAAGACAGATACTGTACACATTAGGAAAAAAACTTTTACATGTATGAATTTTGATCAGCTCTTTATCTGTGTAAGAGTACCCAAAAAGGTCTTCTTAACCTCTTTAACAAATAAACTATTGCAATGTACTGAAATATAACATTTATATACTAAAAATACACTGGTTATGAAATGGTCTAAAGTACTGTATAGACGCATTTTGCATTACTGCTTATTGCCTAACACTGCTTAATGCTCAATATAATACTGAAACAGTGATGATTTAAAGGAGTCATGAGTATGGATTTTATGTAGCAACAAAGCCAATTGATCATCACAGACTAAATTAATCTAAAAAATAATATTAAGGTGCTTAAAGTTCAGAGAAGAAGACTTTAAAGACCCTGTTATTTGCAGGGAGGTTAATCTAATTAACCGGTGATTATCAGAAAGGTAAAACTAGCATATGATAGGGTATCATTCCAGGACAGAGTGATTCCAATAAGCTTGGTCATGTGTATGAACGTGCTTATGAATGTATTCAGAGTCATTAAAAACAGATTTAGCTGGCTTTTATAGCAAATAATTCTGAATGATTATCGATGTAGATGGATCACAATCTTTTTTAGATTTCAAACAAAATGCAGTAAGAGTAGAAGATATAAATACCTGATACCTGTAATAAAGTACTTGGTAAGATGTATTGTATTTTAGCCATTTGTACCTTATGAATGTGGCAGAAGTGACAGTTTAATGTATGGATAAATGGATAGATGAATATGGTAAATACAGAGCTAAACTGTGACATATTTCCATGTGTTACACATTTATACATAGCCAAGATCAATATTAAAGTGTGAAACACAATTAAATTCAATCTGTGGAACGCTGCATCCCATTGAACATTGAACTTTTGTGCTACAACTCTTCGATCTGGATCCATAATCCATGAAAGAAACAGACAAAGAAAGGATAAGCTTCTTGTCTTCTTGGTAAATAATGAATAACTGATGTTTTAAAGATGCAACATTATTAGTGCACAGATCTTATGA
Organism: Aulonocara sp. 'chitande type north' Nkhata Bay; assembly: GCF_057382095.1. NCBI lineage: Eukaryota > Metazoa > Chordata > Actinopteri > Cichliformes > Cichlidae > Aulonocara > Aulonocara sp. 'chitande type north' Nkhata Bay. Next base: position 33,356,066 of record NC_141357.1, read on the forward strand.
CTAAATTCAACACTCAATTTAAGCTCAGTGTTAGTGGACTCCTAAATACTGTATTTTAACAGATTACTGTCCAAAGTTAGCATCATATGTTGCTATTCTTCCCCGAAGAGGGAAGAACAGGTAAAATAGTGATATTCCAGATTCTGGTCCACAAGTCAAACAGGACCCTGTAAAACTAAAAAGAATAACTTAACACAGAATATCATTGCTGATATAAAAGATAACAGACCTTGTTCTAGACAATAAGCATTGTCAAAGACGCCAGAGTTTCATTACACTCTTTCTATTCTTTATACGCAGCATTTACCCAAAACACACAGAAACTTCTCAAAACCATCAAACGGAAGATGATCAACTTTTCATATCTCAGTGACTCACAGCTATTTTTACTCACAAGGCCTTTGCAAAATAAGTGGCATTTTAATGTCTTTGAATCCTCCCACAGCCATTTTAGCCCAAACATTTTTTAGCACTCCCTCTTCAATATGAATTTGAACTGTGACACACCAAAGCATTCATCACAGTAGGATATTCTATGGATGAGGCATCTAATCAAAGTTTTTTGAGATCATTTTTCATTTCGTGTAAGCAATGCCGAAGAAATAAATCATAATCTTACCTGTATTGTGTTTTTGAGTATAATCTGTAAATATGAAAAAATAAGCATCAAAATAAAGGCTCAACAACATGTTGAGACTGGCCTCTCATATCCCTTTTAAACCTAAAAGTTAATATCACAACATAAAAAGGGGAGATCAAGTACTATTCATTTTTGGCCTAAAGTATGATTAGTGTAGCAACGCTTTTTGTGGATAAATGCAATGCTGTAAAAGCTTAGAAGCTTAGGTTTATAGTTGAGGGAAGGTAAGCTTATAAAATAGAAATCAAGACAACAATATCCAAGCTTGTTCCCTGACAAGCAGTTTGTATCTTACTGTATCATTTAACCACATATATACAAGGAACAGGTACAGGAAACCAGAAATTTCTTAATCAACAAGCTAAGGTCCTTCAATTATTCTGTGTAGCACAAATGTATTTTGTAGATTAAATTTTCAATGGATTTTCTTATTTACTCTTTAAATGCTGATTTTCTAATAAATTGTAAATCTAATGCAGTTGCCCTGAATTACGCATTTAACGGCTGAGTGATTGTATAATATATTCTGTATTGATCCACTTGGCCCGCATAATGAATATAATGCAAGCAATTCAACACGGGGGACTTAAAGTATGTCATTATGAAACCTGGGTCAATTTTACAGTTTATAGTAGTAAGACTGCAACAAATTTCAAAAGACAGAAAATCACTATTTCCATTATGCTGTCATCATGCTAACATCATCGCCAGTGTTTGATTTCAATCACATGCCAATCAGAGTTCCAAGCATTCAAGAAGAGACCTTGGTCAAAAAATTAAATGCATGTATGTATGAGGGGTTGATTTTCAAACTCCCTGTGAAAAATTCATATTCACACATACTCCTTGAGCAAGGGCAACATCTGCACTATGACTGATGAAAAACTTTAAGGTTGAGAAAACTCTGTACTACACTTACATCTGTCAGTCATTACGCAACATTAATTATTGACTGCGTCTCTTTTAAACAAGCTATTTTGTCACCGACTCTCTGGTTGCTACCATGAGATGCAAAATGGCATCTAGAAATGTGTATGGGTGCTGAAGAGCACTTGGCAAACGTTCCCATGGGTGCAGTGCAGGAGAATGACAGAGCTGATGCAAACAGAAAACCTCATAAGAGCTTATATTTAAGGACGACTATAGAGAGGGATATTAAATATATGGCATTAAAGATGGTGGCTGTGTGAAATAATTGGCCGTGTAACATTTCTTTCTAGTTGTAATGATCCAGTAAATTTAATCTTTCATAAGTGGAGTTCTGGCTCTTTGGTCACTGTAACTTGGCACACTAATATGAACAGCATGGATAGATGGATAGACAGGACAGTGAACAGCTATGAAATATAAATAATCAAAATACAATGCATAACATAAAAATAAACAGTGGGAGCAATAACTCACACTGGAGTGGTAATAAAAGCAAAAAATGAATTTCTTCTTCTGCCTGTGATTGAAAAACTAAACTCTTACCTGGTGAATGGGGAGGAGGGGTACACATGAGTACCACACCTTGGCCTTCACGCACAGAAACCCCACCCCGGGCCTTTGTACTGAAAGCACCAAGATCTAGAACAGCATGGAAACGAAAGCTTTCAGTGCAAATAAAAACAAATACAGTAAGATATAATGAATTTATACAGAACCATCATTATTTCTGCTGATAGCCTTTGACTTCATCATTTGATGAGGGAAGTAATTTTGATTTGGTGAGGTAACAATAAAGCTTTTGTTCTCCCCGAGTGATAGTACCTCCACAAAAACATGCTGTACTCAGCGAGAGACAAAGAACAGACAGCTTATGTATTTCTTTTGAAACTACGTACTTTGAACCACTACAGTGGTAAAAAACAACAACAGGAAAATGTTAAAAGCCAGTAAAAACCAGAAAGTTGCATTTTCTTTTCTATTTTACTTTTTTAATAAGTTCTAATTTAAATCACATGGAACTTTACAATTATAGAGTTATGTGTCCAAGTATGTTTTTTTGACCCTGTTGTTACTGTTCATGACTAGAACAATGGATGTTTCATTCCAGAATTGTAGCTTTTTGGAGCATAATGATGGCTGCTAACATTTAGCTGAAGCAATGGCAAAGTGTGGAGATCAAGTGACAGACCTCTAACCTGGGGCAGGTGATTAGGTCTTCATGGCCTTCATTCCATAGTCTTCACAATTATGCCTCAGAGTGACTTGTGAAACCGACTTTGTGGCACATTTAATGAAAATTGTGGTACATGCCCTTTAAATATCATGTTTATATATACACAGCATAGTCAGTGTCTTTAAAAACTGAAATAAAAAAACCCTCACTGGATTACTGAACTTTGTTTTGGTGAAATAACTAAAGGATAGTTCAGGTAGTGACCACACTGAAAGATTAAGAAAAAAAACAAAACAAAAGAAAAAACATTGGGTATACGGCACTTTTTCATTTAAACACCCAATAGAATGACCTGCCACACAACTCGGATTTGCAAGCACTCAGTCCACACCACCAATCAATTTGCTATGCCCACCATTTCCTGTGCCTAGAAAGAGACAGATCCAGCACTAAATGGACAGTTTATCAGCTCCTGACAGTGAGCAATCTTGGAACAACAACACACAAAATTAAAAATCCTGGAATCCCAATGACTGAAGATAGCTTCTTTTAATGTCTAATGTCTTTTACAAACAACTGTGATTGATCTTTTATCTAAAATTGATTCCAGTCACATTTTACATTCAATTCAGTGTTAGATGGGGACAATTGGCTTGTCCACATTTCAATGTTTTTCACTGTTGTTGACTTTAGAGATAGGTATTTCTATGAGTTGTACAGCTAATACTGCCAGTGGGGCAGCATGGTGGCACGGTGGTTAGCACTGTTGCCTCACAGCAAGAAGGTCCTGAGTTCAATTCTACCATCTGGCCGGGGTCTTTCTGTGTGGAGTTTGCATGTTCTCCCCGTGTTTGCGTGGGTTCGCCCCGGGTACTCCGGCTTCCTCCCACCGTCCAAAGACATGCACTTTGTGGGGATAGGTTAATTGAACAATCTAAATTGCCCATAGGTGTGAATGTGAGTGCGAATGGTTGTCTGTCTCTGTGTGTTAGCCCTGCGACAGACTGGCAACCTGTCCAGGGTGTACCCTGCCTCACACCCTATGACAGCTGGGATAGGCTCCAGTGCCCCCCACAACCCTGAAAAGGATAAGCGGAAGCAAATGGATGGAATACTGCTAGTACCTACTTACAATTTGGATGATTTACCAACTGCTTATTGATTCCTGTATTTTTTTTTCTTGGGGTTTTAGAATTTATGCAACTGTTTTATTTTCTCTGCGCCTAAATAAAATTTGCTAAAAGAAGAAAAAGAAATTGTTCTGATGCAGGAAACACATCTAGCTGACAAAGATCATGCAAAACTTAACAAATTAGGTTTCAAACATGTCTTCTATTCCTCCCATAGTTCTGGGAGGCGAAGGGGGGTGGCAGTTTTGATATCCTCAACTTTGAACTATGAACATATTTCGGAATTTAAAGATAAAGAAGGCAGATATATATTGATAATGGGTAAAATTCAGGGTATAATGACTACTCTCTTAAATGTGTATATTCCCCCAGGCAGTGACTGGTCCTTATATGAGCAGATTTTGAATTTGGCAACAACAAGGAGTCAGGGAATTTTCATTTGCGGTGGTGACTTTAACGTCACATTAAATGCCAAGTTAGACTCTTCAAATGGAAAAGGCGATCAGAGGAGTATTGGAAGAAGAATGGTGCATTTTATGGACGATTTTGGACCACTAGATGTGTGGAGAGATTTACACCCAAATGACAGAAAGTATACCCACTTCTCAATTCCACACAATGTATATTCTAGGCTAGATTATATTCTCATGTTTAAGAATGACCTATTTAGAATTAAAAGCTGTGAAATAGGCGCTTGTACCATCTCAGATCATAACCCGGTTAATCTTGAGATCTGCCTGAATAGCAAAAATAGATCAACCTTATGGAGGCTGAATACAAACATTTTAAATTATCCAAATATTAAAGAGAGTTTGAAAGAGGAAATAGAAACTTATTTAGAGTATAATGAAAATGAGGAGGTATCTCCAGGAATATTATGGGATGCATTGAAGGCAGTAATTAGAGGAAAAATAATTAGTATATCCTCTTACCTGAAAAAATCTAGGTGGGAAAACCGTTGTCAATTAGAAGACAAATTGTTAGAGCTACAACATCTACATTCTGTGACGCTGGATGATGATATCAAATCTGACATAATAAAACTTAGGAAAAAAATAGATGATTTAAATATGATAGATATACAAAAGAAAATCGTTTTTATTAAACAACAGCAATGCGAGGTAGGGAGGAAATCACTAAGACTTCTGTCTCTTAAACTTAGGAAGCAACAAGCAGAGAGGACTATACATAGAATAAAGAATCCTCTTAATGGACAAATAGAAACTGAACTGGGGAAAATTTAACTATGCTTCCAGAATTACTACAGAAAACTTTACTCCCAATCTCCTGTAGATAACAACTCTATTGTCAATACTTTCTTTTCAGGTCTAAAGTTGCAAGGTGTGACAGAGGAACAAAATAAAATGCTGTTGTCCACAATAACTAAAGAAGAAATTTACTTGGCAATTAAAAGATTAAAGGGAGGGAAAATGGCGGGGCCAGATGGGTTCGGCCCTGAATGGTATAAAATAATGCAGGATCATTTGATCCCCACCACGATAAAGACATTTAATTGGGTAATGGAAAAGAAAATTATCCCTCCTTCTTGGAGGGAAGCAATAATTTCCATTATACCAAAAGAAGGAAAAGATCAATTAGAATGTAGCAACTATCGCCCAATCAGTGTGTTGAATATTGACTACAAGTTGTTCACATCTATTATCTCTAAGAGATTAGAAATGATATTACCTAGGTTAATACATAATGACCAAACGGGTTTTATTAAACATAGGCAGGCCCAGGACAACATCAGAAAGGTTTTGCATATATTGCGGCAAGTTGACAAACAAAAATTAGAGACCTTAGTGTTAAGCTTAGATGCTGAGAAGGCGTTTGACTCAGTGAGATGGTCCTTTTTATACAAAGTGCTTGAGAAGTTTAATTTTGATAAATCTATAATTGATATTCTCTCAGAGTTATACAACAAACCAACAGCTAAAATCCAAATCAATGGGGACCTCACCGAATCATTTATACTGGAACGAGGGACACGACAGGGTTGCTGCATTTCACCGCTGCTTTTTGCTTTGTTTATAGAACCATTAAGTCAGTGGATTAGGCAGAGTCAGCATATAACATGAGTACGAACGCCAGGAGGGGAACAGAAATTAGCATTATTTGCTGACGACTTACTTTTAACATTAACTTGTCCCTCACAGGCACTCCCCCATCTCATGGAAGCACTATCACAGTATGGTTCCTTATCGGGATATAAGGTCAATATAAATAAAACGCAGGTATTAACTTTAAATTACGAACCACCAGTTGAAATCAAGAATCGTTATAAATGGAAATGGGATGCAGATAGCATTAGGTATTTAGGGGTGGTAATACAGCGTGACTTCACCAAAAAGTTCAATGCCAACTATGCCCCTCTAAATGAACCCATAAAATCAGATATACAAAGATGGAACACTATTCCATTTCTGGACCTACACTCCAGGATTGAATCAATCAGATTAAATATTCTTCCCCGACTGCTGTATTTGTTTCAGTCTCTACCGATTACCATACCACAAAAACAGTTTGCGGTATGGGATAGAACATTGTCAAAATATATCTGGAATGGGAAAAAAGCTAGAGTTAAATATAAAACGCTTCAATTAAAGAAAGAAAAGGGAGGTCGTGGGCTTCCCTGTCTACGAGAATATTATTGTGCAGCTCAGTTAAGACCGCTGATTTGTCTCTGTTGTCCAAACTACACCGCCGGATGGAAAGATGTTGAAGGAACAATAGTAAAAGAAATACCAGTTTCAGCTTTAATATCAGACATAAAATTACAGAATAAAATACATATGGCAGATAAACCTATACTGCAAATAATGATATCAGCTTGGAAAGAAGTAATAAAAATTGGTGGTTTGGAAAATGCCTCTAAGGGTTTAAGATGGTGTGCATATGATTCGGATTTTACTCCAAATCAATATGATAATAGATTCAAAAGCTGGATTTCAAAAGGTATAACCAATTATTATTCATTTGTCCATAAGGGTGCATTTCAAAGCTTTGAATCTTTAAGGAGTAAACATGACTTGGGATCTGATGATTTTTTTTAGATATCTACAGATCAGAAATTATTTTAATCAAAACTTAAAAGTGAACCTAAACGAATTACAATTTGTAGAAACATTCTTATTACTAACCAAATCTGAAGTGCAAAGTAAAATTATTTCTAAATTATATAACAGCATCCGGCGGTGTAAAAACGACATATTAAAGCGAAGTGGGAAAAGGAGGGTAATTTGACAATTACAGAGAAGTGTTGGGCTCACGCATGCAAGATACAGTGGGCTACCACTGGGTCTAATGTTTGGCGTGAATTTTGCTGGAAAAGCATTATGAGATTTTTCATTACCCCTGCTCAACAAAGATATCGAGGAATTGGTGATAAATGTTGGAGATGTGGGGGAGATGGAGCTAACCATTTCCACATCTTTTGGGACTGTAAAGATATTCGCCAGTATTGGTCTCTAATCCATGATCATTTACAAAATGTTTTTTCATTTGTTTTTTCCTTCAACTTTTGAGACCATGTTTTTGTGCAATGCACCAGTGGATAAACTGAATTCCAACGACAGAAGACTCCTGTATATCCTTCTGGCCGCAAGTAAAAAGCCTCTTACGAGAAGATGGCTTAAGCCTGAACCACCAACGATAGAAGACTGGATACATTCTGTACAAGAGATCTATACGATGGAAAAAGTGTCATTTTCTCTTAAACCTCAGAGGGATACCTTCTACGGAATATGGTCTAAATGGACAGACTATGTTAAGCATATGAGGTGTGATTTTGTGTATGATGTTACAACCCTGAGTTCTACGTAAACCTACCTGCCCTGCTGCCTCCTAACCCTAGTTTTTTGTTTGTTTGTTTGTTTGTTGTTGTTTTTTTTTTTTGGGGGGGGGGTGTTTTTGTTTGTTTTTGTTTTTTTCTTCTTTTCTTTTCTCTTCTTTTTCCGTCTTCTTTATTTTTCAATTATAAGTTAAAATGTGACAGCAAAGAAAATGTAAAAAGGCAAACTACTGTTATGTTCAACAGCTGTCCCAATAAAAGAGATAATAATAAAAACAATAAAAGAAGAAAAAGAAAAAAGTTTGCACATTTGCACATGCTTCACAGTTATGACTTTGATGTCACTGTTGTGCAATGTGCTCATGTCAGAAAACATGCCAGCACTGATAAAAGAAAAAAGCAGGAGTAATACAGTTCCGATAGATTGGAACAGGTCTTGAACCGGAACCAATTTCTGATTCCCATCCGTAGCTGTCTTGCCATTTTTTCCTGTTTTAATTGTCTTGGACAGCTATCCTAGAGATACTCTGTCATAACACCTTGGCCCATTTGGAAACAGCATGCCACCAGAGCACGGATGGAAATGATTGTCTCTGCGCTCCCTATTGATTCACCCGCAGCTGTCACCACCCTGTCTTCTATTGTCAGTGTAGCTTTGCTCTACATCTTTTCCCTTTTTTATTCCAACATAACTCATGCATTATCTTTGATCAATATATTTAATTAGTAAGCAGACAATGAGGAAGCTACATTGATTTTTTATCTAATGATAAAATAGGATAGAATATGAAATGACTGAGTGAGTAATTGGTGAGTAAATAACACAGACACGAGTACAGCCACAGTAATTACAGACCTACAACGTGGCTGCGGGAGTTGGCAGCAACCAGATGTGGATATGAGCGTTTCAGTATATTCTCTCCCTTTAATAAATTCTGCCAGGCTACATGTTGTGGAGAGAAGGGTCTTCTTGGGCAGCTTGCCTAAATTTGTCAATAATGAATGATATTCCAGACCTTAGTATATTTACTTTAAGGGCCTACACTTGCTATGATGTGTGTCTGAAACACACGGTAAAGGTAGACAATTCCTGGGAAACAACTCCAGGCACACAGGAAATTCAACATTTTACAGGAAGAAGCAACACAAGGGGGATATCAGGTAAGCACTAAGAAATCTGAAGTACTATTTGATTAACAAGTGCAAAAAGCTATATAGACAGAATGATCATTTAACATACAGGACAAATTAAGACCAAGTGGGTGCTTCAGTCATTAAATATGGTATGAAACCAGAAGAAAATATAACGTCCTTTTACAAGCTAAAGCTATGTACCCGAGTTAATATTATTGACTTTTTCAATAACGTAAAAAAAAACAAAAAACATGGCCATTAAAGCTTCCAGAAAAATTACAAGTCAACATATGTCCATATAAATGTTTAAAATCCAAGTCAGTGATGAAATCTGCAGCAAGCAAAGGAACAGGTGCTTAATGTAAATCCGATATTTCAAGGTCAGTATGAATCAATTCAATCAATGAGCTTTACATCTGATAATGTAGAACATATCAGAGTGGTGTGTGTGGCTCTTCCAGTGCTTGATTTAAAGCATCCTGATAATTTCATTACTACTGTACAGCTTGGAGTGACTTGAGCCTTGGCCAGCCTCACGTCCGCAAAAAGAGAGAGGGGGAGAAGGACTCTTCGGAGAGAAAGATCTGACGCCTCCTTTCTGCCTGCTGCCTTCAAAGTCACGGCTGAAAAGCAGCCCAAGTGTGAGTTCAGTAGCTCAGAATTTCAAAACAAAGAGAAAAAAAGCATCCTACTGAAACATCTTTCGAACAGAGTACACGACCAGTGGATAGAATATATAGAGCCTTGACTCAACCTTTCCCCATGCACTCTGCCTTGTCCACTCTTTACTCTCTCATGACTCAGTGAAGCAGGGCTGTGATCAGTATGGCCGCTATCTATAGCGAGATAAATGAATACAGTGCATTAACATAGAGCCACCACCATAAATGAGGGACACTGACAGCCTACTCAAATTGATTCAGTCCAATAAGTTAAAAAAATGTATTTATTTAAAATAAATTTAAACGAATAATAAGATTAATTATTATTACTATTATTATTATTATTATTACTATTATATAACATAACCAGAGATGCAATAGCTCATCTGACTCACTATCCATTACAATTCACACATTACTGTAATGTGTGAAATAGAGAACAAAAGTTTCCTGAGTCATATAAAGTAGCAAAAACATTTAGGTGAACTGACACACACACAAGGGCTGTGAATGTTTATTATGATGATATTATGATGAGGCTTTCAAGATGTTCTCTGATAGTACTTATTAAGTTTTTGTGCAAAACAATATCAAGCCCATTAACCTTTAGTATTTTAAGTAGGCGTGAATCAAACTCAACCTGCTGCAGGTACTATATAGAAGTTGGAGGCTTCTTTCAGACCAGGTAAAGGACTTTAGTATTTACAGCGCTGTGCTTTAAATTCTACAATCTAACTGGGGTAATCATGTTCCAATCTAAAGTCAAAGTTACAAGAAGCCAGGTTTCTATATGCTGTTTAATATGCGTGTAATGCATTCCACAAGTCACATAGCTTGAACACTGATTTCTAGTTCAATAAAGCATCAATTACTCCATTAAAACGTTCAGTTTACATGGAAAAGAAGTACCCATATGAATCTGAACCAGGTAAAGCAATCAACCACTGTGCTACTGCATAAAAATGTGCAGTGCTAACATGAAAAGGGAAGGAAAAGTTGAGCTTCATGCTGAGTGATAAATACCCACCATTTGATATGCTGAAAGAGCGAAGGAAGGTTCTGCATTTAAATGTGTGCTGCAGGGCACCTTTCTTTGTTTCTGTGGCTAGCCTTTTGAAGGGCTGCACTTTAAAGAAATGTAGCCTACTGCACATTCACGCTGCTGAATATTTGTAGTGCACGAAGCAAAAGAAACAGTCACACAGATGTGTTATTTTACATGGTAGAAAAAACCCTGGAATGAATCTAGTGAAGAGAAGAAATGATTGGACTACTATTTCTGCTCATGGTTTAGCAAAGGCAGCTTCAGTCACACAAATCCCATGTTAAATATCATTATTAAATAAACAGCAAAGCAGCTGTTAAACATAGTACACAATCTTTGAAATTTTTTAGAAAGTTTCTCTTATTAGAGCTTATTTTTTTAATTACATCATAACAAAACATATGAATTTTGTTTTCTGTGCATACATATTTTTTATTGCTCTCAGGTATAACAGTTTAGCATAATGAACTATGTGTAAGGATTGTATCAAACAGCAGTACTTGCAGTGTTTGATACTCATTGAATTTTATATCTATATATATCTATATAGATATATCTATATATCTATATATATATCTATAGTAACAACATGATGACCTGCCTGTTATTGAAACTAGAAAATCCAATTTTGTGGAAAGGTTGTTTGGATGAAGTTGATGTGTGACAGTTGGCCATCATCTCACCTGACACACCTGCCAATCAACACAACATATCCCTAACCTCACTATCTGCTCAAACCACATTTTTTTTCAATATGATTACCAAAGCAAAATGCACACACTTGAAGAACTGCAACAGTAAACAAAGAGTGACCAAAATATGATCCACAACCCCAGTTCCAAAAAAAGTTAGAATGCTGTGTGAATAAAAATTGAATGATTTGCAAATCTCACAAACCCTTATTTGCTTCAAATCAAATCATATGCTCTGGAGGTTGCCCAAAAAATGCATCTTTACTGATTTTAGATCAATAGAAATGAAACTTAAAAAGTATTTACACAAAACTAAAAAAGCTATACATAAAGAGTCCATTGCAAAACAGAAAACTGATTCTTTAAAACACAATGCTGAAAAACAACAAATGTGCCTCTTTAAATATGATGGTTGATATAGAGTCAGGCCAAGACAGTTTAAATTTATCGAAACAATGGTGGACTCTACAGTTTTATTTGGTACTCTACTTAATTTTACTGGGGATTACAGACATTTGCTGTCATTCAGTGCTGTCTGAAGTTGTTGTGTAAGGCCTAAAACTTCAGAAGCACACTACTAACCATCTTCTAAGAAAAAACAAATACCCTAAAAGGGGGAAAAAAACCTAAATGAATTAACAGAGTGTGTTAGTATGGGAAGTATGGTAAATAGTTGAACAAAGTTTCAGTTCCAACTGAAACTTTGTTCAACTTTGTATTAATTTAAAATCATCAGTTCCTCCAAGAGGAACCGAGTGGATCATGAGAACGCCAGCAAAATACCCACAGTAGTATAACATAGCCACTTGATTCCCTGAATATAGAGGATGAAGGTTCATGTTTACCTTTTAAATTTTCACTCACATGTATCTATTCTTATACCCATTGCCTCGGATATGAGAACTACTTTGAGATAGTCAACAGCATTAGCTGTCAGGGTCCTCCACTGTGAAACCTAAGGAAACACCTTCTATACTTTCCCATGTTTGCCATGTTCAACATCTTTATGCTTTGGGCTTAGACTTATAAATACACTAGGTGCTTAAATGGGATAATAAGAGCATAGCAGTAAAATAATGCTAATATTAGGTATAGATAATGCAACCTGATAAATTGGTTGTAGATTAGTTTGTTTTTTTTAGAAGTAAAAAACTCAAGCATAAATTTGTACATGACCCTTAAGTTTAAAAAGGAGGAGAAAAAGATCTGGATATGTTTGAGAACACAGATGAGGGTACATGTTGAAGTACATCTTGCGTTCCACACAAACAGGCACAACTTTTTTGAAGCCTGTGCTTTACCATCTGGGCATTCCAGCCTGCCAAGCAATCTGCCTTACACTTAAATTAGGACTGGTCCTCTTTTGATTTTTATTCACTTGGATCATATTGATATATATGAAACTTTGTGAATGAATGCAACCAAAAGTAAAGAAAGCACTTGGTTCTCTGGGCGTCAAGAAATGCTGTGTTTTTATAGAGAAGTTCATCCATTTTGCCTGCTACACAGCTGCAGGCCAATCTAGTGATGCCTCTTAAGTAATTCTGTAGGAACTCTAAAGCTCCATAACACTGGATGAGACTGTGTACCTTTCTTTCTAGCAACAACTCAGTGACTGGGAAGGGTAAACTACTGGTAAGAGTAGTATGGTCATTGCCCCCTGAGGAAACTGAAGAGCACCCCAACAATGCATTTTGACTAAAGGATAGTGTCCCTGGTGATTCCATGTGTGCCCTCTGATATTTATTATACTGTGGGAAGAAACGTGCAGTTTGGTCTCATTTAACACTTGCACTCGAGTGCATATACCCCTTTAGCAGTATCAGATGGAGCTTGTGGGAACTATATTCAGCAACAAAACAAAACAAAGCATAGTGTTTATTTATCCCTAGAACCAAACAGGGCTATTTTGACTCAGAGAGACAAAAGGGCTTAAAGCTAAGTATTTGCTTCATAGAAGTTCTTAGTCTGACAAAAATGAAATGCACTTTCCATTTGTTTTAATAAATACTGACTTACAGTGCGGTTATCTGAACTTTACTAGGTAGAAAGTTGGTGTAATAAAGCAGAGAAATCATACTCACATGCAAACTGTAATAAAGCATCTCGACTGAGGACAATCCCAATGCTGTTCTCTGCTTTGCACTGGTACTTTCCATAGTCAGTGATCTCACTTGCATTGGAAATAATTAAGTTTCCGTCGATGAATGTGTAGCGGTAATCTGCCTCTGAATCTACCTGCGTCCCATTGATGTACCAACTGAAAAACATAAGAGGAATAAGGTTTTTGTTATATTTGTGATGAATGACCAACTTATTTTCGAGTTAAAGCTGAAATTTCAATTAGCACACAGACAAACGAATGCCACACCTGTATGTGGGTGGTGGATTCCCCCGTGCCTCACAGTGCATCACCACTTTCTTTTCATCAGAATCCAAAGGAAAAATAACATCATCTGGCTCCTGGATAAAAACAGGCCCAAACTCTTCACTTTCTACAACAAAAGAAGAGATGGAGAGAAGATGATTATAATTATCATAACAGAGTGCCAGGGGGCTTTCTATGAACTCTGGAATTTGATTTGTGCATGAAACAGTAGGAAATTTGCAATTTTTCACAACATTAAAACCACCTGCTTAATATTGTGTGTATCACTTTTATTCTGTAAAAGCAGCTCTGACAAGTCAGGGCAAGGACATGACAAGTCTGGGGTGCACTGTGGGATTTGGGGACTTTAGGTTACAAGATGGGGCGCTGTGGACTGGACTTGCTTTGGTGCATTTTTGATGGTCACCAAGATTGGGATCTAGAGAGCTTGGAGGCTAGGTTGATGGACTCCTTGTTGTGATTCTTAAGCCATCAGGTTACATTTTCCTGCTGAGGGAGGTTGCTGCCAGTGGTTAGTCCATGTCAAAGTAACAGTTAGATATATGTGAGGACCTGAGGGAAGATCACTGCACTATGGACAAAATATTCCCTTCACCTGTCTGTTTTTTAATATTGTGGCTAATTAGTGCATTCCAGATTGAGCGATATATTTTATAACTAATCTGTTAGTTCTAACATTACAAAGAACTGAGTAATCCTCAAAATGGCACTCTAAACTGAATTTTGAGCAAGAACACCTGAAAAGCATTGTCCTTCCAAGAGCTATAACAGCTTTTGAAGTTAGAAGTGATCCTTTCCTCAGGGTAATCTTTTAGGTTTCTTATGTTAAAAATGAATGATGATATAAGTTAAACCTTTAAGATTATCCATTAAGCTTTTATCCCATTTCTTTTAGACGTTTTTGGACACACTGCTGTTTGACTAAATGGGCGAGTGATTAACGAAAGACAAGTGATGGTCCTGACTTTGCTATTTACTAAAGTATTTTTGTTGCCCTGGCTTGGGAGTGCAAAGCAGGGAGTGTACATCTTCTATCTCTTTGGGCTTTGCACTTGATATCCAAGCACATACAGTTTGCTAAACAAAGGTATCAAATGGTAAACAACCATGTTAGGGGACTGATAACATTAGTACGATATTGTTATCCATCTTCTCTTCTTACAGATTTGTTTCTGTCCTTTTACAGAATAATTTAAAGATGCTGCCACTGAGCAGAAAACAGGCATTTCTTTTATTTGTTGGAGGGAATATTATAACACAAGCATTATTTTTTCTGTCAATCTTTCTGCAATGTTCACCTTCTTTGCTATGGTGGATACCAGGCCTCTATTTCTTTCTTTCTTTTTTAAAATAACACTCTTGGCAAGCAGAAGAATACATTAAAAAAAAAAAAAAAAACAACACACACACACACACACACACACACACACACACACACACACACACACACACACACACTAAAAGGACCTTATCTGATATTCAGCAAAATTATTTACTGTATGTAACTCTAATATAAGTGCTTTAATATGGTATTAATCAATTGCTATATACAAACAAATGTAATAAGACAGACCATTGCGTTTAAATGGGAACACAAGCTCATTTCAAATACGCTGTATTGAAAATAGTATTTGCTTGTCTGCCTTAATATGCATATGAACTTGAGTGACATCCCGTTATTAATCCATAGGGTTTAATATCAGCCCGCCCTTTGCAGCTATACAAGCTTCAAGTCTTCCAGGAAGAAGACTTGAAGCTGGAACAATGGGAATTCTGACCATTGTTCCACAGTTCATTTTATATTCTGTTTATTTTTTATTGACATCAGTTATCTTGTATCTTTATTTCTTACACCAAATTAATAACTGCACATTGTTTAGAGGCATTTACTACTCTGTTACTTTTGTGACCTCAAGTTAAAAATCTATCTTAGATCATTATTTTAGCCTCTGTTATTAGTAAGCAGTAGGTAAATGAACTATTAAACTTATAAATGCATAATGCGCACTAGAAAATTACCAGCCATGCGTTACCACATCACTGACTTCCTAACTCATAGGATATCCCAAAAGCAAAGAAATATGACATTTTGAACACTTTTGATCTTTCATTTTAAGGCACAGAGCACAACTGTCATCAAATGCATGTGCGCGGTTCAAAGGGAAAACTGTCATACTTTTGTTCTTTTAGTTGAAAGCGTGCAGCATACATGGGGGACACATGGGTTGTTAGGAGTCCAGAGGTACCTACAGTGTGACCTCATTAAATAGATTTTAATGAAAGAGCTAAGATGAAACTGTCAACCAATTTGCTATACCAATATATACAAGACACGATTGTTTTACAACAGTACAGAGAAAACTTTAGTTGTAAACGCCACTGAACTACAGGTTACAAAAAACTTACCCAGACATCAATGTTTTTTGGAGGTATAATGTTTTCAATGTCCTTCTAGCTCTGACACAGTAATGTGTCAATAATCACATCAGAGGATATGTGTCAGACAAGGAAAACTAAATTGTTATGACACATATAAGTTGATTTACTTCAACTGAAGGGTTCTTTGGTGCATAGATTTTAAAATCCATTTACAAAACACCCAGTTTGTTACCTATTGAGCGGCAGACTGCAAAATGAGCATCTAACAAAAAGGCAACATTTGAGTTTGGGGTGCAGGCCAACAAAACTGTGCAGGCGTCCTTGCAGCCTTCTTGCCAGCAAGCAGGACAGGGCACATGGGTACATCCTCTCTCAATGTGCCAGTCTTCTGCTTTTCTCTGAACAGATTGCAACTCCTCCCTCCCACAAAATGGGACCTGTTAAGGAGGGGTTACACATTCTGCCATGAGCATCCACCTTTCGGCGACAAGCATGGTGCTGGAGAAAATAGTCTCACTCCTGAGGAAGGGAGCAATAATGATGGGCCTTCAGAGGGGCGTCTCCTCTAGTGTTCGGTGTATTGTAGCGGTAAGTAAGTAAGTAAGTATACGAATTGATCATTTTTACGCCCAAAAAATATTTTTCAGTTTTTCTATACTGGTGCACATTCCTAAAAAAAATCATCCCAAAGATTGTAGAATAATTAATTATTATCAAACAGAGCTTCTCAAGTCAGCCGGGGAAAAAGCCTGCCTTTTTAAAAAAAAGAAATATATAATAGACAGAAGCGAAATGTCAGTAATTTTTTTATTTATTTCAGTATCATTCAGCCCTGGAGTTTTCTGCTTGACAGTCCCTGTTGCAGTTGTGTTGTTTCTTCCGAGTGCTCTTTGTTTCATTCGGCTGGTAACAGAAAAGTGATGCACCTTGTACGGCAGGCTTCCTAGTTGCATTACACATCAGATTTACAGACATTGCAAAAGACAGCTGAATCTTGTGTTCTTCAAAAGAATTGCACATTTAGGGATATTCTAAGCTCTGTAAACAGAGCTTCTTTGAAGTTTGCATGTGACACAGGAGAATATAGTAGCTGAATATATATATATATATATATATATATATATATATATATATATATATATATATATATATATATATATATATATATATATATATGCAAGTCATGCATGCTGCTGTTTAAATCAGTAGTTTAAGCAGCAGCATGCCCTCGTCAGAGACTAACACGTATCCTACCTTTCATTGACATTAAAAAACTCAAAGCTAAGCATGATAATATCAGCTATTTTTGTTAACTTCATAATCATTGAACTTCCAACCTGCAGTGGCTCCATGCAATGCCAATGGGACAGCCAGCTTAACAACCAACTGGTTAACAGACATAATTACACTGAGCATTTTGCTTTAGTTGGCCTTAGGGAAGGTTTTTATCCTATATTTTGCAATACTGTTTATTTATGTGATACTTTTGAATTGGTTTAGGAGAGAAAAGAGAAACAAATAACAGAAGTAACTCTGCTTTATTTTGTCACAAAAAATGATTTTTTTCCCCCTGATAACACTAACAGTTTCAGAATCTATCAGTACATTCAGTCAATGGCAACTTTGCTAGTGTAAAATGTAATTTTTATAATTTAGTTAACTTACATAACAATCCTCAATTGAATTCTCTACTACTGAACTGAAATTCTTGCAGCACCCAGTTTGGATGTGAGCCACTTTCTCAAGATTGTTTTTTACAGTCTCCATGTTTTGGCTCTGACATCCAAAATATTTGTCACATTTGTGGCCACAACTGTAACCATAGATTTAGTTCAGTTAACCGTTGTCATTAAGAGCAGAGCATCATCGTGTGTGAGAGTTGGAGAGATAACATTTGGAAGATAAACATGGCAATAACAATCAGAGAATTATCCCCAGAACCCATTTTAATACACTTAGGGCATTCATCACTAGCTGACACTGCATTTGATCTGGTACATAATGTCAGCAATGCAACAATACGAGTGACTCAACCTTGAGTATTTGCCGCTATTTAGAAATAATCCAATGACAAAATGGGAATCATGTTGTTTTTTCTTCCCGTGCTGTATATAATCTCTTTCATACTGTCAGCAATTCATTGTTCTACAGGGAAATAAATAGCTTTTGAAGTAATATCCTCATCACTGGAGGAAAATGAATCAATATTAAGTTGCAAACCTTACAGTGCATATAAAGCAACTGATGTCAGTCCTTGCAGTGTTACTAGTTCTAAAAATAAAAGAAGCCCATCAGGTCTTTACATTTTCTGCATCTTATTTACACGGCTCTCTGTCTGCACATTCAGACATAAACTCA
Source organism: Aulonocara sp. 'chitande type north' Nkhata Bay (assembly GCF_057382095.1). Classification (NCBI taxonomy): domain Eukaryota; kingdom Metazoa; phylum Chordata; class Actinopteri; order Cichliformes; family Cichlidae; genus Aulonocara; species Aulonocara sp. 'chitande type north' Nkhata Bay. The sequence goes on from NC_141357.1 coordinate 33,374,392, forward strand.
GCAATATCAGTGTGCTGCACCTGTCCTGCTTAGTTTAGCGAATGGGCCACTGAAAATTATTAAAATATTTGTATTTCAAACACAATCAAGTTTCAGGTGAGTCCATGTCATAACATATAATATATGTTGCTAAAAGGTGCAGGAAATGCCAGAATTGACTTATCATAATATACATTCACATGGAATTTATATGATATTTATATTTATATTTATATATTGCAGGAACAGAAAAACATAGGGACAGACAACCTAAAAAACGTAATTAAACTCAGGAAGTGATATTAGATAATATCGAGCTGAGCAGCACCCATTTTTATTGTGATGTCAATCAGCATACAAATATGTGGACCTAATTCATCAGTCTAAATCATATTATTATAAGAATGATATATTATTACATCTGATAATAATATATAATATATAATAACATCCAGCAGTATTGAATATTTAAATTAAGTTTCATCCCCTTAAGTGAGGGAAATATGTTTAACAAGGAAGAGAATTCCTACAGTGTTCAATCAGTGAGGATGTAAACACCTTCAGATTAAAGCAGAAAATTAACACTTAAGCTTCACACTTAGTGTTTAATTTTAAATCCAGTATGCTGGAGCCTAAACAATAAATGACTATCACTGTCTTTCTTGGCAACACTGTAATTCTGGTACACAGTATATTATTTACAATGCATTATTGTGCAGACAGCCACAGGAAAAATTCATATGCATTCTGTTAGCGCTCAAAGGCAAACATAATATGGATTTAACTGACTTTACTATGGGTACGGTGGGGCAGTGCTATATACAGTCGCCTCAGGGTTTGAACCACTGAATGACTGGCACTTTTCTATATGGTGTTTGAATGTTCTTTTGGTGATTGTTTGGGTTTTTTCCAAGCGTTCCAGTTTCCTCCCACAGTCTAAGGCATGACTGTTAACAGTCTGAGACTGAACTCTATCCTCCTACAGCATTCTAAATTGGTTTTAGGTCTACATGTGAGCGTCAGTGGCTGTCTGTCTCTTGGCTATCTCTTTGTTAACCCTGTGATGCACTAGCAACTTATCTCAAGAGTTTGTCTTTGGAGTGTGACAAGAAGCCAGAGTACTCTGATGGAGTACACACGCACATGGAGAACATCCACACAGAAATCCACCAGGACACATTGCAAAAAGAATGATTGAATTATTGATTGATAGACTGATAGAAAGAGCTAGAGTGGTCAGTTGGTGTCTGCTCCAAAGATCTGGACAGGGCAACTTCAAGCTAATGTTCTGCAAAACCCAGGTTGCAGCATTATTTTAGTGTGTCCTAGTACTCTCTCCAATTTGAAGGCCAAGTTCCATATAATATGGGATGTCAAAGACAGGGTACACTGGCAGCTGGTGGATTTTGGTGGATGCAGTGTGATGGTGTTGGGCAGCATATCCCTCACTGGCAACGTTTGTCATCACTGGAGCCAATCCCGACACTGAGAGATCAACTTGAGAATCTGCAACAAGTGGCAATCCCATATCTCCACAGTCTGAGACTGAACTCTATCCTCCAACATGACAACACTCGTCCTCACAGAGCAGGGTTTATCAGGGACTCCCTCCAGACTCCCTTGTGAGTGTAGAGGTTGGAATGGCCTGCCTACAGTGCTGATCTTAACCCTACTGAACACTTGTGGGATCAGCTTTCGCATGCTGTTTATGTCAGAAACACACAATCACACTGGCTGACTTGCTGCAAATGCTGGATGAAGAATGAGATGCCATCCCACGGCAGTGTGGTACTATGCTGGTCACTAGCATGAGGATGAAAGGCCAGGCTTTTGCAGCTGTGCATGGTTGTTCCAGATGCTACCAAGGTACCTGCTTGTTAAATTAATACATTTGTTGAATGTCAATTTGTCTAAAGTTTTTCATGGGTGCAACCCACATACTCAATTAAGGAGAAATAAACAGGCTCCAGACTTCCCTCAATTTTCAAGGCTTCTGGGAAAGAATCTGCGCTTCAAGGACAATTTTTTCCTCAATTATTTGACACAATTTAATGACATTTATATGAAAAGAAACCTGACAACCTGAGTAAATACAAAATTCTGTTCTGACAACATTGTATTTTATTCTATTGTATATAGTATCTTATTCTATTGTGTACAGTATCTTATTCTTATTCTCTTATCTTATTCAAACGTTTTTGCTACTGTAACTTTGTACTCTCCACTTTCTGCTGTAAGATAACAAATTTTCCACATGTGGGACTAATAAAAGTTATCTTATCTTTTAATTGCTGATTTAACTTACTAAGGGAAAAAGTAACTACCCTGCTTGTTAAATAATTAATTAACTGTGATTAAACACTTTTTAAATGCATTTATTTTTATTTAGGGGCAGCATGGTGATGCTGTAGCTAACACTGTTGTCTCACAGGAAGAATGTCCTGTGTTCGAATCCACCATCTGGCTGGAGCCTTTCAGTGTGTTTGTATGTTCTCCCTGTGTCTGTGTGGGTTCCCTCTGAGGCTTCTAGTCACACTCCAAAGACAGCCTCCTGGATAGGTTGCTAGTGCATCACAGGTTTAACAAAGAAACAGACATGAGACAGATGGCTACTCGTGCTCATATTTACACCTACAGCCAATCTAGGAATCCCAATTAACTTAACAGCCAAATGCTTGATTGCAGGTTTGCTGCCAATGGTGGCACAACCAGTTATTAGGTTTAGGGGGCATTGACTTTTGCCAGGTAGATTTGGATAGCTTTTTTCTATTTTCAATTAAAATCTATATATATTTTTTTACACTCGGTATCTTAGTCTAATAGGAGAATCTGTTTGATGTGTCTAAAACATTTAAGTATGACAAATATGCAAACAAATTACTAATCAGGAATGGGACAATTACTTCTTCACAGCAATACTGAAGAGCTGTTCAACCAACATGTTTGTGATAATTTGAAAACACTTGAGAGTTGGATAAAAAAAAAACCCCATATCATTCTTTAAGTGCATTTGTATTTGTTTATGTGTTTGTCTGTAGAAAATACAAACACATACACAAGCATATGTGTCATTCAACTTCGAGTGTCATGGCCATCTGTCAGTCATAGAGTCAAAAAACGCAATACCCCCTTCAATCCACCAACGGTACATTACTTGTTGGCATCCATTTCATCCACTGAACATCAATCCGGTGCAATGGTATAATGGTCCTGTCAACACTGACAGTGGAGAGGCATTACCTTCACCTTGGTTATATAGATGTAAGTCATTTTATGGCTACCTAGTGATAATGCTGTCAGAAAGTAAAAAAGGCAGAAAGATAGGCAGAAAGGAATAGACAAGCGCCTGGAACAGAAAAGAAGGTAACAAAGGAAACAAAAAATGAAAAAAAAAGGATAGATATTATAATTTTATGCCTGCTTCTAATATGACTCACTTTATTAGGAACTACTGATCCGGTTTGACAATAGAGAAACTGCTTCAGATTTCCATTAATGAGCCTTCCAGATGCAATAAGCATGATGTAATTAATCACATCAAAGCATCAATGTGTCATTAGATCCTCAAGACTTATTAATTCTTGAAATCAGGACACTAAGTGACCCATGTAAATTTATGATGTTGTGTTTCCATTGTGCATTTTGGGTATTACATCTTGTCTTTGACATAGCTATCCATTATTTCTTTCTATGCTGGCAGAAGCACAGTGAGCACAATATTGCAATGATCCCACTTCAATTTTACAAAGGGCATGACCCTGGTCTCCCCGGAGAATGCGGTGATAACGGATAGGTACAATTCATTTCCAGACCAAACCTAAACAGAGAGAAACATATAAAGTCTAACCTAATATGGCAAACTCTTGCCAGAGTGCAGACATAGCAGAGTGCATTCACACCAATTACTTTTGGAGGAGCTCAGTCAAACTCTGGAGTGCCTTCCCTTTTGGTTAGGCTCATTTTGGCGGGTGAGAACACTGTCATCTGAACTTCACAATTCAGGTCTCACTCCTGTATAGGGTGACTTGAAAGTAGTTGACCCCGACTGAGAATGTAATCCAGAACTAACAACAGAAAATAGCGTGAAAAAGTGGTGCTCTCTACTTATAAGGAGTTAGAAGCTGACATTGATAGCTAGTAAGACATACTATGCCATAAAAGAAAAAACATACTCAGCTTTCTCTTCCTACTTTGCTAAACAATGTATACTATAAAGTGTAAATTAAGTCAAAAGGGATCCAAATATTAAGTATCCATGGATAAAATGGGAGATGACTTCTATGCAGCAAAACAATTGTCCAAATTCTCCCATTAATAAGCTTTTGTGTTTATATATATGTATCCCTGTTGAAACATTTGCTTGTATATATGCAAGTATGAACGCAAACTCTAACAAATCAAAAACTTTTGAGAGAAAACAAACTGAGATTTTGACTGCTCCATTAGTTTTACCTTCGCTTCTATAGTCCTCCTGAGAGCTATGCAGACTCAGGGCTGACAGGGGGTGACTGGAGGAAGCAGGCCAGTCAGGAGTCACCAGCCCACTGCTGTAGTGTTGAGGTCTGCCGCGTGAGTTGACCACTGAAGAAGAGCTGTCTGGCTTCATTCGTAATACTGCTGCATATGATATAGGCCGTGCTGCAACAGCTCTTGCAAAATCTGGGGGGGAAAAAATGTGGAACACAGTTTAAGGATAAATCATTTATGTTCAGGATGTTAACTGAAACTGAAGTTAAATTTGTCAACAATAACAACAAATTCAGTTTTAGTGGATATTTGTTGCAGCAAGTCGATGTCCAAATTGAAAGAACAAATTATGAAAGCACTAACCTTTTTAATAAATAACAAAGAGAAAAGTACTCCAGTGTAGTGTATAGTATAAAACTCAGCAGCAAAACAACTCTAGTCAGTTTTCATTCTGCAAGGAATAGAATAATTTGGAGCAAACTAGTGCTTACAAACGAGGCATAGCACACAGGCAAAAATAAAGGAGAAAGCAGGTGTGTCGTAAAACTCAGAGTGAAATAAACAGAAAAAAACACCTTACAATGTCTAAAAAATGCATAGAAATGATATAGTTGATCTAATTTCTGAGTAAAATTGTAACCACAAGGTCTAAGAGATTTGTGTAAGATTAAATATCTGTCTGTTAAAGTCCCAATATCCACCTAATATAAAAGTCATTTTCAAAATCACTACCACAGCACCTGTTAAAAAGGTGTGAAATTACCCATAAAGATTCTAATTTCTTTTTTAAACATTTTTTTTATTCTACAATTTAAATCTAGGAGTCTGTTTTCCCATTTGCCTCTCATACAGTCTGTTTTTTGTTTTTTTTTGGAGCATCTGCTGCGTAGCACCATTTGATGTACTGACTAAAAAGGCACTTATGATGCCTTAGGTGAAAACATGCAGTTCTTAAAAGGAACCACAGACACACTGCATATTCTGGAGATTACTGTCATCAAAGTCTCAAATTGAATAAAATGGTAAGTGTAACAGAACAGGAGAGAAACAGATTCCTTTAAAGTCAAAGAGACCGTGGAGGTTCAGAATAATATCCTCTCTGAAAAAAGATGTCGAGGCTGTCACTAGTCATCGCTGTCACCATAAATGTCTGCAGCATATTTCTGAAGAATTCAGTCCACTTTTTTAATGGTATTGTTCCAATTCGTTTTACTTTTGTGATACTATTAATATAACTCAAGAAAACATAAACAATTAGTGTATTTTTCTGCTTGAAATTTAATCCTCGTTTCACACGTTTCAAAGCAACTGCACGATACAGCTAAGGAATAGCTAAAATTACTGGTACTATGGAACCAATCCTGTGCAAATATATGGCTCAAACTAAAATGCATAAGACTATAATCTTAAAGCTCAAGAAGAACTTAATCAAATATCTGCAAAGAAGGGTGGGAGTTTCTTACCCTACATGATAAAGTGCTGTGAAAGAACTGAACAAAACTGAGAAATAATTATGTGTCCTTGGGGACTTGTCAGCTGCAAAAAAAGAAAAAGAAAAAAAAAAGCAATCTACAAATGGAGAGCAGGCAATTACAGTATTACATATTCTGCTGAGAAACAGGATATGGAACTCCATTTGAAATTAAAGATACTGTGAGTTTGAACATTGAAAAGCAAAGCAATTAGTAGATGGTTGGTAGTCAGTTAAACCATTTATCCTGCCAAAAATCAGCTTAGTTTGTGGTATAAATCATATTCTCACTGCTGATGCCTGCAACAGTACCTTTCAGTACTTCATTAAATGTGCCTTTAACACCTGGAAAGGTACAAATCGTATTAACTTGAGAGAGAATTCCAAAATAAAATTTTAGCTACTTTTTAGAGCCTCAGTAATACGGCTTAATGGCATTGTAATAATGCAATGCATTTATATTAGCACTGTTTGTAATGTTCAACATAAATATTTTAAATGCAGTATTTGTTAAAAAGCGCTCCTGTTATGACGTTATTTTTGTGCTGCTATTCTGAGTGCACATAAAAAGACTTTGCAAATGCAAGTGTTGCATTTTGAGGAGAAAATTATTTTGAGCGAAGAAAAGTTTAATTTGAGCGAACAAAATTCTGCTGCGTACAAGAAATGTATTAGTATAGCTAAACCTATTTTTGGTTAGTATGTTATTTGTTTTAAAAATTGATAATTTTTAAGCCCATTGTTGGTTTTAATCTAGCTTAAAGCAAACCACTCCACTGGATTTGGCTACATTTTGGACAGTGCTTCCGGAATAGAGTAGCTAGTGAGCTGATTGGAGAACAAAACAGCTAATCACAATCTTCGCATCCAAGTCTGTGAATGGTTGGTTTTGTGGAAGATTTATAATGTGTACAGAAAGAGTTGAGCGTGTAGGGTGCAGAGATGTTGAGCAACACACTGAGAGCAGGTCCGCAGATATCTGTCAGCACACAGAGCAGAAATCTGAGCAAGAGCAAATGCAACAACTGAGCGAGAGGGGCTGTTATTGTGTGTGTATATGGATAATAGCAAACACTGAAATACATTTCTTGCACGCAGCAATGAATTTTGTTTGCTCAAATTAAGCTTTTCTTTGCTCAAAATAATTTTCTCCTCAAAATGCAACATTTGCACTTGCAATTTTTTTTAAATGTGCGCCCAGAATAGAGGCACAAAAATAATGCCATATCCTGTCATCCCATGCATTACCTGCATGGGAGGAGCATGGTCCCCCATCAGAGTCCAGTGGGGGTCAGGAGCGCTACTACAGGGTCCCATACCTACCATCCTAGATTTTGTATACCCAAATCCAGTGGAATTTGCATGGTTGAGGATGGCCCAGGAAAATATTCTCCCAGCAGATGCAACAAAACGCTTCAGTTTCCAGATATTATTGGATCACCTTAAGCTGCTTATTGCCGACTCCTGTAGCAACTTTAGGTTCCCTTATACCAACACAATGGATGCCCTCAACCAGCAGTATGGATAGCTGACCCGTCAGCGTATTGCAGAGTTAATGGACAGGCAACTTCTCATATCAGGAGATACCAAGACCTTCAGGATATTTGGTCTAAAGGTACGATTACTGGTCAGCATGCTTTCACAGTTACGGAGGGAAGGAATTGTAGAGATGGAATGTGGGTCTCATGTGTCAAGGCTGCTTGAGAAACTGACCCATGGTATTAGGTGTAGTTTCCAGCAGTGACACATTCACCCTCAGAAAAATGAGCTTTGAAAACCCAGTTGTTACCACACAGACGAGGGCCCTCAGTCACGAGAGATGCTCTCTTTGTGACAGGCTACTAGTAACAAAGTGCCTAAAGATATGATTTAAATTTCATTTTTTGCTAAGTTATCTATAATGTGTAGACACAAAAGTGTCTCATCCTTAGAGTTAGGGGCCTTCAAGGATTCACAGGTCAGTGCCAATAAATCTATGAAAATGGTCAGGTCAGTGTATTTTAAATCCAATCATTGGAAACGGGTGAAAAACTTTGAAAGCGCTTGAAGACAATTGCTCGAGACCACTTTAAAAATATAGCAAAGAAGTTTGACTCTTTAGTAGACAAAATATATAGACATGAGGTGTACTTTTGCACAGTATTGTAGTTACTTATGTATGAGATGATGGGTATGCAGCCTGGCAACATGACCCTGTAGGCCTGGTGTAGGGTAAAGAAACCCTGGAGAAAAACTAGAAAGATCTGTCATGCCCTGCAATGAACATTTAGAGTCACACAGAAATACAGAGTGAGTCACACAAAGTTCTGCTTATGATCGTGTTTGTCACACTGATTTTTTTTTTGCAATTCAAGCAGAGCTCAGAACATAATATATAACTGAATTTTTTATAACTGAGCTGAGGCCAAGCTATCAGAAGCAGACTGGTGTTAAGCATATTTGATGCAAAAATGTATAAAGCAACTTAGTATCTTTGACTGACAGCTAAGATGTAATGGTTGAAAGAAGCTGAATGATTACAAGGAAACAGCTTGTAATAAAACAGGTTGATCTGTTAAAAGATGACAGCTGCAATGACTTCATTTAGTCAAGATTTAAAATACTGTCAGGACATACAGCTAATTTCTCTCGCTAAACAGGACATCTCCACGTAAACATGCCGTATCTCATCAATGCCATTTGGCATACTTCCTGCAGTGGAAATAAATAATAATGTTACTAGATTCATCAGACTTTAACGGTGATAAATAATAATGACTACAACACTATGAATGTGCATATATAGAAACGGATGTATCATTTTGTAACCAAACCACAGCACCTAAAATCAGAATCAAATCATTAGGATACCTGAGAGAGTACAAAACTATGAGGGGTAATTTTTACCAAAGGACTAGTGAATCAAATAAAAGCTTACCCCAAGAGTATTAACACAAGCCTTTGATGCAAATTCAGACTGGGCCGGAACCATAAAAAATAGCCCAGAAGTGTTTTTCACAGTACAAAATGAGTCATACTTATTGGGAGCATGGGATTTTAAAATACTCATGAGCTTGAGCAACATTATGGTTTCATTTAATATATAACATACTGCAGCTATTGTAGGACTATCACAATTCTGACACACTCAGATATGATAATCTAGTGTTTTTTAAATATTAAGGTCTAAGTAGCTTTCATTTTTTTGACATTGTATTATACTTGATGTACCTAAGTGTCCCTAAAGTAATAAACCAGTAAGACAGTCATAACTCCTGACAGTCAGGTTGATACAAGCTAAAGAAACTGGTTACTAGGTATTTTTTGAAGGATTTTCTGAAAAACTTTTGGATTGGTGGCTTTGTGAATTTGTGCTATCCCGTGTGCGACTTTTGTTAAATCAACGGCATAAGCTACTGTGTAGCTAAATAACTGTAACACAGTAATTTCCTAACCGTTGGAATAAATAAAGCATTTTTTATATCCTATCTTGTCTTGCCCTTTGTGAAACAATATAATACTTGTCATTGCTTTTATAGGTCTAATTGTATTATTAATTGTTTTAATAGCTTTTACAATACATATATAGACTTAGCACGTGAATTATACTTCTGCGTCAGATCTACATCGTAACTTTCGCCATAACGGGAACCCCATTTTAACCCAATGCCACAACCTTCTGTGTAACTTGGAGTGCATCTCCCGAGAAATGTCTGTATGTACTACTAGTTTGGCTGAGGCATACCACAATGACTTTGAATGTCATGGAAGGTTGCAGTGTAGGGATAAAAGGAGTTTCTGGTTACATGATTTAGGTAACCTGAGTTGGGATGTACATATTTCCTGCAGAAGACTAAATCAAGCATTAGACTGTTACACACTGAATGCACTGTGAAAAAAAAACCAAACGAATTTCCAAATCGAAAGTTGCCGTGTAACGTATGTAGACACTGAACGTGTTGCATTTTTGTGATGAATTAGTCATCAAAAAAATGCATTATGAAAAAAATTACGTCAACATAGAGGCATGATGAGCTGGTTCTGATTTCTCTTAACAATAAAACTAAGAAACTGAGATTCTGGTTCATCCAATTCTCACGAGAAGGCAGCAGTAGGGAGAATTTCGTAGTTTGATCCAGGAGTTGAAACTGTATCATGCTTTTGTACATACTGCAGGATGTAAGTAGGGCAGTTTGAGGTCTTGTTGGCAGGGCTGAGATCACATCTGAAAAGGCAGAGAAATCATTTCAGAGAGCCGATTGACCCGGATCAGCATCTCGCTGTGTCTGACGTGAAAGACTAATATTTTACTATTTCCACCTCATTGTGTGTTCACTGCACATCTACAGAAATTCAGTGATCTGATTTGTCCGATCTGTTTAGTCAGATCCCCCCAAAAATCTAAAAAAAATCAGAAAAATTGAGCTTGATTTAAAAAAAAAATGTTGCAAATTTGTCCAGTTAAATTACATGGTTGGTGTGAATGGTTGC